>NW_024067944.1:0-341470 GCF_009389715.1 Phoenix dactylifera | reverse complement strand
TCCACGATCCCCTGTAACACCGTACAAGGCGGAGCTCCACTCATGCCCTGTCACGGCCGTACCCAGCGCTGCCCCACAAACGCTCTGTAACGCCGTGTCAGTGGCAGCTCCATCGTGCCCCACGATGACGAACCCTCCTGAAAACCCCCCAGCCTGGTATATAATGCGGCTGGGGAGAAGGGGGGTAAGCAGAAAACTTCCAGAGCATTCTCCTACTTGCTACTATTATTCTCTTCTTCTCCTCCATTCCTCTGACTTATCGTCGGAGGGCCCCACTACCCCAGTTGGGTGCGAGGCTTGCTTGCAGGTTTCCCGGTGGAAGGTGGAGCGCAATCAACACCAACCAAGCAACTCAACGGAATCCCGTTCACACCGCTGTTGCCAATCGTTCTCGGTTTGGACCACCAGCACATGTATCATCTGAAATTTAAATCTGAAAATCTTTATGATACACCTTGAGGCTTGTTATTTGGTTAATATATCTTATGCATAAATCATGAACCAAATTGCAAGTCAAACAGTTGATCTTAAGAGCCTCTAACTTAATGAAAAAGGGGAGCATAATGTGTTGAATTTTTTGAGTATCTCTCAGAAAATC
Source organism: Phoenix dactylifera (assembly GCF_009389715.1). Lineage (NCBI taxonomy): Eukaryota > Viridiplantae > Streptophyta > Magnoliopsida > Arecales > Arecaceae > Phoenix > Phoenix dactylifera. The sequence goes on along the minus strand of NW_024067944.1, from coordinate 340,872 downwards.
TATTTTGAATTCACTAATGAGTCCTAATTGGCTTGCTCTTTAGAACTTCAATTTTGTGCCAATTCATATTTTTATGTATCAAATTGTGCTTATTTTTTAAGGAATAAAAGAATAAAGTCTTAAAAGAGCTTTAAAAGAACCTTCAAAGCTTTAAACTTTATGTATATTCTAAGATATATCATAAATTGCATGAATTCATATTTGGTATTTATGCCACATATTTTACACCATAAAAGAACTTTGCAATCATACTAATATATTGGGCAAAAGATCTTAAATGAACAAGCTTTCATACTTATTATTGAAGAGGTCAGATTTCCATTCGTGCTTTCCTTGAATATTATTTGGGTACTTCTTGAATTAACTTAAGAAAGTTTCCACCTACACTTGATTTGAAAACTACTTTGGAACCACATTCGATGTTTCTCATTATAATTGGCTCTGATCTATACTCATTAATCTTTTTCTAACATTATTGCCTTTGAGTTATATGATTCATATTCTTGCAATAATTTGACATTCAAATCAGAGTACAAAAAAAAAAAAGACATATTTGAGTATTCTTATCTTGTGCTTAATGTTTCATTATATTACAACCCTTTTGATGTTGTCAAAAAGGGGGAGAAATATCTGATTATATGCTCATAATGCTTTTATGTTTTGAATTGAATACAATCAGCTTAAATTGAATATGTTGATTGTGTTAAGCTGATTAAATCTAAAGCATTATCATGAAGTATAATTTAAATATATATGTTTTCTACTTCATGCAACTTAGCTATGCATTAGTTCTAGAACACAATATATTTTATATTGCACATACTCCAAGTTTTGTCATCATCAAAAAGGGGGAGACTGATGACCCAAAGATTGAGCTAAAGATTGATTTTGATGATCACAAAACCTTGAAGTATAATTACTAATGTTTGTGTTGCAAGAAGAAAGATAATTTATTTGCAAGGAACATAGCAAGTTGAAAAATATAAGAAGGCCTCAAATTCTCTCAAAAAAAGTTGGAAGAAGCTTCACTTCATTGGCCCAAGTTTCAAGTTCAAAGGATTCAAGTTGAAGGGAGCAAATTCAAGAAAGATTCAAAAGAATAGTCCTCGAGTCGACTCCGGAAAGTTTAGAGTCGACTCTGGCACTCTAGAGTTTCAAGAAACAGTGCTCGAGTCGACTCCGATACTCTACGAGTCGACTCCGACTGAGAACAAACAAAAAACAGAAAGTTGACTTTCAGCGCTACAGTGATCTCGAGTCGACTCCAACTTCAGTGCTACAGTGCGGAGCCGACTCCCAGCTACAGTGCCGATAGACTACTATTCACAAGTGACTCCTGTTCAGCCGAGTCGACTCCAACTTCAGCCGAGTCGACTCCAGCATGCTGGAGCATAACGGCTAGTTTTTTCTTGATTCCAACGGCTCTATTTTGTCTCTAACGGCTAGATTTTGTTTCCACTCCCTCTAAAGCCATAAAATCAAGAGGAGAGCTAGGGAAGAGGGTATGGAAGTGGGAGAGAACATTTAGGGAAGAGATTTCAAAGAGATTACAAGGGAAATCTCCCAAAAGCACAAAAGGGCCATTCAAAGCAAAATAGAGAGAAGAAGAGCATCCAAGTGAATCCCAAAGCTTCCTCTCCATCCGTGTGCTGCCTCGGTGATCCTCTACTTCGTGCAAAATCAGAAGAGGGTCAAGTAAAGAAGAAGCCGAGTTCCTTCATCTACAAATTTGTTTGAGGGCTTCTTCCCTTTACTTTACTTGTTTATATTTGCTATATTTGCTTATTTGAGAAGCTTGTATTTGATTTAAATTCTTGCTCTAATATCTTGTAACTTGATTCAATCAAGGATTGAATCAAGGGGTTAAGGTTTGTTGGTGAGCCAAAGGGAAAAACCAACATTGTAAGGTTGTGGTTGGTGAGCCTTTGGGAAAACCAACTGGGTTGATTGTGAACTCGGAAAACAATCATTGTAAAGTTGTGGTTGGTGAGACTTTGGAAAACCAACTGGGTTGATTGTGAACCCGGAAAACAATCGTTGTAAGGTTGTGGTTGTGAGCCTTTGGGAAAACCAACTGGGTTGGATTGTGAGCCCGTGAAAACAATCGGTTGGTTCTAGTCGGTGAGCCTGTGAAAACGACCGAGTTCGTTGTGATCTCGCAAAACAACAAGTTGGGTTGTGAGCTTGTAAAACAACCGACTATAATCTGAGGGATTATAGTGAAATTCCCAAGAGGTCTTGGGGAGTGGATGTAGGTGCTGGGGTGCACCGAACCACTATATATCTTTGTGTTTGTGATGCCTTATTTCTTGCGTTTCATGCCTTACATACATACTTGACTGTGTAATATCTCTAGCTTTATTTTCTAATTGCGTATAAGAGATTGTTTAGAACTTGCTTAGCTTTCACTCTATTCTTACAATTTACATAGATTAAATTGATCATACAACTATAAGTTAATTTAGGATCAATTGCGTCCTAAAGTCATAGTATAATTGCTCTAGCTTAGTTTGTCACTGCATTACTTATAATTACCTAGAGCTTAAGTAAGTAACATCTTATCATTCCGCTACATTCAATTTAAAGTAAAAAATTAGGAAACACAATTTTTAGAAAACCCAATTCAACCCCCTCTTGGGTTGTCATCTTGGGCAACAACCTCATCCTTAGTTTTAATTAGGTAGATGTAACAGAAATTGGATAGATCATCTATACGGGTCACAAAGTATCTATTACCTTTCCTAGAAGTTCTACTTGAGTCACAAACATCACTATAGATCAACTCTAATAGATTTGAATCCCTATTAACAGATTTAAAAGGCTTCCTAGAGAGTTTGGCTTCTACACAAATTTAACATTTCTTATGGTTCTTAAGATCACTTTTGGTATTAGATTTAGGTTCATAAGTTGCTTAATTGAATTTTAATTTACATAACCTAATCTACCATGCCAAATAGAAGGAGGTTCTATATTTGTAATCAAAGAATTTTCATTCATTGAAAGAGCCATTACATTCAACTTAAACAATCTTTCATTTAGAAATCCTTTTACAATAAACATTAAACCATGAGAAATTACAACTTTATTGACTCAAAAATAAGACGATAGCCTTGCTGGACAAGCAAAGAACCACTAATGAGGTTTCTCCTAACAACTGGAACATGTTGGACGTCGTGCAGGGACAGGATTTTTCCAGAGGTAAGCTTTAAGTCCACTCATCCCATTCCTAGCACACGCGGCTCCAAGCTGTTTGCCATTGATAAGTGCTTAATAATCTATAATTTAGTTATCTTTCCATAGCACTTATCAATATTTTTAAACTGATAAATATATATTTACCATAAAATTAAATAAACATTGAAATGAATTTAAAATATGGTAAGAGGTAAATAATTCTTTTCTCAAAACAGACTCTAAACTTGTCTCTCTCCTGGTTATAATCTTTCATGAAAACATATAAGTAGGAGATTGTGTTAACCCGGTTTGGTAAACTGATGGAGTTGTAATCAAGCTAAGGTTATAATTAAATGGGTTTTGGTCCTAATTAGATTGAAAGCTATAATTAATTATTTTTGTATGAGGAAAATGTTTGATTAATTTTATTAAGTCACGGTCCTGTTTTTAGTTTTGTCGAGTCCGGTCTGAAGCAGTTTAGCAAGAATTGAATTTAAATAACATTGGGCTCGAGACCAAGTTCAAGCAAATTAAAGATCATAACCTACCTCAATCCAAAGCTAATTCCCAAACCAATCCTATTCCTTTCCCGCGACCACTATCCAAGCAATCCAACGGTTCAGAAACTCCCGTCTCCGCATCACGTTTCCAAACTAAGCAAAATAGAGGAGATCCTTGTTTAAATTCATATATGCCCATTTTCACGTCAAAATAAAGCAAGAAAAATAATTTTTTCCCAAAAATTACTGGAATCACTGTTCAGGTGAACAGTATTCCGAGGTAACACTGCTCATATGAACAGTGTCCCGTGAAAACACTGTTCATATGAACAGTGTTACAAAATAATAATAATAATAAAACTAATCCACTGTTCATCTTCTTCCTCCCTCCTTGCATCAGGGCGTCCACCTTCCTCCGTCGATCCCGCGAGCAGATCCGCCGCCCGTGCCAGCCGCATCAGCCGCGTGCCATCCGCCGTGATGCAGCCCGTTCCACCTCCCAGCAGCCGAGATCCAGCTCCTCCGCCATCAGCCTCCCGTCGTTCTGCAGCCAGCAAATCAGGCGTTTGTCCGAAACATCTTCAACGCGTTCATGGCACGATTCAAGGCTGCAGCGAATCTCCGGCCATCCTTCCATTTCGAACACAGCCGAGGCGTCCCAGATTTCAGCTCCCAATCGCGACCAGCATCCTGTTTTTCGCCATCCCGTCCGCATCTTCTCCGGATTCAAAACCCCCAAATCACGGATTGACGCCCTTCACCCGAGATCCAGCCATTCTCCCAGCATCACGCCCTCGCGTGCAACAGGAATCAAGCCTCCGCGAGATCGAAGACCTCAGACCACGCCCTGAATCCATCGCTGGGTCTTCAGCGGTCTATAAGAGGAGCTCGGTTGAGAAGAAAAAAAAGAGAGGGGAGACCCCTATTTCGGTGAAGAAAAGAAGCCACCAGCCGAGAGAAAAGAGAGAAAAAGAAATAAAAAAGAGAGAAAAAGGGGGGAAAGAGAATATTTTGTGATATGTTGGGAATAATGGGAGGTGAAGGCTTTCATTTGAAGACGGGAGGTCGTCCGGAAGCCATGCTCGGCTAAACGTCCAATCTAGGGCTGGATGAAGCCCTAGCAATGTATCAGGGCATTGTAGTTCTTACTTTTTATTATTATTTTGGAGCTTGTTTAAATTCTTATCTTCAATGAAATATTTCTTTTATGATGTTTAAACCTTGAGCATGCTATTTATTATTCATGTTTGCTAAAGTAGTCTAAGATGATCCATGCCTAGGAAGATGAGGTGTGCTGCACCCTAGATTAGCATACTTAGGTAGACACTTCATGCTATACCGAAGATGGATCTTCCTAAAACTCTTTATATTTTTATTTAAAAGGCTTGTAGCCAATATTGCATGCCTCTCCAAAAGATAAAAAAAAATATTAAAGAACACAGACCCTGATACAATGCTATGTGGTGGATTCCAAACCCTAGATCCATTTACTCTGATAAATTCTAATTCGCACTCATAGTTTAATTTAGTTTATTCGAATTAGCAAATTCTTCTTCTTGATTTATTTTTAAAAGAAAAATAACTTGTCTCCAATCCCTGTGGACCGACACCCGTAATCACTATCCTACAAGATACGTGCTATTGCGTGGTTTATTTTCAAAATTGAAAGAACCGACCAATTTTTGGCGCCGTTGCCGGAGATTGCTAGCATAGTTATTTTTCTATTAAAAAAAATATTTAAAATTAAAAAAAATTCTTTAAAAAAAAATTTCTATTATTGTTACTTTTCTTATCTTCTTTTTCTCCCTTACTAATTTTTATTATTTATTTATTTTTTTATCAGGAATCGAGGAAAAAAAATCTGGGATGATCAAAAGGAGAACTGCCGGAAAAGAAATGCTGTAGAGGTTTAAAAAAAAAAATTAAATTGCTGGGGAAATTCCCTTTGGTAACCTCTAAACTTTTTTTATTTAAATTAATTATTGGTTTGAAATTTTGTGGTGATTGTTTGATTTTAATTATAGCAAAATTGTGAATGCATGCTTGATACACATACACAAATCAATTTGCACATAGTAAGGGCAATCACCCCAACAAGATAAGAGCCAGATTTCATCACCGGACTCTTGCCCAATTTAGGTGAACTCAATCTCACATAGTGTCACTTTAATTAAAATCAATTAGACATTGGCCCTAGGGATATTCGAGCTCAATAGGACGAAGATCACCGAAAGTTGCACCAATTTCGCTCTGTGGCTAGTTGATGTCTAGGCAAGGCTTGTCCCCTATAAGGGAGGACAGTTCATCTGTTCGAGGCAAGGTGGGTTTTAAGTGGGACCTTTGCGAACGCATCGTGACCCCACTTACCTGGGAGCTTACCTGGTCAACTCGGTTCATTAGACCGGATTGGAGGCTTAGGTGCCCTCTTCAAACCAGTTAGGAGCTGTCCTAGTGGTTTCAGGACAAACACAAGGATTGATGTGTTATCTTTTATTGCATGCTTGATTGATCAAGTACTAGTATATGCAAGGTAGTCGTTCTAGAGTACGAAACCTATTACCTTTTGACCCTAAAATAGAACGAACCCTTAGGAACATTCGAGCTAAGATCAAAACATTAGGATATCCCCACCTCTTAAGATGGCTGAAGAACAACCCAAACTCCTGAGGGAATATTTACTCCCACTATTTACACTTCCCCATCTTGCATTCGATTACCTGAGGTAGCAGGCTGTACAATACGAAATAAAGTCTAGTGCGATCCAAATGCTTCCATCTTTTATGGGCTCACCAATGAAGATCATATAACACCTAGATGAATTCCTTGAGATTTGCACCACTGTCAAGATCAGAATTTCACTGATGTGCCTGAAACTTAGATTATTCCCCTTCTCCCTTAAAGATAGAGCCAAGCAATGGTTGAATTCTTAGAAGCCAACTCGATTCATTCCTGGGGTCAAATGCAACAAGAATTCTTAAAAAATACTTTCCCATAGGAAGAACGAACCAGTTTAGACGTGCTATCACAAGCTTCTCCCAAACTGAGGGGAGAAGAATTTCATGAAACTTGGGAGATTTCGGGACCTAATCCGTAAATGCCCACATCATCAAATACCTAAGTGGCAGCTAGTGCAATGCTTCTATACGGATTGACTGAACGAAACCATCAGATGATTGATGCCGCATGTGGGGGGACATTCATGCTTCAAATGAGCATGAAGCATGGAAATTATTTGAAAATCTAAATGAAAACTCCCTCCACATGCTTCATGTTCTCGTCAAGCACCCCCGAGTTCTCAAAGAAAAGGGACAATTTGTGAAATAAGTCATTCTATGGACCTGTCTAGCAAGGTAGATGCATTGTCCCATAAGATTGACCAACTGAAGTGGGCATTACATGAACTCTTCCCAAGCACAAGTGTGTACTATTTGTTCTAGCCCATCCCACCCTATTCATGAGTGCCCCTCAGCACCCCAATATCCCCGAACTCGTGCAAGAACACATCAATGCTGCTCAAACACAGCCTAGACCGGGTAATGACCCATTTTCCAATACATATAACCCGGGATGGCGAAATCATCCAAACTTTCTTGGAAGCAGCAAGCTTCGAACACAGCCCAACCTATTCCCAAAATTTTCAAATTCTCAGAATTTTCAAAACCCAACAAAATATTCATCCCTACCGTCCCTCAACTCAATTTCAACACATTCTTCCTCCACCCCAAAGAAACACAAGCCTTTGAGCGAGAAAGTGTTGAACGCCCTTCCAAGGTTTGGAAACCATTACACAATTAGTGCACTCTCATACGCAATCATCGCCAAGCTAGAATCCCAAATGGGTCAACTAGCTAATGCACCTAAACAAGCGAGAGGAAGGAAAGCTTCCAAGCCAACCACTAAGTAATCCTAGGGGACAATACATGGCTCAAGAAAATCAACTAAATGCAATTCATCATGAACAAGCCAATGCTTTGACTACCCTAAGGAGGTGGACGTTGTAGTAGACAATAAGATGGGAGGACAACAATAGAAAGATGAAGAAGAGGATAGAAATGTGTCAAATGAAAAACCTTCTTCTTTTTCTTCACCTAGTCCACCTTCTGCCAAAACTCATATCCCAAAGGCCCCATATCCTGAAGCTCTTACTTCACCCTCTCTATTTGGCAAAAAGGGAACTTCATTAGAAGAGATGATGGAGGTCTTCAAACAATTAAAATCAAACCTCCACTCCTTGATGCCATCAGACAAGTTCCCTCCTATACCAAATTTCTCAAAGACCTTTATACACAAAAGCGAAAATCCTAGGACACATGGCCTAAGAAGGTCTTCCTAACTGAGCAAGTGAGTTCTATTCTCCAACACAACACCCCTCCAAAATTCAAAGATCCTGGTGCTCCCACGATCTCCTGTGTCTTAGGAAATAATTTTCATTGATCGAGCACTCTTAGATCTAGGGGCAGAGTGTCAACCTTTTACCTTATTCAGTTTATGAGAAACTTGGTTTAGGTGAGTTAAAACCAACCTCGGGTAATCCCTTTCAATTGGCTGGATCGATCTGTAAAAACACCACGTGGAATAATTGAAGATGTTCTTGTCAAAGTAGACAAATTCTATTTTCCAGTAGATTTCATTGTCCTTGATATGGAACATGACCCAATCCTAATAAACAAATCTCCGTGATCCTTTGGGCGGGCCTTTTTAGCAACAGCCAATGCGTGCATCAATTGTAGAACAGGGGTAATGAACATATCATTTGGAATATGAAGGTAAAATTAAATGTGTTCAATGCGGGCCGACCAACCCGCAATGAAAATTGAGTGTTTTATGATAGACAAAATAGATGACCTCATAGAAGGAGATGCAAAAACTATCTCACTATGTCTGGCTAAAGACAATAACTTAGCGCTTGTTGGGAGGCAACCCAATTCTCTTAGACTATTTCTTAACATTGAGGACAAGTTAGGTTTAGGTTTGGGGGTATTCATTCTTAATTTTCATCCCAAAAAAAAATAAAAATAAAAATAAAAATTAAAAATAAAAATAAAAATAAAAATAAAAATAAAAAATAATAATAATAATAATAATAATAAAATCATTTTTAAAAAAGAAAAAAAATAAAAAATAAAAATATTTTTTAAAAAATGTGTTTATTTTCATTTTTTATAAATAATAAAAAAAGTTATAAAAAAAAAGTTTTTGTAAAAAAAAAATCCTAATATTTATATATTTATGCGAGAATGATAAACACACAAGGTATATTAAAATCTAAAAAGCCCAATGACTAGTGGGAAGTAATACAAATTTAAGTTCTTTTATTCAGTCTCTCTTAGGGAGTTGTAAGCCTAATTATACTTTGGAATTTCACTACACACTGGGCCGACTCTTCTAAGGTCTAGGCTCGACATTATGTGAGAGTATGGTAGAACCTTGGACCCTGATGAATCATACTTATCTAATCCAAAAAAAAAAAAAAAACATCAATAAAAATGGATTAGTCAGGAACATCGAAAAGGGCTACCTATTGTCAAAGATCAAGTGGGCTTGTGATGAGGACTCCGAGCATTAAGTCCGTAGGGGAGTCTTGATGCCGACACCTTATGCCAACTGGTGTGAGAGTTTGTCGACTGATTGCTCGTTACACGGAGAAATCACCACAAGAGTAAAAGTGCACAATTTATTATACCTTCTTAAAAAAAAGAAAAAAAAGAAAAAAAAATGTGTATTGACCGAAAAAGACAATAGTGTGAAAGCCGTCGTTGAAAAATTCGAGTAAAACTGGAATATACAGATAAAGCCCGTGAGGTACTAAGTAAACATCCACAACTCTCGAAATCCTGAGATAAGATGATTTTGAATCAGTGAGTAGGTCTTTCGACCAATCCTTGGAAACTACTAGTATTAACAATATTTTGGAGATCCGAACCCTTAGCTTGTGTACGGTCCAGATTTCACCGAGCACTCCAGTATAAATAAGTCTTACAACTCCCTAAACGGAAACTTAATGACTTTAACTTAGATTGCATACTAATCTAGGAATTTGGGCTGACTTAGTAAATAAACCGTGTGTGCTTTGAAATTCTTATCATTTATGTATTCTTAAATTAGATTTTAATTAAAAAAAAGTTTTTTTTTTTCTAGCTAGTATGGCACTTGGAATTTGAAGTTTCATCAATCGAATTAAAAAAAAAAAAAAAACAACAACAACAATTAATCATAACAATAAATGATATTGAAGTTTGTGGTATCTTCACTGGAAACCCTCACGAGACTATAACTCGTCCACTAGGGTAACCTAGGGGTTTAAAGCCTTGTTACATATGATAAATGTAACCGCGATGCCTGCGAAAGTGAGTTAAAATTCTTCTTTTCTAGTTTTATTTTGCTCGAGGACTAGCAAAACATAGGTTTGGGGGTGTGATAAGTGCTTAATAATCTATAATTTAGTTATCTTTCCATAGCACCTTATCATATTTTTAAACTGATAAATATATATTTTACCATAAAATTAAATAAACATTGAAATGAATTTAAAATATGGTAAGAGGTAAATAATTCTTTTCTCAAAAAGACTCTAAACTTGTCTCTCTTCTGGTTATAATCTTTCATAAAACATATAAGTAGGAGATTGTGTAACCCGGTTTGGGTAAACTGATGGAGTTGTAATCAAGCTAAGGTTATAATTAAATGGATTTTGTCCTAATTAGATTGAAAGCTATAATTAATTATTTTTGTATGAAGAAAATGTTTTGATTAATTTTATTAAGTCACGGTCCTGTTTTTAGTTTTGTCGAGTCCCGGTCTGAAGGCAGTTTAGCAAGAATTGAATTTAAATAACATTGGGCTCGAGACCAGTTCAAGCAAATTAAAGATCATAACCTACCTCAAATCCAAAGCCAATTTCCAAACCCAATCCTATTCCTTTCCCGCGACCACTATCCAAGCAATCCAACGGTTCAGAAACTCCCGTCTCCGCATCACGTTTCCAAACTAAGCAAAATAGAGGAGATCTTGTTTTAAATTCATATATGCCCATTTTCACGTCAAAATAAAGCAAGAAAAATAATTTTTCCAAAAATTACTGGAATCACTGTTCAGGTGAACAGTGTCCCGTGAAAACAACTGTTCATATGAACAGTGTCCCGTGAAAACACTGTTCATGATGAACAGTGTTATAAAAAAAAAAATAATAATAAAACTAATCCCACTGTTCATCTTCTTCCTCCCTCCTTGCATCAGGGCCGTCCACCTTCCTCCCGTCGATCCCGCGAGCAGATCCGCCGCCCGTGCCAGCCGCATCAGCCGCGTGCCATCCGCCCGTGATGCAGCCCGTTCCACCTCCCAGCAGCCGAGATCCAGCTCCTCCGCCATCAGCCTCCCGTCGTTCCTGCAGCCAGCGAATCAGGCGTTTGTCCGAAGCGTCTTCAACGCGTTCATGGCACGATTCAAGGCTGCAGCGAATCTCCGGCCATCCTTCCATTTCGAACAGAGCCGAGGCGTCCCAGATTTCAGCTCCCAATCGCGACCAGCATCCTGTTTTTCGCCCATCACCGTCCGCATCTTCTCCGGATTCAAAACCCCCAATCACGGATTGACGCCCTTCACCCGAGATCCAGCCATTCTCCCAGCATCACGCCCTCGCGTGCAACAGGAATCAAGCCTCCGCGAGATCGAAGACCTCAGACCACGCCCTGAATCCATCGCTGGGTCTTCAGCGGTCTATAAGAGGAGCTCGGTTGAGAAAGAAAAAAAAGAGAGGGGAGACCCCTGTTTCGGTGAAGAAAAGAAGCCACCAGCCGAGAGAAAAGAGAGAAAAAGAAATAAAAAAAGAGAGAAAAAGGGGGAAAGAGAATATTTTGTGATATATTGGGAATAATGGGAGGTGAAGGCTTTCATTTGAAGACGGGAGGTCGTCCGGAAACCATGCTCGGCTAAACGTCCAATCTAGGGCTGGATGAAGCCCTAGCAATGTATCAGGGCATTGTAGTTCTTACTTTTTATTATTATTTTGGAGCTTGTTTAAATTTTTATCTTCAATGAAATATTTCTTTTATGATGTTTAAACCTTGAGCATGCTATTTATTATTCATGTTTGCTAAAGTAGTCTAAGATGATCCATGCCTAGGAAGATGAGGTATGCTGCACCCTAGATTAGCATACTTAGGTAGACACTTCATGCTATACCGAAGATGGATCTTCCTAAAACTCTTTATATTTTTATTTTAAAAGGCTTGTAGCCAATATTGCATGCCTCTCCAAAAGATAAAAAAAAATATTAAAGAACACAGACCCTGATACAATGCTATGTGGTGGATTCCAAACCCTAGATCCATTTTACTCTGATAAATTCCAATTCACACTCATAGTTTAATTTAGTTTATTCGAATTAGCAAATTCTTCTTCTTGATTTATTTTTTAAAAAAAAATAACTTGTCTCCAATCCCTGTGGACCGACACCCGTAATCACTATCCTACAAGATACGTGCTATTGCGTGGTTTATTTTCAAAATTGAAGAACCGATCAGCCATGATCACAACTCCTCCACTTGAGACTTGGTTAAAAAAAATAGGAGCGATCCCGAACAAATATGTATACCAGCTCCGATATGAATCCACCAATCAAGTGCTTGTAAAGTCATGTTAACTTCAGGAGGAAAGGAAACAGATCTGAAAGCTATCTCAGAGGAGCCAGCGCTGGAAGTCACCATGTTGACTTGAGCACTGGTTGTGTGTGGACCCTTCTTCTTGGATTGAAGAGGTGCAGTCTTCTTATAGAAGCACTAGGGAGACAAATGGTTGGTCTGACCACACATATAACAGAAACGGACACCACCATCCTCTTTCTTTTTCTTCTTCTTTTGCTCCTGAGATTGCATAGGTTTTTCATTGTGGTGGTTAGGATTTCTACGGTTGTAAGGTTTATTTTTGTAATGCTTATTTTGAAGGGTTGGTTCTGATATTTTCTAGATGGGGCCTCTATATTATAAGCATTATTCTTGTGTCCAGTAGAGGTTTTACTCCTGAGCCTATGCTGTTTTCTATTCTAATGGAGTTTAAAATTTGGGTTAGGGTGAGACCTCCTTGGGTATGGCTCAGAGTCTTAGCAAAATCAGACCAGGAAATTAGGTAGTTTATCTATCAGACAGGCTACTTGGAATGATTCATCCAATTGGTTCCATTAGCACTAAGCTGGTGGATTAGGATTTCAAAATCATGGATTTGTCATTCATAGGCTTTGAGTCCACCATCCTAAAGTTATTGAAGTCAGAGGCCTTGAACCTCTTCACCCTCGCATCATCAAGACCATATTTGCTTTCTAGGATATCCCAGAGTTCTTTGGCACTCTTGGTTGGTAATAAATGTCATACAGCCTCTCAGAAAGGGCACTTAGGATTTCATGGATGTAATGATAGTCTATTTCATCAGGTGTTCTAGAGGGGTGTGCTGGTGGAGGCAAAAGGTTCAGTGTGGAGAGGAGGATGAATTCCGGTTTGAGTTTTGGCGAGTAGCATATCGTGAAGTAGTTAGATTGGACCTGTTATCAACTTCAGTGGTGCTCTCACCTATGGCTGAGATCAACCCTAATGTGGTGAGCTAGAACCGCATTTGGTTCTGCCCCCTCCTAAAGTTATGGCCATCAAATTTTTTCAGGTTTGGCACTAAGGTGGTCACTAGTATTTGAGGCCATAGGTACAAGGTTATAGAGAAGGAACATAAACCTGAATAAAGGCAAAAGTCTATGTCAAAAGATTGCGCTAAAATTTGTATTGAATTTTGAATGTCTAGTTGATATATCCAAAAAATAATAGCCAGATTAGCTCCAGATTGGTGGTGGAGCACTAGGCTCACTTAAGTACCAGCTTTTTTTAGGTACGTATGCCTTTTTAACAAACTTTTCTTTGACACTATTAGTTAGTGGAAATAATCACTAGAAATCATACAAATTTAATTTTTACAAAAGTCTAAGTGCAAATTTAAATTTGTTGTTACGAAGTAACCAAATTTTCAAATTTTCCGTTTGAATTTTTCGAATTAGTAATAATTGATTACTAATTTTGTGCCAGTAAATCAAATATTGTAATTGAGATCTAAAATGTCAATTCAATGAATTATAAGATTTATTATTTTATTAGAATAATTAATTACTAATTTTGTGCTAACAAATTAACTATTTTAATTGAGAACTAAAATGTCAATTCAATGAATTATAAGATTTATTACCTTATTAGAATAATTGATTACTAATTGTGCTAGCAAATCAATTATTGTAATTGAGATCTAAAATGTCAATTCAATGAATTATAAGATTTATTACATTATTAGAATAATTGATTAAGATCTAATAAGCACTCGAAACCTCGCTATTGTAGAACCCCCTACGCCTTCCTTCCTCCCTGAACGCTCCCTCTCAGACCCAGAAGCTGCTAGATCTCGGCACCCCGTCGGTGTCGCCGAAGTAGATGCTCGTAGCCCCTCCCCGAAGCTAGGTAAGCTCCCGACCACCTCATTTTTCCTCTTCCCTGCCTTCTATCCTCCCAATTTACTCGGGATAACAGAGAGAGAGAGAGAGGGAGGGGGAGAGAGAGAGAGAGAAAGAAAAAAAGAAAAAAAGAAAAGAAGAAAAAGAAGAGAGGGAAGAGGGGATTTACCTGTGTGCGACTGCGAGCGTCACCGACGCTGCTAGTCCTCGTCGTGGGCTCTTCTTCTTCCGAGCTCTTTCTCTCCTCCACGGCAAGAAGAGAGGGCCGGTCGCCGTTCTCCCGAGCTCTCTCTTCTCCACAGGAGGGAGAGAGGGCTGGCCACTGCGGCCGCTGCAGGCACGGCCGGCCTCAGGCCGGCCCCCCTTCCGAGCCCCGGCATGGGGTCGCCCCCACTCCCCCCCCCCCCCCCCCCTCCTCCTCCTCTATGGTCACGTGAGAAGAGGGGAAGGGGAGAAAAAGAAAGAAGGGTGGAGGAGAGGAAGACCCGGGAAGAAGAGAAGAAAAAAAAAAAAGAAGAAAAGGAAAAGGAAAAGAAAAAGGAAAAAAAAGGCCCATGTGGGTCAAATTGGGTCAACCTTGCGTTCTATTCATTGCGGGCCCAACTTGGGCCCAATTTAGCAATGTTAAGCTCTATTGGGCTATGCCTTTTTGTGGGCCATGTTTGGGCTCTATTGGGCCGGGTCCATTGCGGGCCAACTTTGAGCCTGTTGAGCCGTGTTTGGATTTGTTGGGCTATGTTTAATAGTATTTTTGATTTTTGCTTAGCTTTGAAATTAATAAAAAAATTAATTCTATTTAATGATATTTAAATAGATGCACCTAATAGGAAGATAGGAAGGAAGAAGTCTAATCTCTCCCGCTACAAGAAGATGGTTCGCTGTGTTGCCAAACTGACAGACGATCTCATGGTGGAGATCCTTTCTCGTCTGCCGACCAAGTCCTTTTTCCGGTTTCAATGCGTCTCCAAGTCCTGGCTCGCCCTTTCCTCTGATCCCTACTATCAGAATAACTTCCCTCGTGCTGCATCTGGCCTCTTCGTCAATGTCCCTTATGGAGACATGACCGTTTACAGGCATCGGAGGCGTATCCAATATATTAGCCTCTCAAACAACGATGACGATCTTGCCATCGACACCTCTCTCAGTTTCTTGCGCAAGTTATGGAATATGGAGGTGATCAGCTCCTCCAATGGGCTGCTCCTCTGCCGCTCGTGGGTCCGAGAAATCGACTCCATATCTCCTCTAATCTATGGCGACTTCCACGCTATATCCCTCTACGTCTGCAATCCCGCCACTAGAGAGTGGGCTGTCCTCCCTGAAGAAGATGATATCTACGGGTACCTTGCTTTGGGCTTCGAACCTCGCCTCTCCCACCACTACCATGTCCTCCGCTTCGGCGGCGACGACGACGGGATCCCTAGGTTTAGGATCTTCTCGACTAGGACAAACCAGTGGGTGGAGAGCGAAGTCTCTTATGGCAGAACGTATAACAGCCTACAGGCTACTTTCACCAATGGGATTTTCTATGTTGCATACGGTCTAAACCAAGTCTGGGGAGTTGATCCAGAGGGAAAGGTTTGCCACAGAATCGAGCTGCCTGAGTCCGATGGCATGGACTGTCTGGACACTCAGGGGGTTATTTGCATTATATGCTGCGAAGCAAGGGTAAGATAAAGGTGTGGATGCTTAAGGACTACTGTCATGTCGATTGGATCTTCAAGCATTGCATTAATGTCAGAGCTATGTTACAGAAACATGGGATCCCTGAAACACCTTATGTTATGTCACAGAATTTCATCCAGATGTGGATGCTATTTTCCTTCGAATAGATGACAACATCTTCTCATATCACTTAAATAGTGGTAGATTGGAAGAAGTCTACAACTTGCCTGATACAAGCGGTCTAGAATGTGTTGCGTATTCACCCACTAATCGAAGGGGTTTGGCGATGAGGTTGTCTGATGGGATGGACGAGGGACAGGCTTATGCACGACTCATGGCAACAGAACATAACGTGTTAGAGGTTCGTAAAATTTACTATCTATTGTCTTTTTGTTTTTAGAGATTTGAATATCCTGCCTTCATGGTTTAATTGTGAAGACATTTATCAATCGTGGAATATATGTTGTTATATGTGGAATCAGCTCACCTATATCATCATTATTGTTTTGCCTTGAGAAGGATTAATAATTTGACTCGGCCTTCGATTGATGCAGGAGCATGAGCCCGAGTCATGATGGACGTACGTCGAGTTTGGATCCTTACTTTGAGAGTGCCCGAAAACCCATTGAGTTTATGGTTTTCAGCATTTAATTATATTGGATTGAGTCTATTTTATTTTGGTCAATTAGGTCATACCGAGTCTTTTTATTTTGGGTTTATTTGATTTCTTGTTTTGAGTTTGTAATTTGTTAATTTGTGTTTGATGATTGAGTCCATTCCAGTTTGGTGCGCGCATGTAGTTTGGGTTCATTTATGTTTTGTTGGCTAGCTTATTTGCATTGGGTCCTTAAATTGGTTTGTAATTGCTGAATTATGTTAGTTGTGATTGAATCCTTATCATTGAGTGCCATGTGGCAATCAGTTGGCTGAAGATTAGAAGGTGTGGAAGAGAGATTCATGCCGCACAGAAGAGTTCTGCTTTCACTAGGAAATCTTCATGTGTGATAATCTATCATTGCTGATTTTTAAGGATTCTCATCTCCATAATTTGGCATTCCTTTGAGGAGTTCTACGTGGAGATCTCATCTCCATAATTTAACGACACATGAACCGAGCACTCCAGCGACCTTGTTAGCTTGATGTGTTGGTCATGCTGGTTTTCCACAGCAACAGATTGGCACTAGAGAAAGGGTCATGATCCCATCTTTGCAAAGCTGACCTATTAGCAGATAGTCTGCAGCCATGAAGTCAAGGAGAATGCAAGCAACACCAACAACTGCCCAGCAGAATATATCCTTAGAGTCTGACGGCTCTCCATAGAGCCCTTAGAGGGATCCTCTTCTGCAGGAGCCATAGCCAGAGTTGCCAGTTATGAATAAGCAGTTTCGTCTACTCATGTAGTAGGTTCAAATGTTGACCATAGCCATTTAGAATCTCGAGCAGATAGCTACTAACTAGCAATAGCAGACTCGTGCATCGAGTAAACAAGGTGGATCAAATACAAACGAGTCACCATACTCGTTCTCAAAGTCCAAGATGAGTCCAAGATAAGCCCGACTTAATTTTTGGTATTATGAAAATACAAAAATAGTATTAAATATTGATGATATCATATTTTCTTAAAGTCAATGATCAAGCGTAGAATATTATGAAACTCATGATTTATTGCAAAATAATGGTTTCCTTCGTATATTAAGAATAATGAATTATTTATATAAAAATGAACTCCATATATTTACGAAATTTATATTTTGTTATGAAAGAAATAATTTCATAATTAATTTACTATTAAAGGCTTATTTATACACTACGAACTTTATAAAACCATTTAGTATTTTATTCGTATATGATTTAATTAAGAAAATGTAAGTTAAAAAAAATTGTTTTAAGAACTATGGCAAAAAGACTCACAAATAGCTATATATATCCCTTCAAAGTGGGGTAGATCGATATCCAGTTCCATACAATCCTACTAGCAGGTAATACTAGTTGGCATACGATCCTGCTAGCGGGTATAGTAGTTGGCATACGATCCTGCCAGTGAATAATAGTAGTTAGCATACGATCCTGCCAGCGAGTAATAATAGTTGGCATACGACCCTG
The DNA here is from genome assembly GCF_009389715.1 of Phoenix dactylifera. NCBI lineage: Eukaryota > Viridiplantae > Streptophyta > Magnoliopsida > Arecales > Arecaceae > Phoenix > Phoenix dactylifera. The sequence goes on along the minus strand of NW_024067944.1, from coordinate 322,956 downwards.
CCAACGGATAATAGTAATTAGTATTTTGATGATTACGACTCTATTACGGGTATAAAAGCAATCTTAGTATTTAGTCTGAGAGTAGTAATTTGATCGATGATATAGTTAAATAGTAAATATTTTATGATCTAATACTACACACCTAGAACCATGTTTATGACATATTGATGATGTTGCATGCATGATTGACTTTATGACTTATTTTATTATTTGATACTATGAAATATTCTATCTTGCAATAATTATTATTTTTACTTTATGAAGCATCAATTCATACAAAAACTTATGCTTGATCCAATAAGATAGTAAAAGGTTTACTTGCTGAGCTCGATCACTTATATATCTCTATTTTTATTTTTTTCTCTCCAGATGAATAGGATCGAGAGGAACGAAAGATGGTCCAGGCTTGGAGTTCGCGCTAGTAAACTTGACAATTTTGTAGAAAAATTTTAGTATTCTAAGTTGACTATAAATTTATAGTTAATGATTTTCTAAATTTTGAGGATTATGGGTTGGTATTTATGTTTGGATTTAGATGTTGTAAACCAATATTGGTTCCATTTAATGGATAATAAAATTAAACTTTTATTTATTATATTTTATTTGAGATGAACTTGATAGCTAAATATAATGTTGGCTTCGTGTTATCTAGGGTTCTATCCCTCGATAGCATGATCGTGTTATATTCCAAATTTCAGGGGGTGATAGATGTTGCATACCTGAGGTCCTCCGGACTACCCCTTTATATGGAAGAGTTTATTTTATCGTTTATCTGGGTTGATGTGATGTGCACCAGTTGCCAGGCAGCGGCCAGTCGTATGTTTACGATGCGAGCATCATTTCGTATGGGTGGCATACTGACCATGCGCCGAATGTAGAGCAGTAACAACTGTCGATTGTCGAAACCATCAGTTTTTGCCAGTACGTGTCGATTGGCTCCTCAGCTGGTCGACTCCTCGGCTGGGGCTGAAGTTGCTCACGTCAGTTTATGACCGAGGTCAAGGAGGTCGCACTACAAGAATAGTAACTTTTACCGGCGCTTTTATTGGCCTTTACCGATGCTTATTAGCGTCGGCAAAAACTCCACCAACGCAAAAGCAAGCGTCGTAGACGCATCGATGATACCTGAGTGGGAAAGATTTTTGCCGACGTGCAAGGAAAGCGTCGACAAAATCGGGTATTTACCGACGCTTAGGAAAGCGTCGGTGTAGATCCTTTGCCGACGCGAATTAGCATCGGCATAGACTACCACTTTGCGTGGCGGTATAGATTTTTTGCCGACGCTTATAAGCGTCGGAGAAAGTCTTTCATACGGTGCCAAGTTTGGTTTTTAACGACGCTTTAAAGCGTCGGGAGTGGGATTTTTTTTTCAAAAAATTATTAAAAGAACACATGCGTATTATAAATCAACATTTACGCCAATATGAACCTGCATTACATTTACATCAACACAAATATTCAGATCATTCAAAATATTCATCTTGTCATATATGATTAATAAGTTTAGAATTACAATGTTCTTTGAAAAATATAAAAAAATACATATAAAACTCCTTAAATAACAATCTAAAAGGTATCAGGGACCGGATTTAGCGCCATCATCATCTCTACGAGCTGTTGAAGTATCAGGAATCTACAAAAAAAAAAAAAACTTTAAAAGTTAGGAATATGAAAATCATTAACTCATGCAAAATAAGTGATAATTATGTAAAGTCATCAAATACATATAGTTATTTACCTGAGGATGGAGAAATCGCTGTAACATAGATGAAATATGCTCAAGCTGAGACTGCAAAGTTTGTTGGTTCTGCTTCAACTCTGCCAACTCTGCTTGATGGCGATTCTTCATATCTTCAATTGTTGTCCGAAGTCTACTAACTTCTGCATTGCTACTGCCTTCTCCAGTATTTCTTGTATATATGCCCACTGCAGACAACTGAGTGGGGGTAACTCCAACGCCATAACCTCTCACTCTACCATAATGCTCTGGGCCCAATAATTCAGCAAGCACTTGAGCTTCGACATGACTGGTCGTGTCGGATGATGATGACTCTCCGACGCGCTCTGAAATAAGAGTTGTTGCCCTGTCCTATATTCTCAAAAGAAAAAGTCATATTAATGTATGCCAATAATAGAACTAATAAAAATATCGTTGAAAGATTCAAAGATGAATACATACAACTATATCTCTTGACTCCTCCCGAACAAAACTGTCATCTCGGTGGGTGTGAGTCATCTTATAAAACTCCACCTTACTAGGCTTCCTCCCATTATCATCCATCTACAACAAAAGATATATTGGCAAGCTAGTTATCATAATACATGCTATATGATAGAACAATTTAAAATAGTTTCAAAGAGTTTCAAAAAAACTTACGAATTCAGCTCTACGTCGAGCATAACTCATCGAGCCTGAAGTATGAGGAACAGTCTGAGAGGCTCATGCAGCTCTACCAATGTTGGAATATGTCTTCCCAAAAAAGGAATAAACAATATAAATTTGTAATCTAAATTATTAGTAGATACAATATAAGGTATTGAAAAAAATATACACAACCTGAGCTTTGTCGAAAAAACCAATAGTGGACAAGCTCCCTCCACTGATGAGGGATTACATCAGGAGGACAAACACGGGCAACCTCCTCTTCTGTCATACCATCGTGCTTCCAGTCCGCCTTTAACTTGGCCCTATATTCTTTCCACTTGCGGTTGACGGACTTCAGCACCCAATCATGACTCTCTTTAGGGAGCAAAAACTTTTTCTACATCAAAGTAATTAAAGAATGTTATAACAATGTTAAATCAAAAAATAAAATTGTGATAGTAAGCAAATTCAATTCTTTACCTCAATAACTTTAAGAAGCTCAACCTTATACGAAGGAAGCATTTCATTCCATTTCGTATAGTTGAGCAGACACAACTGACCCTTCCACACAACCGATCCTAGAAAAGTCGATAAAATCCTTGCAGCCCTCTTGATGGGTTGCCCTAGTTCATTGCAATGTACCACGATCTTTTCATCCTCGCGTAGGCTCCACACATCCCGTGCTCGAGTGGGTCCTTGTGTCCTCACTCTCCCCAGTCTATCTATAAAAATAAAATAAAATATCCATTAATTAAACATTAAAGGCAAATGATTTAATATAATTAGATTGTAAGAAAAATTAATATATAAAATTAAATCAAATTATCCTGGATGTGCACGTCATCCATGTCTGGACAATCAGCAGGTGACACGTGCTCAGACTGAGACTCGTGCTGAGTATGAGACTCATGCTGAGAATGGGACTCGTGCTGCTGGGGCTCGTCGGGCTGCTGGGACCGTAGGGACTGATCGGAAGAAGATCCAACGGATGTGTGCTGAAACTCAACATCTCTGAATCGTTTTCCTCGCGGCATGTTGTTATCTAGCAATCCTATAATCACAAATATCCTTTCTATCGCCAACATGACATAAGGCAAATGGCACAAAGAGAGATTGGCACAATTCATTGTGTTAACAAGATTGGCACTTGTTTTTATTAATTCTCCTTGTCTCGTATTGCTGGAAAGAGAGATTGGCACAAAGAGAGATTGGCACAATTCATCTTTGGATTTTTCTTTTATCTCGTATTTAGGCAAACAAGATTAGGGTTTTATTTTCCATATTGAGATGATCCTAGGTTTTAGCATTGCTGGAAAAAAAAAATTTAAAAAAACTGCATGCACAATTTTGACAAAGATGGGAGCTTTGTTAGCATTTCCCTATTTAACAGGCAAATGGAATGGAATGATTCATGAGAGCCGAAATTTGGTAACCTGGTTGCTGGCATTTATTTGTGATCTTCGGGGTGTTTTTGGTCTGGGCTGGGTCATTTAGCTCTTACCTTTCCCGGACACCAATTATGGAAAGAGGTTGATCACCCATTGCAGGCGAAAACAGTGAAATTTTTCTGTCAGCTTGAGGCTGTCAGTCGCCTATTTCTGTAGGATGGAAAGGTATAGTTGGGTGCATGGTTGGGCATCCACTCGATCTCTAACTGCAACATGGTAGCATTTAGCATGCACAATTATAGGAGATGGCGTGCAAATGCGAATGAATACAGTAGGGCAGTTGTATAGTGTGTAGTCCCTGTAAGATGTCCATACTGCAAATCACCTTTTAATTTAATTATGGGTGAGGGTGAGGAATCTGATTCCATCAATTACTTGTATCACCACCTAGGATACAAGTCTACTAGATACAGTCAGACACTTCGGATATGTTATCCTAGTATGGCATAATAGTGCATTTAGACACCAACAAAACTAAGAAGATATCAAGAATTCAAGGATTTAAAGTACATTTTCTTCATTAGATAAACATGCAAATAATTAGTTTTTATTTAAATATAGACATACAAATGGTCAAGAAGAATAGTGAATTTGTACAGATTTGGTTATAGAGCTGTGACTATGAGCAATGATTCTTATAGAAGCTAATTCTGTCATTCTCTTGTTTTTGATTTCCACTTTTCTTTAGTGGTTCTCTTTCATTAATCAGACTGTTTTTATTCTATATTCTCTGACTTTGCCGCAGGCAGCATGCTCTCCTTTTCTGCTCCAGCTCCCTGTTTTGTTCTCATGTCATGTTTCAGAATGGGATGAGTCAAAAAATGGACCAAGACAAATGAGACATCTATTGTCCTAAGTGTCAGGTATGCTGGCCCATTCCACAAAAAAACCAGGACAACTTGCATGGTATTTACAATTAAAACCACTACCTTAATAGTATATACATGAATCCCTCAGTTTGATGAACCAAATCTTGACTATACAACAATGATGGCATATGATAATATCACAACTAGCAATGGAATCATGTGCCACATGATTGAAATAAGTAAACCAAAATGGTAAGTCATGTTGTCACCACTGTTAGATGCATCTTATGCAATTGAATCAGCACCTCTACTAAATTACAACGAAAGTTAGACTCCAAACTCGACATAGGAACCAATATTAACACTGATCATTCTACTGTGGCACTATCCAGCTAGAATACGCTATGTTTTATATATGCTAGCTCTTTCACAGGCAAATTAAAGAATATCTATAAAGTATTTTATTTATAAAGCTAGCTCTTTCACAGGCAAATTAATTTTTTTTTTTTGGAGGGAAATATTGGAGAGAATGTTACTTTATAAAGCTAGATGTTTCTATTTGAGTTTAATTGTGTTTCTTTGGATCTTCACAGATGATTGTTTTATGATTATGCGATCCATCTCTTGCCTCCTATGCTCATTGTCCGGTGGTTCCCTGACTCCATTCCTGCTTTGGCTTCTTTGGCTAAGGCTTCTTGTGCCCATTTGTTTCTTAATCTTTGGTATTGAGATTACCATGAAGTCCTCCACCTCTGTTAGAATTTCAGAAAGTTCTAAGGTTTGGTAGATTTCATTTCCTTTGAATCAATTGCAATTACTTATGTGTGCCACAATAACTGTATTTACTAGTTATTAGTGATGCGAAACTTTTTTCAAGTTTCAAAATTTTAACTTCCGCAGGAAACATTACAATGTCAACTTGACAGGAATTGAGGTTGGTGGGACTTTTTCTAAGGCTTCCTACTTATTTATTTGACGATGGAGCAAATAAAGGTGCCATTATTGACTGTTGTACAACCTTGGCTTATCTTCCAGATGCAGTTTTCAAGCAGTTACTCAATGCGGTGGGGGATCATTTTCTATTGTATTTGTGAAGCCCAATAGTCCCACATCGGAAAGTCTCGTTCCAGAGCTTGGGCATATGAGGCGGGTGTCTCCTAATCCTGCAGACGCGTTTTGGATGGAAAACAAAATCGGGGAGGGGTGAAGGATGCTTGCGTGAAGCTCCAGAACCGGACAATATCTGGCAGGGGAGCCTCGTGTTTCCCCCCTCGTGGCCCCCACGTGGGCACTAGGTGCCTCACGTGCTCCGCGGAAGCGGGGGCGTGACATTTGGTATCAGAGCTTAAGATTTAGGAATCCTAGGGTTTAGGCTCGAGTAAGCCTAAGTGGGGAAAATCACTAAACACGAAAGATATTAAAATGTTGTGATTAGCATATGAAGGATGCAAAATTTTCTCAATCTGATAATCTTGATGCTGGAAAAATGGTGTAGGTTGATATGGCGCGAGGGCGTGGTCGGGGGCGTGCTAGAAGGCCGACCCGATTTGCAGATGGCTCCACGGCTTGGGCACCCTCTGGACAACAGGAAGGTACCTCATCCACGCGGACTCGGGGTGTGCCACAGCAGGAGCACACTATTGACCCTACTGGCAGTACTCCAGAGATGGGAGCTCCGGAGATTGGGACATCCGAAGGACCAAGTATTCAGCTTGAGGAGACGATAAGTGCTTCACAGTTGATGCAAATGATGGTGCAACAGCAAGCTGCTGCCAGAGCAGACATGATGAGGATGGTAGAGGTGCAGCAACAGTTCTTGCAGCAACAGTTGCAGCAGCAGCAAGCAATGTATCAACAACAGCAGCAGCAATAACAACAATTCCAAGGCACTACAACTCAGTCGGAGCACCGAGTCAGTCTGTTGGATTTTCAGAGGTATGCACCCCCAGCATTTAAAGGTACGGCTGACCCGATGGAGGCTGAGAGCTGGCTGAAACAGATTGAGAAAGTCTTTCAAGCTCTGAGGTGCCCTGATGAGGAGAAAGTCCTTTTTGCCACCTTTATGTTACAGGGTGAGGCAGCTGACTGGTGGGAAATGGAGAAAGGGAAGCTTGGTCCGAGTGATGCCCCCTTCATTTGGGAGGAATTTAAAAAGGTTTTCCATGAGAAATATTTTTCCCAAGGTATCCGATTCCAGAAATATAGGGAGTTTGACCGACTGGAGCAGGGTGATATGACGGTTGCTCAGTATGCAGCAAAGTTTGAAGAGATGTCCCGATATGCTCCGACCTTGATATCAGAGGATAGTGACCGAGCAAGAAAATTTGAAAATGGACTCAGGGGACGGATTCAACAACAAGTCGCTGCTTTTGAACTGTCTAGTTATAAAGATGTGGTTAACAAAGCCCTGGTGATAGAAAAAGGGCTTGACAACGCCCATGCTGCCCGAGAAAAGAATATGAAGAAAAAGTTTTGATCTACTGATTCTCCGAGCCAAAATAGTAGACCCTTCAAGTCAAAGGATCAGAGACTGAATCAAGTTGTCACCAGAGACAGAGGTCAAGCCCGAGGTGCCATTAGATGCTACAGATGTAGAGGACCTCATCTTAAGCGAGATTGCACTTGGATTGGAGGGACATGTTTTTCTTGTGGTCAAGAAGGGCATAAGGCTGTTGTATGTCCTAGTGAAAAAGAACCGCAGAGGCGACAGGCACCTCAGTCTTCTCAGAGAGCCCCTATAAACCGAGCACCTCAGGAGGGACAGCAGCAAGAGGGAGGGCAGCAGAGGCCTAGGACCCAGGGGCGGGTCTATGCACTCACAGAGCAGGATGCCAAGGCCTCTAATTCAGTGGTGACAGGTAATAAATCCATCCCTAATATTTTCTTTTGTTGGCATATCATAAATTTGGTTAGGTTATATATGTTGTGCGTGTATGGATAAAGATTGTGATTAGGTGTCTTGCAACTATGTACAGGAATGATTAGGTTAATGTCATATGATGCAAATGTTTTATTTGACTCTGGTGCTACCCACGCCAAGTGGAGATGTCATATTAGTTAATTTAGTTTACAAGAACTTTATTTTGGGCGTTGAGGATAGGGAAATGAATGCAGACTTGTTGGTCTTAGAGATGAATGACTTTGATTTGATTCTTGGAATGGACTGGTTGGCAGCATACCATGCTACTGTTGATTGTTTTGAGAAAACGATCAAGTTTCAGATCCCTGGTCAGCCAGTGCTTAGGTTGGTGGGTAGCAAGTCACCTCATCAAATGAAATTAATCTCAGCTCTACAGGCTAAGAAGCTTCTCGCAAAAGGTTGTGAAGGATTCTTAGCTGCTGTGTTAGATACCCAGAAAGAGGAGCACAAGTTAGAGGATATCCTTGTCGTGGCAGAATTTCCAGATGTGTTTCCAGATGAATTGCCAGAATTACCCCCTGATAGGGAGATTGAATTTTCCATCGACTTGATTTCTAGCAGTGGTCTAATTTCAAAGGCTCCATATCGAATGGCTCCAGCTGAATTAAAAGAGCTGAAGGAACAACTACAGGGGTTACTAGATAAGGATTTTATCAGGCCTAGTGTTTCTCCTTGGGGCGCTCCTGTATTATTTGTGAAAAAGAAAGACGGTAGCCTCCGACTCTGTATAGACTACCGGAAATTAAACAGGGTGACAGTACGGAATAAATACCCACTGCCAAGAATTGATGACTTGTTTGATCAGCTGCAAGAGGCTCAGATTTTCTCGAAGATTGATCTTCGTTCTGGCTATCACCAATTGAAAATAAAAGCAGCGGATGTGCCCAAGACAGCTTTCAGGACCAGATACGGGCATTATGAATTTTTGATCATGCCTTTTGGTTGGACAAATGCACCGGCTGCCTTGATGGATCTTATGAATCGGATATTTAAACCTTATCTGGATCAGTTTGTAGTAGTGTTCATTGATGATATTTTGGTGTATTCAAAGAGCTCACAGGAACATGAAGAACATCTAAGGGTAGTATTGCAAATTCTTAGAGAAAAGAAGTTGTATGCTAAGCTATTAAAGTGTGAATTCTGGTTGGATAGCATTTCTTTTCTTGGACATGTAATCTCCAAGGAAGGTGTCTCTATTGATCCAATGAAAGTGGAGGCAGTAGTTGGATGGTGTAGACCTACCAATGTGACTGAAGTACGCAGCTTCTTAGGATTGGCTGGATATTATAGAAGATTTGTTGAGGGATTCTCCCGTATTGCCATGCCTCTAAGTCGCTTGACTCATAAGCAAGTAAAGTTTGAATGGACAGATGACTGTGAACAGAGTTTTCAAGAGCTGAAAAAGCGTCTGGTGACAGCCCCAGTGCTAGCTATTCCATCTGGGACAGAAGGCTTCACCATCTACAGTGATGCATCTCGTAAAGGACTTGGGTGTGTTCTGATGCAGAATGGGAAGGTGATAGCTTATGCCTCTAGACAGTTAAAGTCATATGAACAGAATTACCCTACACATGATTTGGAGTTGGCTGCGGTAGTTTTTGCTCTGAAGATATGGAAGCATTACTTGTATGGAGAACACTGTGAGGTTTTCACAGCTCATAAGAGTTTGAAGTATATCTTCACACAGAAGGAGCCGAATTTGAGGCAAAGAAGATGGCTAGAACTACTGAAGGATTATGACCTGACTATCAGTTACCATCTGGGGAAAGCAAATGTAGTGGCTGATGCTTTGAGCAGAAAATCCTCAAGTGGGATGGCAGCATTAATCACTACACAGAAGCATATTTTATTAGATTTGGAGAGATCAGGGATTGAGATACAACTACATGATCCTAAGGTACATTTGGCTACCCTCACAATGCAGCCTACTCTGATTGAAAAGATCAAGATGTCTCAGAGAGAGGATCCAGAGTTACAGAAGATCAGAGAAACAATAGAGTCAGGTGTGCAGTCAGAATTCCGAGTGCATGAAGATGGCTCTTTAAGATTCGGGAACAGGGTATGTGTGCCAAAAGTAACAGAAATGAAGAAAGAGATTCTTGATGAGGCTCATAACTCAGCTTATATAGTGCATCCAGGTGGTACTAAAATGTATCGAAACTTGAAGGAAAATTTTTAGTGGAGTGTGTTGCCCAAGGTGACAAGCCAAGAGGGGGGGGGGGTGAATTGGTTTCTCTTAATTTTAACTATCTTACTTATGTTAATTGATGAGTTAGTGGAATTAAACAAATCACAATACAAACAACAAGAAGTATAGTGGTTCGGTGCTCTCCTAAGCACCTACGTCCACTCCCCAAGCGACCCCTTGGAAATTCACTATAATCCCGCGGATTACAGTTGGATTGTTTTTCGGGCTCACAATCCAAAAACCTTTACACTTTGGTTTTTCGGGTTTACCAAAAACCTATGTTGGTTTTGTTAGATGTATGCCCTAGAAGCCAATTTGGCTGACACATTGTTGATTCTAGGGACATAATTTTGTACTTGACTATTTATTATTGAATAAATAAAAGGCATCTTTTCATTCATATTGTTTATGTGTCTATGAATCGTCCAAAAAATTAATAAGATGATGATACATATTCTCAAGAGTTGAGAATTTGAGCCATGTATCATTGGTGATTAATTTCTAAATGCTCCTGATCAATGGATCATCATGAGGACGGTGATCGATCCGATCAGTGCACAGATCACTTTCCTTCTGGATGGACGAGACTTGAGTCCACAGTGTAGGGACACTGAAGTGATAGTGCAGGTACTTGTTAGAGAACAAGGGTACTGAGCGTGACCAAGACAAGAAGTCACTTGGATGTCTATCCACTCGTCAGTGACTTGCTTGATGTTGCAGTAGTGTGACTGGTCCTTTGACCTGCGGTGCTTCGGCTACTCACAGTGAGGTTATTGTAGTTTGACTGCACACATACATGGTCTCTAGCCATATGGGTCCATGCAGTGTAGATTGGCTGCAGTAGGTTCACTGTAGGAGTAGGGTATGCACCTATAAGGAATCTATCGACCTTGATAGAAGAGGAGTGATCCTATGTGATTTGTTAGACTGAGTTCTAAGACCTTGGCCAGGGCAGTAATATAAAGTGAAAAAAGAGTTTTCCACTATCGAACTCAAGTCGAATAAATCTTGACATATGACAGACGATGGGGTTTGACGAGTTGTCCATGACCTCCGTCCTGTAGGGATCCACGATAGTAGGACTGTATCACATGTTAACTGCACCTAGAGGTTCATCATTCCATTCTGCTGGGTAGCCACTACATGCTGCTAGGTGTCACTGGTGGATGGTGGGACTCATAGGGATTATCTTGATGATCGATAAACCCTAATGAGTTGAGTTGGAATCGTTCCAACCTATTGAAAGGAGTTTTCAATGATATAGTGATAGATATCACAATATATCTCACTACCAGTCAGAATAGAACCTATGGGGTCACACACACTAGAAGTATTGACCGATCCGATGGTTGAAATCGTGATTAGGAATCACAAGAAATCAATTTGATTGATAAGAAGTTGAAGAAGGAACAAAGGAAATTAATTAATTGGACTTAAACACAAATCCTACTTCGGGTAGGATTCCTAGAGTCCTAATTAGATTAGGACTAGGAATCCTAGTTGGAGTAGGACTGGGATTCCTACTTGGAATAGGATTCCTACAATCCTAATGAGATTAGGAATTTTGAATTAAAATAGGATTCCTACTTGGAGTAGGATTCCTAGAAATCCTAATTGGATTAGGACTTCGGATTCAAATAGAGTCCTAATTGGATTAGGACTAAAATTAAATACATCCTAATTGGATTAGGATTCCTTAAGTCTAAATTAATTATTAATCTAATGAATCAACATGACTCCTAATTGGATTAGGATTGAAGAGTTCAATTGAGTCATGGTTCATTCAAGTCCTAATTGGATTAGGACTAGCATAGATTGAACCCAAAATTGGCTAATCCTAATTAGATTAGGATTAAACCATGAGAGAGGCACCTAATCCTCTTTGGAAGAGGATTAGGCTAACCAAGTAAGAGGGGCATCAGCCCCTCTCCAATTGGTTAGGGCGACAAGAAGAGAGAAGGGGCCGGCGCTCCAAAGAAAGAAGGTTGTCAAGGGCTCCTAACTTGTAGGAGCCCTTGATGCTTATAAAAAGGGACCTAGGGCCGGCGCCCTAGGTGTGCTCTCTTCCCCCTCTTGCTGCCGCCACCAGCCCCTCTCCTCTCTTAGTTCAGCCGCAAGCAAGGGAAAAGGATCTCCAAGTGTTGGCGGCCTCCTCCCCTTCCCTTCCTTCATCCAACGCAAGGAACAAAAGAAGGCTGCGTGGGGTTCTTTCTTCTTCCTCATCTTCATCCTTCTTCTTCCTCCTCTCAAGCACAATCAAGGGTTGATTGAAAGAGAGGAGATCAGCCATCAAAAGAAGTCTTTGCAAGGGAGCTAGCACCCCGGAAAGATAAGAAAGATTTGATCGGTCCTCTACTTCGTGTGGATACCCATAGAGGCCGGACGTTTGAACGGCTTCAAGCGAACCCTCTTCCAAAAACCACGAATTCAGATGTGCGGTGATCATCTACCCGCGCAAGGTGAAGATTTGATCTTCCTAATAGTTTTAAAAGTTTTTAATTCTTGCCTAATTACGAAAGGTCTCGAAACAACGTTCATGCGATGAACGTCGAACCCGTGCATGCCGATTCTGCTGCCATCTGAAAAATTTTTGAAATATCAGCGGCATGGGCGGGTCCCCAACAGTGGTATCAGAGCCTAGGCTTCGTAGATTAAGGTAAGAATTAAATATCTAAAGGCATATTAGATCTGAAAATTGAATGATCATGCATGCTGAAAAATTCTGCATGCAGATTTTTCAGGGGTGCTGATTTTTTGCATGCTGATTTTTATGTGATAAAAAGATGATTCTAAATGCATTGTTAATGGGATTACAAAGTTTAGAATCATGATTAGCATGATCAGCGACCTATGTCATGATACAATCAGTTAGTTTTCAGATCTGAAAATTATAATTGTTGCATACGGTGATGATCATAGGATTCAACCCCTTTTGGTATCAAATGTAATGACCTGCGATGTGATCTGCGATGTCATGTAATTTTTCAGATGCTTGCATGCATCTTATTTGATGTTTTGAGAGGCCTGCGTGCCTCCTAAAAGGAGATGTAATTTATTTTTATTTTTATTTTACATCTGGTTGTATTTCTGTGATGTGATGTACATCAACGATCAAGCTGAAGCAAAAGCATGAGATGAAAGGTGATCCAAGCGGTTGATGGCGATGGGATCAAGGGTTGATCAAGGATCGAATCAAGGAGGCTTGGAACCAATTCAAGAGTTGAAGACCACTTGATCGATTGATGTGCATGTGCTTGTAATACGACCTAATTAGAATCCATGATCATCACCTAGTTAAAGTTTAGCTTTAATTTGATGCTGCGATTATAACTGCCTGTGATGTGCCGTTTGCATGTGATGTAAATGCGAGTCGGGTAGATAGGTTTACATGTGATGTAGCAAACCCAATTGAGACCTAAATCAAAACCTCTTCAATCAAGTCGAGAGTGAACCGACATGAGCAAGTCATATTAGATTAATTGATCTAATTGGTGTCTAGGAAAGCATGAAAGGTGGTTACTTAATTAGGACCTTACTCTCTGAGTAAGGGGAGCCTCCCACCTGCTTACCTGGCCAATTGTTCGATTACCTCTTATGAAGGGCTCAAGTTGCAAACACTAAGACCTGATTAACCAATATTAAGTCAATAGGTCTTCCACTGTAGTAGAGCTGCTAAGGCCTTTCTGATGTTGATTTGTCTCGGCTGGACACAGTGGTCAAGTTGCATCGGGGGGCTGGACCTCTCTATAGACATGAGATGTTGTAGGGTAAAGGTGGGGTTGGGCACCAATAACTGTTAGGTGAGGACCCAATGACGACTTTATTCATACGGTTATACGGTGGGTCTGACTTAACTAAGAAATGGGACCAATAACTGTTAGGTGAGGTCTTCATGGCTTAGAGACCAAGTTACACTGCAACATGCTTGAGAAGCATTGTACAAGAGTTGTACACTCATCCATCTATGTGTCACCAATAACTGTTAGGTGAGGTGGCATGTAAATCGGTGGGACCGCAGTACCCACTAGAAACCCTAGTCGTGTGGGATTTCCGTTTTCCTACCAGGGGAGTGTGAGGGATTCGAGAAAATAGTGGGAGTTACATTTGTTCTAAAAAGACCTTAGAACAGATTAGGATCAAGTACAAAAGTCTAACTAGAATTTTTACTCTCTGCAGATACAATGTCAGCTTCAAACCCTTTGACCCGTATTCTTGAGACCAACCGACTGACCGGAACCAATTACAAAGACTGGCTTAGAAATCTCAAAATAGTTTTGGACTGTGAGAAGATAGGCTACATACTCGATTCAGATATCCCCACACTACCAGCACGTCCTACTGATGTTCAGCGTGAAATGCATAAAAAGTGGTTGGATGATGACATTAGAGTAAAATGCTATATGATGGCATCCATGTCTAATGAACTCCAATGCCAGCATGAAAATATAAAGACTGCTAGGGACATACTGGCACACCTGCAAGAGTTGTATGGTGAGCAGAGTCGCACAGCTCGTTTTGAAGTGTCCAAGAGGCTTTTCAAAGCGAAGATGCGCGAGGGGCAGTCTGTCCATGATCACGGTCTGACCATGATCAAGGACCTAGAGGAGCTTGAGAAGCTCGGTATGGACATGCACAAGGAATTACAAGTGGATTTGATCCTACAGTCACTTCCTGATTCATTTGGTCAGTTTATAGTAAACTACCACATGAATAAGATTGAATGCACTAAGACTGAACTAATCAACATGTTGGTAACTGCTGAGGGAGCCTTGAAAGGTTCAAGGGGCAATGTCCTTGCTGCTGAGTTGACTTCTGGTTCCAAGAGAAAGTCTACTTGGAAGAAAAAGAAACCTGCTAAGAAGCAGAAGAAAGACAAGAAGCCAAAGAAGGAAGTTCAAAAGAAAAAGGCTAACGACAAAGGAAAATGTTTCCACTGCAATGTCGAAGGCCACTGGAAGAGAAACTGTCCTTCATACCTCGAGAGCCTGAAGAACAAGAAAGGTGACACACCTTCGGAAGGTATAGACTTGCTCATAATTGAAACTAATCTAACGGTTTCTTCTACTTCTAGTTGGGTTATAGATTCTGGTTCTAGTGCTCATCTGTGCACTACCATACAGGGTCTAAAGGAAAGTAGAAGGCTGGCGGAAGGTGCGGTAACCCTTAAGGTTGGCAACGGGGCAAAAGTTGCTGCTGTGGCTGTGGGCACCTACCATCTGCGACTACCGTCTGGATTTAGTTTAATACTTAGAGACTGGTATTATGTACCTGTTGCTAGCAGAAATTTGATTTCTGTTTCATGTCTAGCACAGGAAGGTCATGTTTTTATATTTGACAAAGACTGCTGTTCTATTTATTTAAGAAATAAAATAGTCGCACGTGGTTTCATGATCGACAGTCTCTATCATTTACATATGGATGCATCTGTGAATGTTACCGAGCAAGATATGAGTGCCAAAGGATCCAAAAGATCCAGAGATGAGATAAACCAAAGATATTTGTGGCACCTCAGGCTTGGCCATATTGGAGAGGACAGAATGAACAAAATGGATTAAGATGGGCTTTTCGGCTCATTGACTTCCGAGTCATATCCAGTTTGCGAGTCCTGTCTTCAAGAAAAATGGCTAGACTGCCCTTTGTAGGACATGGAGAGAGGACCACTGAATTACTTGCCCTAATACATACAGATGTATGTGGCCCATTCGATGTGCTAGCCAGGGGACGTTATTCTTACTTCATTACCTTTACCGATGATTACTCACGGTATGGGTATGTGTATCTTATGAGACACAAGTCTGAGTCCTTTGAAAAGTTCAAAGAGTTCAAGAATGAAGTAGAAAAACAAACTGGAAAACCTCTTAAGGCTCTTCGATCAGATCGAGGAGGAGAATACCTTAGTGGGGAATTTCGGGACTATCTCAAAGAAAACGGCATAGTCTCACAATGGACACCTCCGGGTACACCTCAACTCAACGAGGTGTCAGAGAGGAGGAATCGGACCCTGTTGGACATGGTCAGGTCCATGATGAGCTTCACTGATTTACCTATGTTCCTTTGGGGAGATGCCTTACTCACAGCGATTTATTTATTGAATAGAGTTCCCTCTAAATCCGTTCCTACCACACCGTATGAGATATGGCATGGTAAGAAACCAAGTCTGGGTCATCTCAAGATTTGGGGATGTCCGGCCCATGTCAAGAGACTACAGGCGGACCAAGTTAGAGGCTAGGACCATAAGTGCTCGTTTTATAGGATATCCTAAAGAGTCATTAGGATACAATTTTTACGTCTCAGAGGATCACAATGTGTTTGTGAGCCGTCATGCCATCTTCTTGGAAAATCAGTTTATCCTTGATAGAGGCAGTGGGAGGAAAATTGAGCTTGAAGAGAAAGTCTCTGAAAAGCAACGAGTCATGGATCCTATTGAACCCATTCATACAGAGCCAGTACACGATGTCCCTCGACCACCACGTAGATCTAGTAGGGTCTCCCATCCTCCGATAGATACTTAGGTATACTAGAAGAGGATACCGAGGAAATGTTCCTGGTGGGAGATAGGGATCACATACAGGATCCCAAAACCTACAACGAGGCGATATCTGATGTCGATTCCGAGAAATGGCTGGAAGCTATGAAGTCAGAGTTAGACTCCATGCGTTCCAACCAAGTCTGGACCTTAGTAGATCCACCAGAAGGTATTGTACCTATTGGATGCAAATGGATCTACAAAAGGAAGATAGGTTCGGATGGAGAGGTAGAGACCTATAAGGCAAGGCTTGTGGCGAAAGGGTATAGTCAGCGCGAAGGCATTGACTATCAGGAGACTTTTTCACCTGTTGCCATGCTAAAATCCATCCGAACATTGCTTGCCATTGCAGCATTTCATGATTATGAAATTTGGCAGATGGATGTGAAAACTGCTTTCCTGAATGGATATCTTGATGAAGATATCTACATGGAACAGCCTTTGGGTTTCACTTCCAGTGATGGAGATCACAAGGTCTGTAAGCTGCAAAGGTCCATCTATAGACTAAAGCAAGCATCTCGGAGTTGGAACACTCGTTTCGATGACGCAATCAAAACGTTTGATTTCATCAAAAATGAAGAGGAACCGTATGTTTACAAAAAGGTTAGTGGGAGTGCTGTCGTTTTTCTCGTACTGTACGTAGATGACATTCTCCTGATTGGGAATGGTATTCCCATGCTAACCTCGGTCAAGGTCTGGTTGTCAAAAGAATTCTCCATGAAAGACCTTGGGGAAGCATCCTATATTTTGGGAATAGAGGTCTATAGAGATAGATCTAAAAGGATGCTTGGCCATGTCACAGAAAATGTACATAGAGGAGGTGCTGAAGAGGATTCAGCATGGAAAACTCCAAGAGGGGTCTCTTACCCCTTTAGGCATGGAATTCATCTCTCCAAGAAGATGTGCCCCAACACATCTGAAGAGATTCAACGCATGAGCAAGATTCCCTATGCATCGGCAATAGGAAGCCTCATGTATGCCATGCTGTGTACACGACCTGATATAGCTCTTGCTGTGAGTGTCACAAGCAGATATCAGTCGAATCCAGGTGAAGAACACTGGATAGCTGTGAAGAACAGTCTTAAGTACTTGAGAAGAACTAAAGGACATGTTCTTGGTCTTTGGGAGAAGATCAGAGTTGAAGGTAGAAGGATGCACACATATTGATGATAGAAAGTCTACATCAGAAATGTGCAATTGTGGTTCAGTAAATTGGAAGAGTTCCAAACAACCGATCATTATAGATTCTACCTTAGAAGCTGAATGTTAAGCCGTATCTAAGGGTGCAGTGGAAACCTTCTGATTAAAAGTTAATTGCAGAGTTAGGTGTAATGTCATTAGATGTCATAACACTTTACTGTGATAACATTGGCACCATAGCACTAGCTATGAAGCCATGGTCTCATCAGAAGTCCAAGCACATAGAGCGGCGCTTCCATTTCATACGCGACTATGATGTAGAGGTGCAGAGATTAGACTCCGCGGATAACGTGGCAGACCCGTTCACTAAGCAGCTGAGTCAGCAAAAGACTGAAGCCCACCTTGAGAAGATGGGCCTAAGATATATGACCAATTGGCTTTAGTGCAAGTGGGAAGATTGTTAGATGTATGCCCTAGAAGCCAATTTGGCTGACACATTGTTGATTCTAGGGACATAATTTTATACTTGACTGTTTATTATTGAATAAATAAAAGGCATCTTTTCATTCATATTGTTTATGTGTCTATGAATCGTCCAAGGAATTAATAAGATGATGATACATATTCCCAAGAGTTGAGAATTTGAGCCATGTATCATTGGTGATTAATTTCTAAATGCTCCTGATCAATGGATCATCACGGGGACGGTGATCGATCCGATCAGTGCACAGATCACTTTCTTCTGGATGGACGAGACTTGAGTCCACAGTGTAGGGACACTGAAGTGATAGTGCAGGTGCTTGTTAGAGAACAAGGGTACTGAGCGTGACTAAGACAAGAAGTCACTTGGATGTCTATCCACTCGTCAGTGACTTGCTTGATGTTGCAGTAGTGTGACTGGTCCTTTGACCTGCGGTGCTTCGGCTACTCACAGTGAGGTTATTGTAGTTTGACTGCACACATACATAGTCTCTAGCCATATGGGTCCATGCAGTGTAGATTGGCTGCAGTAGGTTCACTGTAGGAGTAGGGTATGCACCTATAAGGAATCTATCGACCTTGATAGAAGAGGAGTGATCCTATGTGATTTGTTAGACTGAGTTCTAAGACCTTGGCCAGGGCAGTAATATAAAGTGGAAAAAGAGTTTTCCACTATCGAACTCGAGTCGAATAAATCTTGACATATGACAGACGATGGGGTTTGACGAGTTGTCCATGACCTCCGTCCTGTAGAGATCCACGATAGTAGGACTGTATCACACGTTAACTGCACCTAGAGGTTCATCATTCCATTCTGCTGGGTAGCCACTACATGCTGCTAGGTGTCACTGGTGGATGGTGGGACTCACAGGGATTATCTCGATGATCGATAAACCCTAATGAGTTGAGTTGGAATCGTTCCAACCCATTGAAAGGAGTTTTCAATGATATTGAGATAGAGATCACAATATATCTCACTACCAGTCAGAATAGAACCTATGGGGTCACACACACTAGAAGTATTGACCGATCCGATGGTTGAAATCGTGATTAGAAATCACAAGAAATCAATTTGATTGATAAGAAGTTGAAGAAGGAACAAAGGGAATTAATTAATTGGACTTAAACACAAATCCTACTTCGGGTAGGATTCCTAGAGTCCTAATTGGATTAGGACTGGGAATCCTAGTTGGAGTAGGACTGGGATTCCTATTTGGAATAGGATTCCTACAATCCTAATGAGATTAGGAATTTTGAATTGGATTCCTACTTGGAGTAGGATTCCTAGAAATCCTAATTAGATTAGGACTTCGGATTCAAATAAAGTCCTAATTGGATTAGGACTAAAATTAAATACATCCTAATTAGATTAGGATTCCTTAAGTCTAAATTAATTATTAATCTAATGAATCAACATGACTCCTAATTGGATTAGGATTGAAGAGTTCAATTGAGTCATGATTCATTCAAGTCCTAATTGGATTAGGACTAGCATAGATTGAACCCAATTTGGTTAAGCCTAATTGGATTAGGACTTAACCACATTAGGGCATCCAAATCCTTACCTAATGAGGATTAGGGCAACCATGAAGGAGGGGCACACGCCCCTCCTCCTTTCATTTTGCTTGGTGCGGCAACAAGAGGGGCCGGCGCCCCTCTTGGAATTATTTCAAGGGAGCTCCTAAAAGTTAGGAGCTCCACTTGTTATTTAAAGAGGGCTTCATGGGGGCTGACCTAAGAGAAGAGAAGGCTTCTTCCTTGCTGCCGTACGCCCCCCTCTTGCTCCTCCTTTGGTTCAGCCGCCATCAGCAAAGGGAAAAGAAGAGGAGGCTTCTCCCTCCTCTTGGTCTTCTTCCTTGGCTTCAACGCGTGTGAAGAGAAGAAGGCTGCGAAGGGCTTTGATCTTCTTCCTCTTCTTCATCCTTCTTCTTCCTCCTCTCAAGTGCAATCAAGAGTTGATTGAAAGAGAGGACATCAGCCATCAAAGCTATCTCTGCAAGGGAGCTAGCACCCCGGTGAGATAGAGAGCTTGGATCGGATCCTGCTTCGTGTGGATACCCATAGAGGCCGGACGTTTGAACGGCTTCAAGCGAACCCTCTTCCAAAACCACGAATTCAGATTTGCGGTGATCATCTACCCGCGCAAGGTGAAGATTTGATCTTCCTAATAGTTTTAAAAGTTTTAATTCTTACCTAATTACGAAAGGTCTCGAAACAACGTTCATGCGATGAACGTCGATCCCGCACATGCCTCTTCCGCTGCCACCTGATTTAATTTTTGAAATATCAGCGGCATGGGCAGGTTCCCAACAGTAGGAATCCCAGTCCTACTCTAAATAGGATTCCCAGTCCTAATCCAATTAGGACTCTAGGAATCCTACTCCAAGTAGGATTTGTGTTTTAAGTCCAATTAATCAATTCCCATTCCTTCTTCAACTTCTTATCAATCGAATTGATTACTCGTGATTCATAATCACTTTTTCAACCATCGGATCGGTCAATACTTCTAGTGTGTGTGACCCCATAGGTTCTATTCTGACTGGTAGTGAGATATATTGTGATCTCTATCACAATATCATTGAAAACTCCTTTCAATGGATTGGAACGATTCCAACTCTACTCATTAGGGTTTATCGATCATCGAGATAATCCCTGTGAGTCCCACCATCCACCAGTGACACCTAGCAGCATGTAGTGGCTACCCAGTAGAATAGAATGATGAACCTCTAGGTGGAGCTATCATGTGATACAGTCCTACTATCGTGGATCCCTACAGGACGGAGGTCATGGATAACTCGTCAAACTCCTTTCGTCTGTCATATGTCAAGATTTATTCGACTCGAGTTCGTTAGTGGAAAACTCTTTCTCCACTTTATATTACTGCCCTGGCCAAGGTCTTAGAACTCAGTCTAACAAATCACATAGGATCACTCCTCTTCTATCAAGGTCGATAGATTCCATGTAAGTGCATACCCTACTCCTACAGTGAACTTAATGCAGCCAATCTACACTACAAGGACCCATATGACTAGAGACCATGTATACGTGTAGTCAAACTACAATAACCTCACTGTGAGTAGCTGAAGCACCGCAGGTCAAAGGACCAGTCATACTACTGCAACATCAAGCAAGTCACTGACGAGTGGATAGACATCCAAGTGACTTCTTGTCTTGGTCACGCTCAGTACCCTTGTTCTCTAACAAGCACCTGCACTATCACTTCAGTGTCCCTACACTATGGACTCAAGTCTCGTCCATCCTATAAGAAAGTGATCTGTGCACTGATCGGATCGATCACCGTCCTCGTGATGATCCATTGATCAGGAGCATTTAGAAATTAATCACCAATGATACATGGCTCAAATTCTCAACTCTTGAGAATATGCATCATCATCTTATTAATTTTTTGGACGATTCATAGACACATAAATAATATGAATGAAAAGATGCCTTTTATTCATTCAATAATAAATAGTCAAGTACAAAATTATGTCCCTAGAATTAACAATGTGTCAGCCAGATTGGCTTCTAGGGCATACATCTAACACAATCTAGCCATTTTTTTTTTAAGACAGGACTCGCAAACCGGATATGACTCGAAAGTTAATGAGCCGAGAAGCCCATATTTATCCATTTTGTTCATTCTGTCCTCTCCAATATGGCCAAGTCTGAGGTGCCACAAATATTTTTGGTTTATCTCATCCCTGGATCTCTTGGATCCTTTGGCACTCACTTCTTGCTCAGACACATTTACAGATACATCCATATGCAAATGATAGAGACTGTCAATCATAAAATCACATGTGACTATTTTATTTTTGAAATAAATAGAACAACAGTCTTTGCCAAATGTAAAAACATGACCTTCCTGTGCTAGACATAAAACAGAAATCAAATTTCTGCTAGCAGCAGGTACATAATAACAGTCTCTAAGTAATAAACTAAAATCAGACGGTAGTCGCAGAGAGTAGGTGCCACAGCCACAGCAGCAACTTTTGCCATGTTGCCAATCCGAAGGGTTACCGCACCTTCCGCCAGCCTTCTACTTTCCTTTAGACCCTGCATAGTAGTGCACAATTGAGCACTAGAACCAGAATCTATAACCCAACATGAAGTAGAGAAAACTGTAAGGTTAGTTTCAATCACGAGCAAGTCTAACATACCTTTTGAAGGTGTGTCTGCCATTTTGTTCTTCAGGTTCTCGAGGTATGAAGGACAGTTCCTCCTCCAGTGGCCATCAACATTACAGTCGAAACATTTTCCTTTGTCATTAGCCTTTTTCTTTTGAACTTCCTTCTTTGACTTCTTGTCTTTCTTCTGCTTCTTAGCAGGCTTCCTTTTCTTCCAAGTAGACTTTCTCTTGGAACCAGAAGTCAACTCAGCAGCAAGGACATTGCCCCTTAAACCTTTCAAGGCTCCCTCAGCAGTTACTAACATGTTTAACAGTTCAGTCTTAGTGCATTCAATCTTATTCATGTGGTAGTTTACTAAAAACTGTCCAAATGAATCAGGAAGGGATTGAAGGATCAGATCTACTTGCAATTCCTTGTGCATGTTCATACCGAGCTTCTCAAGCTCCTCTAGGTCCTTGATCATAGTCAGACCATGATCATGGACAGACTGCCCCACGTGCATCTTTGCTTTGAAGAGCCTGTTGGACAATTTAAAACGAGCTGTGCGACTCTGCTCACTATACAACTCTTGCAGGTGTGCCAGTATGTCCCTAGCAGTCTTCATATTCTCATCCTGGCATTGGAGTTCATTGGACATGGATGCCATGATGTAGCACTTGACCCTAATGTCATCGTCTGTCCACTTTTCATGCATCGCACGCTGATCAGCAGTCGGATGTGCTGGTAATGTGGGGATATCATTGTCGAGCACATAACCTATTTTCTCGCAACTCAAAACAATTTTGAGATTTCTAAGCCAGTCTTTGTAATTGGTACCGGTCAGTCTGTTGGTCTCAGGAATACGGGTCAAAGGGTTGGAGGCTGACATTGTGATCTGCAGAGAGTAAAAATTCTAGTTAGATTTTTGTACTTGATCCTAATTTGTTCTAGGATCTTTTAGAACA
This sequence comes from Phoenix dactylifera, assembly GCF_009389715.1. Lineage (NCBI taxonomy): Eukaryota > Viridiplantae > Streptophyta > Magnoliopsida > Arecales > Arecaceae > Phoenix > Phoenix dactylifera. Next base: position 300,003 of record NW_024067944.1, on the reverse strand, counting down.
AATGTACCTCCCACTATTTTTTCGAATTCTTCACACTCCCTTAGTAGAAAAATAGAAATCCTACACGACTAGAATTTCTAGTAGGTACTGCGGTCCCACCGATTTATATGCCACCTCACATAACAGTTATTGATGACACATAAATGGATGAGTGTACAACTCTTGTACAATGCTTCTCAAGCATGTTGCAGTGCTACTTGGTCTCTAAGTCATGTAGACCTCACCTAACAGTTATTGGTCCCATTCCTTAGTTAAGTCAGACCCACGTATAACCGTAGAAATAAAGTTGTCATTAGGTCCTCACCTAACAGTTATTGGTGCCCAACCCCATCTTTATCCCTACAACATCACATGTCTATAGAGAAGTCCAGCCCCACGATGCAACTTGTCCACTGTGTCCAGCCGAGACAAGTCAACACCAGAAAGACCTTAGCAGCTCTAATACGGTGGAAGACCTATGGACTTAATATTGGTTAATCATGTCTTAGTGTTTGCAACTTGAGCTCTTCATAAGAGGTAATCGAATAATTGGCTAGGTAAGCAGGTGGGAGGCTCTCCTTACTCAGAGAGTAAGGTCCTAATTAAGTAACCACCTTTCATGCTTTCCTAGACACCAATTAGATCAATTAATCTAATATGACTTGCTCATATTGGTTCACTCTCGACTTGATTGAGGAGGTTTTAGTTTAGGTCTCATTGGAATTGCTCTACTAGTTTGCGTCATATGTAAGCCTATCTACCTGATAGTTAATTTTAAAGACCACGCAATAGCACGTATCTAGTAGAATAGTGATTACGGGTATCGATCCACAGGAATTGGGTTACAATTGTTTTCTTAAAAATAAAAATATTTAAAAGGAAGAGTTTGTGAAGACTACTAAACTAAAGTTAATAAGAAATGCAATTAAAATGATATCAGTTTTGGAAAACCTAGGGTAAGGAATTCACCACTAACATCGGAATAAGGGTTATTTGTATTTTAATTTATTCTTGGATTAACATGCAAATTGGCTACAAGCTTAATAAGCATTTAAATAGAAATTCACAAAAGTAATTTGGGAATAATCCATCTTCAGTTGGCATGAAATGTCTATCCTAAACTAATGTGGCAGGATACTGCATCTTCCTTAAGCATGGACTATCTTATTTTTACTTAGTGATCATGAAGAACAGTTGTATAAACCTCATATTTAAAATCACAGAAATTAAATATGAGATGAAATAAATTATTCGTTAAGAGCAAAATAAAGTTTATACAACTCTAAGAATAAAAATCAAAAATACAAAACCCTTAGCCCTTTGTTAGGGCTGCATCCGGCCCTAGTGAGGAGATCAGCTCTGCATGGAGAATTGAACAACCGCAGCAGTGGAGAAGACTTCCATCGCAACCAGCTCTTCTTTCTTTCTTCCTCTGGCGACTTCCATCGAAGAACTCTCTCTCAACACTTCATTTTTTCTATATGGGAAGTTATTCCCAGAATACCCAAAAGTTTTCTCTCTCTTTTTTTTTTATTTTTGTGGGAACTTGGCCTGAGAGAGATATGTGGAACCCCCCTCGGTGGGAATGAATCCTCCTCTGTTCACCCTGGGGCCTTTTATAGGCTGCAACTTCTCTCTTCTTTTCCTATTTCACTTCAAGATAAGGATGGATCGAAGTCGTTGGCTGCATGCAGGGATTCGTGGGCTACTGTGGTTCGGATCTTGATACAAAGAAGCTTGGCTGCGGACGTTGAAGGCTGCAGATTCATTGCAGAAGGCTGGGTGTTTGTGGTGTTGTAACTTATCCCGTTGATGTCAATCCAGGGAATGATGGAGCCGAGCTTCTGGATTCTCGCGGACACTGGGCATGATCCGGAAGAGGCCTATGCGAAGATTGTTGATGTGGATGCAGGGATATGCTTGGAGTTGAGCAGCTGGACACGGGGATGATGTATACGGTTTGTTTCAAAGCAGGGGAGGATGCATTTGAATGCCGTGAAGCTCGAAAAGATGAAGCCAAATCGCAGATGATTCGGGATGCTTACTGGCTGGAAATAGGGGATGATGAACGCATGAGGATGAAGATAAGATGAGCTAGGAGCAGATCTTTGGATGATGCGGATGGATGGATTACGTCCGTGGATGAGGTGCTAGGATCGGAACTGGGAGCTGATCCAGAAATAGGGGAGATGAATATGCTGGGATCCTGTTCCGTGAAGCTTGGATGAAGTGTTTGATTCGGACGGGAAGAAGCCAAATCGTGGGATGATTGCGGAGCTGATGCTGGGACGAATCCGGATGGATAAGCTGATACTCTGTTCCGAAAGGAGAAAAGATCGGAAGCTGGCTGGGTGTTGTTGGTTTTGATCGTGGGATCCATGGACAAGATGAGAGCTGGGAGATCCGTGATAAGGATGAGTTTGCTGGGAAGAACGCAGAGAAGGAAGATGACGTGCCTGATGCTGGGGTTCGGAGAAGAATGCAGACATGGGAATTTGAGAAGATCTCGGAGGAAGATGGGACACTGGGATCGGGAAGAGATCCTGAGTTCGGTGATGAAGACGGGATGCTAAGATTTGTTGAATTTGTTTCGCTGAGGGAATTTATCGGAAGCTGGGATATGAGGTTGGAACTTATCCTGTGGGTGGTGAAGTTAATCCAGAATGTTGGGAGAAAGCGTGGGGTTCTTTGGACGGGCACAGGGGATCCTATGCGAGTGTGAAGTAAGGGAGATGACTCGTAGATGAGAATGACGTGGCTTGTTTGGTTTGAAGATCCTAATTTGGCTTGGCTGGAAAGATGGAAATTGAACTGTTTGAAGCAGGGGAATTAATCCTATTCGGCTGGTAACATGGTTCGAATGTGTGGGAAATTAGGTGACTAAGATATGACGCAGGGAAGTTTTGTTGAGCCAAATGTGGGAAAGAAACAAGGGAGTTGGCTAAATTAGAATCTGAGAGGGTCTTGATTTGCGGGGTCATGCAATTTGGGTTCAGAGACCATCCTAAATTAATTTGACTTGACCTGCATATATTAGATTCGATCAATAAAAATAATCAAACTTGAATTATTTCTAATTAAAATGCAATGATGAAGGGGAATGAATTTTCTTATGTTTAAATTTAAAATATATGCGTAAAAATAATGATAAGTGCTATGAGTAAGATATTAATTCATGCATTATTTAGCACTTATCACACCCCCAAACCTACATTTTGCTAGTCCTCGAGCAGAATAAAAACTAACTCACTTTCGCAGGAATCGTGATTGCATTTAACGTATGCAATAAGGCTTTAAACCCCTAGGTGGCCCTAGTGGACGAGTTTTGTCTCGTGAGGATTTCCGGCTCAGATACCCACAAACTGTTGTCTCTACCCAAAGAATTTATTTTATTGTTTTATAAAATCTAATTTCAAATGCATAAGTGCTAATAATTTCAAAAACACATAAAGTTTTAATTACTAAGTCAGCCCAAAGGCTAGGTCAAAATGCAATTCAAGTTGAGGTCATTATGTTTCCGTTAGGGAGTTGTAAGGCTTATTTATACTCGGGTGCTTGGTGATATCTGGACCGTACACAAGCTAAGGCTTTAGATCCTCCAAAATACTGCTAAAGCTAGTAGTTTCCAAGCATTGGTCAATAAGACCTAATCACTGATTCAAAATCATCCTATCTTGCAGGATTTCGAGAGTTGTGGATGTTTACTTTAATACCTCATGGGCTTTATCTGTAATATTCCAGTTTACTCAAATTTTTACAACGACGGTTTTCACACTATCGTCTTTTTCAAGGTCAATATTATTTTCTCTTTTTCTTTTTTCTTTTTTTATTTACTATTATTTTTTTATTTGTTATTATGCACTTTTACTCTTGTAATGATTCCTCCGTGTAGCGAGCATTCAGTCAACAACTCTCACACCAGATGGCATAAGGTGTTAGGCATCAAGATTTTCCTACGGACCTATGCTCGGGTTCCTCATACAAGCCCGCTGACCTTTGATAATAGGTAGCCCTTTTCGATGTACCTGACTAACTTCACTCTTTTTTTTTCTTTTTTTTCTTTTTTTGAGATAAAATAGTGAATTAGATAGGTATGATTCATCAGGACTCAAGGTTGCTACCAGACTTAACAACATAATGTTGAACCTAACCCTTAGAAGTGCAGACCATGTGTGTTGTGAAATTTCAAAGTAAAAATTATCTTACAACTCACTAAAAGAACTAAAAAAAACTCAAATTGACCTACTCCTGACTAGTCATTGGGCTTTATAGATTTTATATACTTTGTGTGTTTATCATTTCAGCACTAAATCATAGAAATTAGGATTTTTTTTTTGAAAAATTATTCAAAAATGCGAAAATATGAAAAATTTCTTCAAAAATTCGAAGCCTATACCCCCAACCTAGTTCAGACATTATTCTCAATATTTTTTTTAATTATTATTATTTTTTTATTTTTTTTAAATAATATTATATTATTATTTTTTATTTTTATTATTTTTATTTTTATTTTTATTTTGGACGAAAATATGATGCATATGGAGGATAGAAGCATTGTACCTTAGTTGCATCAGTAATATGAGGACTCCTGAAAGAAAATACGACAAGAAAATGTGCAAAAATAACCTATAAAAATTGGATTGCCTTCCAACAAGCGCTAAGTTTAACGTCTTCAGCCAGATGCAGTACATCCATAATTATATCATACCGGGCTCATGCCGAGTTTTTCAAGAAAGAAAATTTGTGGGAAACTGATTTTCGGGCAAGAAGTTGATTGCTTCTATGGCCTTGTCTATATCAAAGTCAAAATGGGCCAAGCATGTTTTCAGAGGGTCATCTGCCAAAATATAGAAAAGGGTTTCTTCTACAAGATTATCCATTTTGTTTATTAGAGAGCACTGAACTTCCTTTGCGGGTTGATCAGAGGCACGAAATATATTTAACTTGACCTTCATATTCCCAAAAGATATATTCATCACCCCAGTTCTACAATTTATACTCGCATTGGCTGTAGCTAAAAAGGGACGACCTAGAATCATAGGGATTTGTTTCTTAAGATTAGGCACAGGTTCCATATCAAGGACGATAAAATCGACTGAAAAATAGAATTTGTCTACCTTGACTAAGACATCTTCAATTGTTCCTCGTGGTATTTTTACAGATCGATCAGCCAATTGAAGGGATACCGAGGTTGGTTTTAACTCACCTAACCCAAGTTTCTCATAAACTGAGTAAGATAAAAGGTTGATACTTGCCCCTAGATCTAAGAGTGCTCGATCAATGAAATTATTTCCTAAGACACAGGAGATGGTGGGAGCACCAGGATCTTTGAATTTCGGAGGGGTGTTGTGTTGAAGAATGGAACTCACTTGCTCAGTTAGGAAGATCTTTTTAGGCACATGTGTCCTGGATTTTCGCTTTTGAGTACAAAGGTCTTTGAGAAATTTGGCATTGGAGGGAACTTGTCTAATAGCATCAAGAAGCGGGAGGTTAATTTTGACTTGTTTGAAAACCTCTATCATCTCCTCTAGTGAAATTCCTTTCTTGCCAAAGGGAGTGGGTGCATTAAGTGCTTCAGGAAATGGGGCCTTTGGGATGTGAGTTTTGGCAGACTGTGGACTAGCGGAAGAAGAAGAAGGTTTTAGATTTTCTTTTGACACATTTCTATCCTCTTCTTCACCTTTCTTATTGTTATCCTCCCCAATCTTATTGTCTACTATACGTCCACTCCGTAGGGTAGTCAAAGCATTGGCTTGTTCATGATGAATTGTATTTAGTTGATTTTCTTGAACCATGTATTGTCCCCTAGGATTACTCACTGGTTGGCTTGGAAGCTTTCCTTCCTCTCGCTTGTTCAGTGCATTAGCTAGTTGCCCCATTTGGGATTCTAGCTTGGCGATAGATTGCGTGTGAGAAATCACCAATTGTGTAATGGTTTCCAAACCTTCAAGGGAGGTTAACACTTTCTCCTCAAAGGCTGTGTTTCTATGGGGTGGAGGAGGAGTGTGTTGAAATTGAGTCGAAGGACAGTAGGGATGAATATTTTGTGGGGTTTGAAAATTCTGAGGGTTTTGAAAATTTTGGGAGTGGGGTTGGGCAGTATTCGAAGCTTGCTGCTTCCAAGAAAAATTTGGATGGTTACGCCATCCCGGATTGTAAGTGGTAGAATATGGATCATTACCCGGTCGGGATTGTATTTGGGCAGCATTTACTTGTTCTTGCACAAATTCAGGGAATTGAACTGCCGAAGGACATTCATGAATAGGGTGAGACGGGCTAGAGCAAAGAGCACAACTTGTGCTTGGAAAAGTTTGGAAGCTGTTCTCTAGACATTAGCTAGTACAACTTGCGGGATAGTGCATCTACTTTGTCAGATAGACCTATGGACTGGCTAACTTCATATATGGTCCCTTTTTTTTGAGAACTAGGGGGTGCTTGACGAGCGGAGGAGGCATGGTGGAGGAAATTTTCATTAAGGTTTTCAAACAACTGCCATGCTCACTCTTAAGCATCAACCATAAGAAGCATGCTCACTCTTAAGCATGATAGTTCCCCCACAAGAAGCATCAACCATTTGACGATTTCGTTCAGACAATCCATCATAAAAGCATTTTACTAATTGCCACTTGGGTATTTGATGATGCATGCATTTTCGAAGTAAATCTCTAAATTTCTCCCAGGTTTCATGAAATTCTTTCCCGTCAGATTGGGAGAAGCTCGTGATCGCACGCCTAAATTGGTTTGTTCTTCCTATGGAAAAATATTTTTTTAGAAATTCATGTTGCATTTGGGCCCATGAAAGAATGGAATTAGCTTCTAATGAATGGAGCCACTGCTTAGCTCTATCCTTAAGGGAGAAAGGAAACAACCTAAGTTTCAGAGCATCATCAGTGAAGTTTTGAATTTTGACAGTAGTGCAGATCTCAAGAAACTCATCTAAATGTTTGTATGGGTCTTCATTGTTAAGTCCATAAAAAGAGGGAAGCATTTGGATGACACTAGACTTAATCTCAAATTGTGCAGCAGCAATGGTATCAGGTAGTCGAATACAAGATGGAGAGGTATAAATGGAAGGAGTGAAGTACTCCTTTAATAGCTTGGGTTGTTCTTCAGCCATCTTGGCAGGTGGTGTAGATCCTATGGTTCTATAGGAGCGAATTTCGGCTCGAAGAGCCCTAATAGAATGCTCTATTTTGAATCAAAAGGTACTAATTCAGGAGACCTGGAACGACACCCTCGCATACACTAATACGTGTTGGATCAGTCAAGTAAGTCAAGCATGCATTAAAGGAAAAACACATCAAATCCTTGTGTTTACCCTAAAATCACTAGACAGCTCCTAACTTGTTTGAAGAGGGCACCTAAGCCTCCAATCCGGTCTAATGAACTGAGTTGACCAAGTAAGCTCCCAAGTAAGTGGGGGGGTCACGATGCGTTGCAAAGGTCCCACTTAAAAATCACTTGCCTTGAACAGATGAACTGTCTCCCTTGGGACAAAGCTTGCCTAGACATCAACTGAGCCACTGAGCGAAATTGGTGCAACTTTCGATGATCTTCGTCCTATTGAGCTCGAATGTCCCTAGGGCCAATGTCTAATTGATTTTAGTTAACGTGATAGCTATGTGAAAATTGATTCACCTAATTTGGGCAAGAATCTGGTGATGAAATCCAGTTCTTATCTTGTTGGGGTGATTGCCCTTACTATGTGCGGATTAATTGGTGTATGTGTATCAAGCATGAATTCATACTTTTGCTGAAATTAAAATCAAACAATCACCACAAAATTTCAAGCAAATTGGAAAATCAATTTAAATAAGAAAGGTTTAGAGGTTACCAAAAAAAATTTTCCAGCAATTTTTTTATGTTTAAGGCTACCTCTACAGCATTCCTTTTCCAGTAGTTCCCTTTTGATCGTCCCAAATTTCCTCTTCGATTTCTGATCAAATAAAAATCAAAAATTAGTAAGAGAGAGAAAGGAGATAAGAAAAGTAACGAAAATAGAAAATATTTTTATTTTATTTTAGATATATATATTTTTTTGAAAGTTTTTTTTCTTTTTTTATGAAAAGAAAAAACAACTATACTAACAATCTCCGGCAACGGCGCCAAAAATTGATAGTCAATTTTAAAGACCACGCAATAGCACGTATCTGGTAGAATAGTGATTACGGGTATCGATCCACAGGGATTGAGGTACAGTTGTTTTCTTAAAAATAAAATTATTTAAAAGGAAGAGTTTGTGAAGACTACTAAACTAAGCAAGTTAATAAGAAATGCAATTAAAATGATATCAGTTTTGGAAAACCTAGGGCAAGAAATTCACCACTAACATCGGAACAAGGGTTATTTGTATTTTAATTTATTCTTGGATTAACATGCAAATTGGCTACAAGCTTAATAAGCATTTAAATAGAAATTCACAAAAGTAATTTGGAAATAATCCTTCTTCAGTTGGCATGAAATGTCTACCCTAAACTAATGTGGCAGGACACTGCATCTTCCTTAAGCATGGACTATCTTATTTTTACTTAGTGATCATGAAGAATAGTTGAATAAACGTCATATTTAAAATCACAGAAATTAAATATGAGATGAAATAAATTATTCGTTAAGAGCAAAATAAAGTTTATACAACTCTAAGAATAAAAATCAAAAATACAAAACCCTTAGCCCTTTGTTAGGGCTGCATCCGGCCCTAGTGAGGAGATCAGCTCTACATGGAGAATTGAACAACCACAGCAGTGGAGAAGACTTCCATCGCAACTAGCTCTTCTTTCTTTCTTCCTCTGGCGACTTCCATCGAAGAACTCCCTCTCAACACTTCATTTTTTCTATATGGGAAGTTATTCCCAGAATACCCAAAAGTTTTCTCTCTCTTTTTTTTTATTTTTGTGGGAACTTGGCCTGAGAGAGATATGTGGAACCCCCCTCGGTGGGAATGAATCCTCCTCTGTTCACCCTGGGGCCTTTTATAGGCTGCAACTTCTCTCTTCTTTTCCTATTTCACTTCAAGATAAGGATGGATCGAAGTCGTTGGCTGCATGCAGGGATTCGTGGGCTACTGTGGTTCGGATCTTGATACAAAGAAGCTTGGCTGCGGACGTTGAAGGCTGCAGATTCGTTGTAGAAGGCTGGGTGTTTGTGGTGTTGTAACTTATCCCGTTGATGTCAATCCAGGGAATGAAGGAGCCGAGCTTCTGGATTCTCGCGGACACTAGGCATGATCCGGAAGAGGCCTATGTGGAGATTGTTGACGTGGATGCAGGGAGATGCTTGGAGTTGAGCAGCTGGACACGGGGATGATGTGTACGGTCTGTTTCAAAGCAGGGGAGGATGCATTTGAACACCGTGAAGCTCGGGAAGATGAAGCCAAATCGCAGATGATTCGGGATGCTTACTGGCTGGAAACAGGGGATGATGAATGGCATGAGGATGAAGATAAGATGAGCTGGGAGCAGATCTTTGGATCATGCGGACGGATGGATTATGTCCGTGGATGAGGTGCTGGGAACGGAACTGGGAGCTGATCCAGAAACAAGGGAGATGAATATGCTGGGATTCTGTTCCGTGAAGCTTGGATGAAGTGTTTGATTCGGACGGGAAGAAGCCAAATCGTGGGATGATTGCGGAGCTGATGCTGGGACGAATCCGGATGGATAAGCTGATACTCTGTTCCGAAAGGAGAAAAGATCGGAAGCTGGCTGGGTGTTGTTGGTTTTGATCGTGGGATCCATGGACAAGATGAGAGCTGGGAGATCCATGATAAGGATGAGTTCGTTGGGAAGAACGCGGAGAAGGAAGATGACGTGCCCGATGAAGGGTTCTAGCATGCTATAATGGGCAGCGGAAGCTCGGAATTTTAAAATTTCTTGATAAAGTTTCTTAACATAAAACCCTTATAAGCCAAGATCACCTTAATGGAAGCAATCAAATAATATAATATAAATGCAGAAATAGAAGAATACCTCTAACGCTAATCCAATGTGCAGAATTTCCACTAGGTGCCCAAGTGTTCACCCTCCAACGTTGATCCACACGAAAACTTGATTTAAGTCTTAAGCTCCAAAGACTTTGATCCTTAATGCAGAATTCTTCTAAAGAACTCTAATGGCTTGCTTTTCTTTCTTTCTATTTTTCTTTAACCTTCTAAAATCACTTCTAATCCTTTTGTCCTAAAGAAGACCACCTTGTCTTGGCTTAGGACACACTAGAAGCAATGCTAAAAAGAAAGAAACTAATGTAAGAAAGAAAGAAGAGAGGAGTGGGGAGGAGTTGGAATGATGAAACCCATGGAGTGCTAGCCTATTTATAATAGGTGCAGGGATGCATCTCCAAGGGATGCATCCCATCCATACATCCTCTCATGAAAGGGCATCATCTAAAGGGCCATATCAAATAAGAGGAGGTGCAGATCAAGTGAGGAGGTGTATCGAATGATATGTCCTTTCATGTGGTGGCATATTTTGACCAAGTCAACATCACATGCTAATCACATGTCCATCATGCCTCATCTCTTGATCTTTCATGATGATGATCCAAGGGCTCCAATGCAAGGCGCCATTCACTTGACCCATTATGTCTTCATCCAATGGTGGGATTAAGATCCAATGGTCAATTATGATAGCCATCCTCTAACCCAATCCAATTGGGTTAATCCAACTCTCCATTATGTCTTCATCCAACGGTAGATCAAGATCTAACGGTCTAGATTGATTGATTTATTAAATCTAATCCAGTTAGACTCAAACCAAGCCAATTAGGTGTCAACTCTTGGCTAACCCATATTAGAACATGATCTAATCAAATTAGATCAACTAAGAATCGGATTCGAATCCAATTCGAATCAAGAGCTAAGGGTTTGCAATACCTGCTAGGATGTCTATCTTGCAAACATGATCTAATCCAATTAGACCCTTAATAAGTTTTCTTGTGTGTGACCCATTGGGTTCCATACTTAGCCAGCAATAGGTGTGAGTGTGAGTTGACCCAACTTGATTAGAACTCTTCTAATCGATTTAAGTCCAAACTACGCGAACTCGAACTTAATAATTAGAATACTTTCTAATTGGTGATCGAATTAAACTCTTTAATTCGATCAAACCTATAAGACAAGATTGATGTCTAGTAACGTGTCATGTCTATCCGAAAAATATGGAATTTGGTAGAAATACCAAAAATACCCTTCAGTGGCAAGTTACCGTGCAATTCAATCTTTTAAACAAACTACATCCCGAATATGTATATGAGTATGAATATACGTCAAACTCAATTTTATATTCATATATTTCTCTATCTTCTAATGATAATTCGAATAATGAAACATTAGAAACTCTTTCTAATTTTCATTGTGCTTTGATCAAAGGCTTTCTGAATTATCATATGATTAGAATAAATAGGATGCGATCTTCTCTTACTAGAAGTGAATAATTCTTTGTTGACCTACTCATAACCTTCGTACACAATCCACCATATCTAGAAGACCTCGTACATAACTTATTATCATGAATGAGTGGAAACCAAAATATGGATTTATGTGCACAAGATACTATGGTGATCTCAGGTCAAAGGATTAGTTGCACAACTCCCACTAAGAGAATCATCTTTTGACACGTAAGTAAGACTTCATAAGATTTCTCTTTGTAGGTCAATTCAGTGAACTCATTTCTCTAATGAGCACCCACATCTTTGTATTAGTGTCTCCACACAAGTGATTGTGAGATCAATCACCCTCTGCATCGAGCATGCATAAGATGTGCCAGTCTTTTCGGTAAACATTGACTCCCGACTCAGTGTACCAATGATTGGGAATATTTAAGATTAGGGTTTTAGGATTTTAGGTCTCACTAGTATGATCTCATCATAGCCTCAAAATCATTGCCTTAATCTAAGGGGTTCATCACAAATATAATCAACAGCATATGATGAAACACAATGCCTTTATTTATATTAAATATCATGTACATGATTTGGAAAATCAAAAGAAAATCCTTCACAATACATATTGCAATTGGCTTGTAGGGCATCTACTCTTTCAATCTCCCACTTGCACTAAAGCCAATCGCTCTTATATTTCATCCCCATACAATCGAGGTGGCGATCGAACTGCTGTTGTGGTAGAGCTTTAGTGAACGGGTCTGCTAAGTTGTTCTTTATGTCTACTCGTTCAATGACTATGTCTTGTCTCTCGACGATCTCTCAAATGAGGTGGAAGCGTCTTAGAATGTGCTTGGATTTATGATGAGACCTTGGTTCCTTTGCTTGAACAACAGCTCCAGTGTTGTCACAATAAACTGGAACTGGTCCAGCAATCTCAGGAACTACTCCCAACTTAGAGATGAACTTCTTCATCCAGACAGCTTCCTTAGCAGCTTCACTTACAGCGATGTATTCTGCCTCAGTAGTTGAGTCAGCTACAGTTTGCTGCTTGGAACTCTTCCAGCTCACTGCACCACCATTTAGGGTAAAGACATACCCTGAAGTAGACTTGCTATCATCTGGGTCTGATTGAAAACTGGAATCAGAAAATTCTTCTAGTTTCAAATCAGATCCTCCATAAACTAGAAAAATATCTTTAGTCCTTCTTAAATACTTAAGAATATTTTTCACAGCTATCCAATGATTCTCTCCTGGATTAGCCTGGAATCTGCTTGTTATGCCTAAGGCATAAGCAACATCAGGTACATAGCATAGCATACATAATTGATCCTACTGCCGAAGCATAGGGAATAGAATTCATTCTATTCCTCTCTTCAGATGTCTTAGGAGACATCTTCTTAGAGAGACGTATGCCATGACTCCTAGGTAAGTAGCCTCTTTTACTTCCTTCCATGCTGAATCTTTTCAGCACACGATCTATGTACTTAAACTGGGACAAGCCTAGCATCCTTTTAGATCTATCCCTATAGATCTTTATACCAAGTATATAGGATGCTTCTCCCAAGTCTTTCATGGAAAAGCTTTTTGATAGCCAAGTCTTGACCGATTGTAACATTGGAATATCATTTCCAATGATTAGTATGTCATCTACATACAATATTAAGAAGACAATGGCACTCCCACTAGTCTTCTTGTACACACATGGTTCATCCACATTTTTGATAAAACCAAACTCTTTGACTGTTGTATCAAAACGGATGTTCCAACTCTTCGATGCTTGCTTTAATCCATAAATGGATCTCTTAAGCTTGCATACTTGATTTGCTCTCCCACTTGAGACAAATCCTTCTGGCTGTGTCATGTAAACCTCTTCCTCAAGATAACCATTAAGGAAGGCGGTTTTGACATCCATTTGCCAAATTTCATAATCATAGTATGAAGCTATTGCAAACAAAATCCGAATAGATTTAAGCATGGCAACTGGTGAAAAAGTTTCATCATAGTCAATTCCTTGCTTTTGCCTGAACCTTTGCCACCAATCTAGCCTTGTAGGTTTCTACTTGGCCATCTGCTCCAATCTTCTTCTTATAGACCCATTTGCAACCTATAGGGTTTACACCTTCTGGTGCATCAACCAAAGTCCATACTTGGTTGGTATACATAGAGTCTATTTCGGATTTCATAGCTTCTAACCATTTGTTAGAGTCATTACTCATGATAGCTTCCGAATAGGTCAGAGGATCATCATTTTCAATGATGTGGGCTTCATCATTCTCAATGATAAACCCATACCTCTTAGGTGCATTTCACACTCTATATGACCTTTGGAGAGGAGATGTGTGTTATGGTTGTACTTCATCAATGGGTACATCTGGTTGAGGAATATCTTGTGTTTCCATTTGTAGGTCTTGAACTTCTTCAAGTTCAATTCTCCTATCCTTGCCTTTTTCTAAGATAAACTCTTGCTCTAAGAAAGTGGCATGTCTACCTATAAAGACCTTTTGTTCAGTAGGATGATAGAAGATGTATCCTATACTATCTTTAGGATAACCTACAAAAATACATTTATTTAATCTAGCACTTAGCTTATGTCCAAAATTTCTTTTGACATAAGCTTTACAGCCCCATATCTTAAGATACTTAAGATTAGGCTTCTTTCCTCTCCATATCTCATATAGAGTACTAAATACAGATTTTGATGGTACCCTATTTAATATAAGTGCAGCAGTTTCTAGGGCAAAACCCCAGAAGGAAATAGGAAGATCTGTAAAGCACATCATGGACCGTACCATATCTAATAGAGTACGATTCCTCCGTTCAGCTATACCATTTAATTGTGGCATATACGAAGGTGTCCATTCAGAGAGAATGCCCTTTTCTTTAAGATGATTTAAAAACTCACTAGAAAGGTATTCACCTCCTCGATCAGATCGAAGGATTTTAATACATTTTCCAGTTTGTTTTTCAACCATACTTTGATACTCTTTAAATTTATCAAAGGCTTCGGATTTATGTTTCATAAGATACACATATCCGAACCTTGATAAATCATCAGTAAATGTGATGAAATAAAAGTATCCACCTCTAGCAGGAGTTGTCATAGGACCACATACATCTGTATGCACAAGTCCTAATAACTCTCTTGCCCTTTCTCCATGTCCAATGAATGGAGACTTAGTCATTTTACCCATAAGACAAGATTCACAAGTTTCTAATGATTCATAATCATAAGGATCAAAAAACTCTTCTTTGTACAACTTGATTCTTGATTCGCTTATGTAACCAAGTCGGCAATGCCAAAGAAAGGTATTATTTACTTCTTCTCTCTTTCCTTTATTGCTTTTATTAATATGAAAGACATTGTCATTAAGTAATGGAACAAGAAGACCATTTTCCATAATGCCATTGCAATAGACTTTATTAGAAAAAGAAATTGAGCAACCATTGCTCTTTATATCAATTTCATATCCTTTCTTTAACAACAAAGGAACGGAAATTACATTTCTAATAATTTTGGGCATATAATAACAATCTTCTAATTCCAGGAGCTCTCCCGAAGGCAACTCCAAATGGTAGGTTCCAACAGCTTCAGCCTGAATGGACTCTCCTCTAGTGCCATACAGCTCGAAGTCACCTTTCTTCAAAATTCTAATTTTCTGTAGTCCATTCAAAGATTTGCAAATATGAGAACCACAGTCGGTATCCAATACCCATGAATTTGAATTTGAAGAACTTAATGATAAGTTGGCATGTAACATAAACATACCTTTCGATGCAACTCTTGCATCGGTCTTCATACTTGCAAGAAAACTCTTGCAATTTCTCTTCCAGTGGCCTTCCTTGCCGCAGTGGAAATAGGTACTGGGTTTGGAGTTTTTCTTTCCTTTCTTCTTCTTGATCTTGCTACTATTAGGGTTCAACTTTTTCTTAAAACCCTTATTGCCTGATTTCTTCCTTGAGCCCCTATCAAAAAGAAGGATCGGACCCTTTTCCTTTTTGATATGGGTTTCAGCTGTTTTTAACATATTTAACAGCTCAGGCAGTGAGACATTCAGCTTGTTCATGTGAAAATTCACAACAAACTGAGAGAATGATTCAGGTAGTGATTGCAGGATCAAATCCTGACTGAGCTCACTATCCATAGCAAAATCTAATTGACTTAATCTGGTGATCAAGTCTATAACCATAAGACAATGGTTTTGCATGGACGTTCCTTCATTCATTCTAGCACGGAACAATTGCTTAGATATCTCATATCTAGCTGTCTATTCTGCTCTTCATACAACTCTTTTAAATTAAGAAGTATGGATTGAGTGTCCATGTTCTCATGTTGTCTCTGTAGCTCATTGCTCATGGAGGCAAGAATGATACATTTGACAGTTAAACTGTCATTCTTCCACATCTTATGTGTGGCTACCTCCTCTTCTGTAGCATCATCCCCTAGATCTCCAAGATCAGGGGTTTCAAGAATATAGGAAATTTTCTTCTGAGTGAGTACAATCTTAAGATTCCTCAACCAGTCAAAATAGTTTGGACCGGTCAACTTGTTGGCATCCAAGATGCCTCTTAGTGATAGTGAAGATGCCATTTAATTCAGAATTAATTCTACATAAGCAAAGAATAAAACTATCACAAACAAACCAATCATGATGACATATATACAATTAGACAAGGACTTTATCTAATTGTTACTCCCACTATTTTATCGAATATCATAGCCCTCTCCTATGATAAACGAGAAAATCTAATTTTTCTTAGTAGGGTTGAGATCCTAATTCATCATAAAAGCCTTGTAGTTGCACAACAAACCTTTATGAGTTCAAAGGTAGGAAACTCTTTCCAATTGCATCTCATGCAATTCTCAACTTTATCCTATCATCTTAAAACACTTATAGCCTTGTGGTGGCACAACAAACTATAATATTTTAGTTAAGTCAAACCCTTCATTTCTATATAGTCATATTCAAATAATATTGCCCTTGTGGTTGCACAACAAAGCAACATATTAAAATATGCCATAAGCATCTCTATGCACTAAGACAGTATAACATCAGTCCTCATTACAAGTCTTGTGGTTGCACAACAGACTAGCATGGATCTTGACATAATAATGTCGAGGCATGAAGAAAGGATATCAGTAGTGTTTTATCAACATTAAGCTTATCCATAATAGGCAGTCAAACAATTGGTTAGGTAAGCAGGTGGGAGGCTCCCCTTACTCAGAGAGTAAGGTCCTAATTAAGTAACCACCTTTAGTGCTTTCCTTAGACACCAATTAGATTAATTGTTCTAGAATGGCTCAGCTCAAAGTTTTTTAACACTATGACTTAATATAATGTTATTGAGGGCTTATTGGTCTCATGCACATTCTATAATTATAACATATTGAACATATGTTTTTGTATATGCTATAACAAATTATATATCTATCTCATAGCATATATAAATTATAACCAACTATCATGCATCATAGCTATCTCATAGCATGTATAAACTATTACCAATTAACTAAATCAATTAACATATCTTCATATGAAAATTCATATCATGAAATTTATAACATAATACTATCTCATAGCATATATACATCATGGCTATCTCATAGCATGTACAAATTATTACCAATTGATTGGATCAATTAATATGCTTCAACATATCTTCTTATAAAAAATTCATATCATGACATTTTATTATATATCATATCATATATGAATCATATAATTCAGCATTTCTCTAAATATATGACATTACTATCTCATAGTAATTTAATAATCACACATCATGCATAATCACCTGATTGAACCAATTAAGGGTGGCTCTGATACCACTGAAGGGTTCTAGCATGCTATAATGGGCAGCGGAAGCTAGGAATTTTAAAAATTTCTTGATAAAGTTTCTTAACATAAAACTCTTATAAGCCAAGATCACCTTAATGGAAACAATCAAATAATATAATATAAATGCAGAAATAGAAGAATACCTCTAACACTAATCCAATGTGCAGAATTTTCACTAGGTGCCCAAGTGTTCACCCTCCAACGTTGATCCACATGAAAACTTGATTTAAGTCTTAAGCTCCAAAGACTTTGATCCTTAATGCAGAATTCTTCTAAAGAACTCTAATGGCTTGCTTTTCTTTCTTTCTATTTTTTTTTAACCTTCTAAAATCACTTCTAATCCTTTTGTCTTAAAGAAGACCACCTTGTCTTGGCTTAGGACACACTAGAAGCAATGCTAGAAAGAAAGAAACTAATGTAAGAAAGAAAGAAGAGAGGAGTGGGGTGGAGTTGGAATGATGAAACCCATGGAGTGCTAGCCTATTTATAATAGGTGTAGGGATGCATCTCCAAGGGATGCATCCCATCCACACATCCTCTCATGAAAGGGCATCATCTAAAGGGCTATATCAAATAAGAGGAGGTGCAGATCAAGTGAGGAGGTGTATCAAATGATATGTCCTTTCATGTGGTGGCATATTTTGACCAAGTCAACATCACATGCTAATCACATGTCCATCACGCCTCACCTCTTGATCTTTCATGATGATGATCCAAGGGCTCCAATGCAAGGCGCCATTCACTTGACCCATTATGTCTTCATCCAATGGTGGGATTAAGATCCAATGGTCAATTATGATAGCCATCCTCTAACCCAATCCAATTGGGTTATACCAACTCTCCATTATGTCTTCATCCAATGGTAGATCAAGATCTAACGGTCTAGATTGAATGATTTATTAAATCTAATCCAATTAGACTCAAACCAAGCCAATTAGGTGCCAACTCTTGGCTAACCCATATTAGAATATGATCTAATCAAATTAGATCAATTAAGAATTGGATTCGAATCCAATTCGAATCAAGAGCTAAGGGTTTGCAACACCTGCTAGGATGTCTATCTTGCAAACATGATCTAGTCCAATTTGATCCTTAATAAGTTTTCTTGTGTGTGACCCATTGGGTTCCATACTTAGCCAGCAATAGGTGTGAGTGTGAGTTGACCCAACTTGATTAGAACTCTTCTAATCGATTTAAGTCCAAACTGCGCGAACCCGAACTTAACAATTAGAATCCTTTCTAATTGGTGATCAAATTAAAGTTTTTAATTCGATCAAACCTATAAGACAAGATTGACGTCTAGCAACGTGTCATGTCTACCCAAAAAATATAGAATTTGATGGAAATACCAAAAATACCCTTCAGTGGCAAGTTACCGTGCAATTCAATCCTTTAAACAAACTGCATCCCGAATATGTATATGAGTATGAATATATGTCAAACTCAATTTCATATTCATATATTTCTCTATCTTCTAATGATAATTCGAATAATGAAACATTAGAAACTCTTTCTAATTTTCATTGTGCTTTGATCAAAGGCTTTCTGAATTATCATATGATTAGAATAAATAGGATGCGATCTTCTCTTACTAGAAGTGATTAATTCCTTGTTGACCTACTCATAACCTTCGTACACAATCCACCATATCCAGAAGACCTCGTACATAACTTATTATTATGAATGAGTGGAAACCAAAATATGGATTTATGTGCACAAGATACTATGGTGATCTCAGGTCAAAGGATCAGTTGCACAACTCCCACTACGATAATCATCTTTTGACATGTAAGTAAGACTTCATAAGATTTCTCTTTGTAGGTCAATTCAGTGAACTCATTTATCTAATGAGCATCCACATCTTTGTATTAGTGTCTCCACACAAGTGATTGTGAGATCAATCACCCTCTGCATCGAGCATACGTAAGATGTGCCAGTCTTTCTGGTAAACATTGATCTCCGACTCAGTGTACCAATGACTGGAAATATTTAAGATTAGGGTTTTAGAATTTTAGGTCTCACTAGTATGATCTCATTATAGCCTCAAAATCATTGCTTTAATCTAAGGGGTTCATCACAAATATAATCAACAACATATGATGAAACATAATGCCTTTATTTATATTAAATGTCATGTACATGATTTGGAAAATCAAAAGAAAATCCTTCACAATACATATTGCGATTGGCTTGTAGGGCATCTACTCTTTCACCCGATGCTGGGGTTCGGAGAAGAATGTGAAAGTGAATCCTAGGTTCTTCGGTGTTTAGCATGCTGAATTTTTTTTTTTTTTGAAAACCATGGCTGAACCTGATCGGGTTGCCTACGTACCCCTTCATAAGGGAGATCAAGCCATACGTAGTTCTTTTTAAGTTTTTAAAACGCAGCGGAAAAACCGAATCAAACAATTTAATTCATGCATGCTTACAAGATCAAATCTAGAAATCAGCACCTTAAGAACACATAGAATTATGCCGGAATCGTTTAAACAATTATGCTAAAACTTTTATGCATAATTAACTATCAGATCTGAAACTTAAGAACTCTATTCCAATTAATCTCCGAATATCCATCGAATGGATTCTGGAGATATCTCCGTGAGGAGCCCCAAAAGAGGGTAAAACCTCGGAGAATTGGACCTAGACCTTGACACCATAATAAATGATTAATGCTAGATTAATACCTTTTATGATGGATGAAAGTTGTGAATCTGATTCTTGACTTCGCAGCCACGCACACGAATGGCCTCTACGAGAAGTACACGTGAAGTCCTGAAGGATCTTCTTCCGCAACAGTGCTAGCAGCTGCAGAACACTTGAAAGCTGAAATCTGCCCGCCGGGATTCAATCAACTCTTGATCAATCGTCTTGAAGCAGATAGAGATGAGGTTTGTAAGGGAAGTAGAGGACTCAGATCTGATCTTGAATCTTCTAGATATTCACCCTGAAAACCCTATCTAAAATGGAGAAGAAGAGGAGGAGGAGGCGGGTGAGGAAGAAGGCTGCAATAGATGTGTTTTTGGTGCCCATGTTTGACCCCTTTTAATGGCCTCCGAATTTTCATTCAAAATTCGAAATTTATTTTCAGAAAACCTCTTTTAGTTGGCACATGCAAAGGAATAGGAACAACCCAAATCAGATCTCAACCAAATCTGATTTAAATTCAAATTTTAAACACATGTGCAAGAGGGAAGGAATTTGAAATCCATGCGGCAAGGTAAAACACTTCATAATTTCGAAATCACCTCTTGAAATTTGAATTTAATCCATTCAAAAACTCAGACGCCACCTTGGCTGATGGTTTGAGTGATTAAAATCATTTAACACATTGCTTAATGTTTGAATTTAAATTCAAACAACAAACAATGTCGCCATGTGTCAAGCAATGGGTCTATGTGCCATGTAATAATTTTGGTTTATTTAAAATTCATGAAATCCAATTCCATGTCACCAATAATTGCCACATCATCTGAGCCTAATCCCCTTGGGTTGCACCTAATCAAATTTGGTCAAACCCAAATTAAAACAAAGCAATTTGGTTGAACCCAATCTAATCAGGTCAGACCCTGATTGAGCTCAAATTGAATCCAATTCAATTTTGGCTCATGCAAACTCAATCAAATTGAATTATTACTTTGTGTTGGACCTAATTCAATTAGGTCAATCCCCAATTAAGAACAAATTAATTTAAAATTAATTTGATCAGCTTAAGTCCTTTTTGGTTCTGACCTAATCCAATCAGGTCAAAACCCTGATTGAGCCCAAACTTGAATCCAATTCAATTTGGCTCATCCTTAGCACAATTACTCAATCAAATTGAGTTTATTAGTAATTTAATTACTAATTAATCCTTCAATAATTACTTTAATTATTTTATAAGATAATTTGCCAATCAAATTGACCAAATTATCCCTGAATGATTCTTAATCATTCACCAGCTTTCTTGATCAATCAGGAATCTTCTATGCGTGTGACCTCATAGGTTCGAACCTAAGCCGGTAGTATAGGATAATTTTCTACACTAATCGATGTGACCATCTAGCAATGGTACCCGACGTCCGGATAGGTCGAATATATGCGAAGCAAATATTCTGGAACCCTGAACTATGGTTACTGTATAATTCAATCCCTTTGACTCCTAATGCCAGGATGACTTAGAGCTCACTGTCAACCCTATAATTAGTACATCCATTATGTGATTAACTTTAGATATCCCGTGACTCCTCACTGGGATTACCCTGGCCAAGGTTTTGCTAAATTAATCACAAGACATTATCTCCTGTTTTCAGGAGGGGTCAATTCCATCTTGACTCACAACTGACTACGCAAGTACTTGACTGCACCCAGTGACCTTCCGTCACTGAATTAGAAATTCAGGTAGTCCGGTACCAAAGTACAGTGAGTTGCTTGCTAGTCACAGGTTGCGGTCTCAGGTCAGAGGGCCAAACTTATACCCATATCCACTTGGAACATCTCTCGACAGTAGAGCGTTCCGGAATTGGTCACGTTTAGTGAAATGTACTTCTACACTTCACTTGTGTGGCATACCAGTGTCTCCACACTCCTTGGTTAAGAGGACAACCAACATATATGTCACACAACGACCTAATCTCGATAATGTTGTTGTCCTAGTAACAACATATCATTTCGTCGCAATCAAGTTTAAGGACTTAAAGATAAATCCTCCTTTATCATAACATAAGTCCTAAGGACTTCATCATATAAGAGTTCATTTGAAGATGAAATGATGAATAATGCCAAATAACACTTTATTAATTTGTCAATTCATTTATAAAATTCAATCATCAATATGCTGATGATTGACATTTAGGATACAAATTCCAACAACTCCCACTTAGCCTAATGCCAATCGGCACAGTATCTAATACCCATCTTCGACTTGTGTTCGTCGAACTCTTTGATGCCGAGGACTTTGGTAAATGGGTCAGCCAGATTTTCTTTTGTGTCAATCTTCTGAAGATCAATATCACCTCGATCGATGATCTCTCGAACCAGGTGGTAGCGACGTAGAATATGCTTGGTCCGCTGATGTGCTTTGGGTTCTCTTGCTTGAGCTATGGCCCCAGTATTGTCACAAAATACAGGCACTGGACCATCAATGGAGGGTGTCACTCCAAGCTCGGTGATGAACTTCCGCAACCATACAGCTTCCTTGGCGGCATCAGATGCTGCGATATATTCTGCTTCACATATAGAATCTGCCACTGTATGCTGCTTGGAACTCTTCCAGCAGATGGCCCCACCCTTAAGAGTGAAGATATATCCTGACACGCTCTTGCTATCATCTTGATCTGACTGAAAACTTGAATCAGTATATCCCTCAAGTTTTAAGTCAGAATCACCATAGACAAGCCACTGATCTTTAGTATTTCTCAAATACTTAAGGATGGTTTTTACAACCTTCCAGTGGTTGCTACCTGGATCAGACTGGTATCTGCTCACTACTCCTAGTGAGTATGCTGTTGGGAACCCGCCCATGCCGCTGATATTTCAAAAAAATTTTTCAGATGGCAGCGGAATCGGCATGCACGGGTTCGACGTTCATCGCATGAACGTTGTTTCGAGACCTTTCGTAATTAGGTAAGAATTAAAACTTTTAAAACTATTAGGAAGATCAAATCTTCACCTTGCGCGGGTAGATGATCACCGCAAATCTGAATTCGTGGTTTTGGAAGAGGGTTCGCTTGAAGCCGTTCAAACGTCCGGCCTCTACGGGTATCCACACGAAGCAAGATCCGATCCAAGCTTTCTATCTCACCGGGGTGCTAGCTCCCTTGCAGAGATAGCTTTGATGGCTGATGTCCTCCCTCTCAATCAACTCTTGATTGTGCTTAGAAGGAGGAAGAAGAAGGATGAAGAAGAGGAAGAAGATGATCCCCTACGCAGCCTTCTCTTGTTCCTTGTGTTGGATGAAGGAAGGGAAGGGAAGGAGGCCGCCAACACTTGGAGAGCTTTTCCCTTGCTTGCGGCTGAGAACACCAAGGAAAGGAGAGGGCCACGGCTTGGAGGAAGAGAGGTTTCAATGCCCTAGGGTGCCGGCCTCATAGTCCCTCTTATAGCCATCAAGGGCTCCTCCAAAGTTGGAGCCCTAGATAACTTTCCAAAGAGAGAAGGGGGGCGCCGGCCCCTCTCTTCATGCCGCACACAAGGAGAGGAGGAGGGGCGTAATCCCTCCTTCTTGTGATGCCCTAATCCTCTTCCAAAGAGGATTGGGTGCCTCTCTTATGGTTTAATCCCAATCCAATTAGGATTAGCCAATTGGGTTCAATCTATGCTAGTCCTAATCCAACTAGGACTTGAATGAACCATGACTCAATTGAACTCTTCAATCCTAATCCAATTAGGAGTCATGTTGATTCATTAGATTATTAATTAATTTAGACTTAATGAATCCTAATCCAATTAGGATTTGTTTAATTTTAGTCCTAATCCAATTAGGACTCTATTTGAATCCGAAGTCCTAATCTAATTAGGATTTCTAGGAATCCTACTCCAAGTAGGAATCCTATTTTAATTCAAAATTCCTAATCTCATTAGGATTGTAGGAATCCTATTCCAAGTAGGAATCCCAGTCCTACTCCAACTAGGATTTCCAGTCCTAATCCAATTAGGATTCTAGGAATCCTACCCGAAGTAGGACTCTTGTTTCAAGTCCAATTAATTAATTCCCTTGGTTCCTTCTTCAACTTCTTTATCAATCAAATTGATTACTTGTGATTCTTAATCACGATTTCAACCATCGGATCGGTCAATACTTCTAGTGTGTGTGACCCCATAGGTTCTATTCTGACTGGTAGTGAGATATATTGTGATTTCTATCTCAATATCATTGAAAACTCCTTTCAATGGGTTGGAACGATTCCAACTCAACTCATTAGGATTTATCGATCATCGAGATAATCCCTGTGAGTCCCACCATCCACTAGTGACACCTAGCAGCATGTAGTGGCTACCAAGCAGAATGGAATGATGAACCTCTAGGTGCAGTTAACATGTGATACAGTCCTACTATCGTGGATCCCTACAGGACGGAGGTCATGGACAACTCGTCAAACCCCATTGTCTATCATATGTCAAGATTTATTCGACTCGAGTTCGATAGTGGAAAACTCTTTCTCCACTTTATATTACTGCCCTGGCCAAGGTCTTAGAACTTAGTCTAACAAATCGGATCTCTCCTCTTCTATCAAGGTCGATAGATTCCTTGTAGGTGCATACCCTACTCCTACAGTGAACCTACTGCAGCCAATCTACACTGCATGGACCCATATGGCTAGAGACCATGTATGTGTGCAGTCAAACTACAATAACCTCACTGTGAGTAGCCGAAGCACCGCAGGTCAAAGGACCAGTCACACTACTGCAACATCAAGCAAGTCACTGACGAGTGGATAGACATCCAAGTGACTTCTTGTCTTGGTCACGCTCAGTACCCTTGTTCTCTAACAAGCACCTGCACTATCACTTCAGTGTCCCTACACTGTGGACTCAAGTCTCGTCCATCCAGAAGGAAAGTGATCTGTGCACTGATCGGATCGATCACCGTCCTCGTGATGATTCATTGATCAGGAGCATTTAGAAATTAATCACCAATGATACATGGCTCAAATTCTCAACTCTTGAGAATATGTATCATCATCTTATTAATTTCTTGGACGATTCATAGACACATAAACAATATGAATGAAAAGATGCCTTTTATTTATTCAATAATAAATAGTCAAGTACAAAATTATGTCCCTAGAATCAACAATGTGTCAGCCAAATTGGCATCTAGGGCATACATCTAACAATCTCCCACTTGCACTAAAGCCAATTGGTCATATATCTTAGGCCCATCTTCTCAAGGTGGGCTTCAGTCTTTTGCTGACTCAGCTGCTTAGTGAACGGGTCTGCCACGTTATCCGCGGAGTCTACTCTCTGCACCTCTACATATTTCTTCTCAACATAGTCGCGTATGAGATGGAAGCGCCGCTCTATATGTTTAGACCTCTGACGAGACCTTGGCTCCTTAGCAAGGGCTATGGCGCCATTATTATCGCAGTAAAGTGTTATGGCATCTGATGTCATCACGTCCAACTCTGCAATAAATTTCTTGAACCAGAAGCCTTCCTTAGCAGCTTCAGAGGCGGCGATGTATTCAGCTTCCATAGTAGAATCAGCAATGATCGGTTGTTTAGAACTCTTCCAATTTACCGTACCACCATTGCACAAGAACACATACCCAGATGTTGACTTCCTGTCATCGACATCAGTCATGAAGTCTGAATCTGTGTACCCTTCTACCTTTAACTCTGATGATCCTCCGAAAACCAAGAATAAATCTTTAGTTCTTCTCAAGTACTTAAGAATATTCTTCACAGCTGTCCAATGTTCTTCACCTGGATTCGACTGATATCTGCTTGTGACACTCACAGCAAGAGCTATATCAGGTCGTGTACACAGCATGGCATACATGAGGCTTCCTATTGCCGATGCATAGGAAATCTTGCTCATGCGTTGAATCTCTTCAGATGTGTTGGGGCACATCTTCTTGGAGAGATGAATTCTATGCCTAAGGGGTAAGAGACCCCTCTTGGAGTTTTCCATGCTGAACCTCTTCAGCACCTCCTCTATGTACATCTTCTGTGAAAGGCCAAGCATCCTTTTAGATCTATCTCTATAGACCTTTATTCCCAAAATATAGGATGCTTCCCCAAGGTCTTTCATGGAGAATTCTTTTGACAACCAGACCTTGACCGAGGTTAGCATGGGAATATCATTCCCAATCAGGAGAATGTCATCTACGTACAGTACGAGAAAAACGACAGCACTCCCACTAACCTTTTTGTAAACACAAGGTTCCTCTTCGTTTTTGATGAAATCAAACGTTTTGATTGCATCATCGAAACGAGTTTTCCAACTCCGAGATGCTTGCTTTAGTCCATAGATGGACCTTTGCAGCTTGCAGACCTTGTGATCTCCATCACTGGAAGTGAAACCCAAAGGCTGTTCCATATAGATATCTTCATCAAGATATCCGTTCAGAAAAGCAGTTTTCACATCCATCTGCCAGATTTCATAATCATGAAATGCTGCAATGGCAAGCAATGTTCGGATGGATTTTAGCATGGCTACAGGTGAAAAGGTCTCCTGATAGTCAATGCCTTCGCGTTGACTATACCCTTTCGCCACAAGCCTTGCCTTATAGGTCTCTACCTCTCCATCCGAACCTATCTTCCTTTTGTAGATCCATTTGCATCCAATAGGTACAATACCTTCTGGTGGATCTACTAAGGTCCAGACTTGGTTGGAATGCATGGAGTCTAACTCTGACTTCATAGCTTCCAGCCATTTCTCGGAATCGATATCAGATATCGCCTCGTTGTAGGTTTTGGGATCCTGTATGTGATCCCTATCTCCCACTAGGAACATTTTCTCGGTATCCTCTTCTAGTATACCTAAGTATCTATCGGGAGGATGGGAGACCCTACTAGATCTACGAGGTGGTTGAGGGACATCGTGTACTGGCTCTTTATGAATGGGTTCTATAGGATCCATGACTCGTTGCTTTTCAGAGACTTTCTCTTCAAGCTCAATTTTTCTCCCACTGCCTCTATCAAGGATAAACTGATTTTCCAAGAAGATGGCATGACGGCTCACAAACACATTGTGATCCTCTGAGATGTAGAAATTGTATCCTAATGACTCTTTAGGATATCCTATAAAACGAGCACTTATGGTCCTAGCCTCTAACTTGTCCGCCTGTAGTCGCTTGACGTGGGCCGGACATCCCCAAATCTTGAGATGACCCAGACTTGGTTTCTTACCATGCCATATCTCATACGGTGTGGTAGGAACGAATTTAGAGGGAACTCTATTCAATAAATAAATCACTGTGAGTAAGGCATCTCCCCAAAGGAACATAGGTAAATCAGTGAAGCTCATCATGGACCTGACCATATCCAATAGGGTCCGATTCCTCCTCTCTGACACCCCGTTGAGTTGAGGTGTACCCGGAGGTGTCCATTGTGAGACTATGCCGTTTTCTTTGAGATAGTCCCGGAATTCTCTACTAAGGTATTCTCCTCCTCGATCTGATCGAAGAGCCTTAAGAGTTTTTCCAGTTTGTTTTTCTACTTCATTCTTGAACTCTTTGAACTTTTCAAAAGAGTCAGACTTGTGTCTCATAAGATACACATACCCATACCGTGAATAATCATCGGTAAAGGTAATGAAGTAAGAATAACGTCCCCTGGCTAGCACATCGAATGGGCCACATACATCTGTATGTATTAGGGTAAGTATTTCAGTGGTCCTCTCCCCATGTCCTACAAAGGGCAGTCTAGCCATTTTTCCTTGAAGACAGGACTCGCAAACTGGATATGACTCGGAAGTCAATGAGCCGAGAAGCCCATCTTTATCCATTTTGTTCATCCTATCCTCTCCAATATGGCCAAGTCTGAGGTGCCACAAATATCTTTGGTTTATCTCATCTCTGGATCTTTTGGATCCTTTGGCACTCACATCTTGCTCGGTAACATTCACAGATACATCCATATGTAAATGATAGAGACTGTCAATCATGAAACCACGTGCGACTATTTTATTTCTCAAATAAATAGAACAGCAGTCTTTGTCAAATGTAAAAACATGACCTTCCTGTGCTAGACATGAAACAGAAATCAAATTTCTGCTAGCAACAGGTACATAATAGCAGTCTCTAAGTATTAAACTAAATCCAGACGGTAGTCGCAGATGGTAGGTGCCCACAGCCACAGCAGCAACTTTTGCCCCGTTGCCAACCCGAAGGGTTACCGCACCTTCCGCCAGCCTTCTACTTTCCTTTAGACCCTGCATGGTAGTGCACAAATGAGCACTAGAACCAGAATCTATAACCCAACTAGAAGTAGAAGAAACCGTTAGATTAGTTTCAATTATGAGTAAGTCTATACCTTCTGAAGGTGTGTCACCTTTCTTGTTCTTCAGGCTCTCGAGGTATGAAGGACAGTTTCTCTTCCAGTGGCCTTCGACATTGCAGTGGAAACATTTTCCTTTGTCGTTAGCCTTTTTCTTTTGAACTTCCTTCTTTGGCTTCTTGTCTTTCTTCTGCTTCTTTGCAGGCTTCTTTTTCTTCCAAGTAGACTTTCTCTTGGAACCAGAAGTCAACTCAGCAGCAAGGACATTGCCCCTTGAACCTTTCAAGGCTCCCTCAGCAGTTACCAACATGTTGATTAGTTCAGTCTTAGTGCATTCAATCTTATTCATGTGGTAGTTTACTATAAACTGACCAAATGAATCAGGAAGTGACTGTAGGATCAAATCCACTTGTAATTCCTTGTGCATGTCTATACCAAGCTTCTCAAGCTCCTCTAGGTCCTTGATCATGGTCAGACCGTGTGAAGGGTTCTAGCACGTCATAATGGGCAGCGGAAGCTAGGGATTTTAAAATTTTCTTAATAAAGTCCCTATGCATGAAACCCTTTTAAGCCTAGATCACCTTAATGATTACAATCAAATAATATAAAATAAATGCAGAATTAGTAGAATACCTCAAATGCTAATCCAAAGTGTACAATCTCTACGAGGCGTCCAAGTGTCCGCCCTCCAATGGTGATCCACACGAAAACTTGATCAAGACTTTAGCTCCAAAGACTTTTGATCCTTAATGCAGAATTCTTCTAAAGAACTCTAACGGCTTGCTTTCCTTCCTTTCTATTTTTCTTTAGCCTTCTAAAATCACTTCTAATCCTTTTGTCCTAATGAAGACCACCTTGTCTTGGCTTAGGACACACTAGAAGCAATGTTAGAAAGAAAGAAACTAATGTAAGAAAGAAGGGATATGAGAGAGAGAGAGTTGGATTGATTTCCGATGATTAGAAAACACCGGGAGCATTCCCTATTTATAGATGGCGTACGGATGCATTGTAGCCATCCATTCATGCATGAAGAGGGGCGTGAGATCAAGTGATGTGTCATTTGATGAGAGGGCATATCAGAAGTAGTTAGGATAAGATGAAGTGCTTATGATATGGCGCTTCATCCTTATCCATTCCCTAAGCATCTCTTCATGAAATCCACCGTACTCATGCCTCTCTTCATTTCTTCTCACGCATGAAAAATAGGGAGCATTCTCAACCATTGATCAAGGCTAGATGATGATCCAAAGGCCCTTATTGGTGGCGCCATAAGAAAGAAGGAGAGAGAGAATGATGCGGTTGAAGGGAAAGTAGTTAGGATATGATGACGTGTCATCTTTATGCAATCCAAGTGGCACTTCTTCATGAGGCGCCATTCTAAATTCACCGTATTCCCTTCTTTCTCACGCCATCTGATGTTGACTAAGTCAATATCACAAGTCCATCACGAGATCATGATCTCCCATCATCCCATGATGAAGATCCAATGGCTCTAATCCATGGCGCCATCCATTTGATCCTTCTCTTCATCCAAATGTTGATCCAACGGTCAAAATTAAATGTTTTATCAAATCTAATCCAATTAGACTCAAATCAAGCCAATTTAGGTGCCAACTCTTGGCTAACCCATATTAGAATATGATCTAATCAAATTAGATCAATTAAGAATCAGATTCGAATCCAATTCGAATCAGATTCGAATCCAGTTCGAATCAGGAGCTAAGATTTGCAACACCTGCTAGGATGTTTATCTTGCAAACATGATCTAATCCAATTAGACCCTTGATAAGTTTTCTTGTGTGTGACCCATTGGGTTCCATACTTAGCCAGCAATAGGTGTGAGTGCGAGTTGACCCAACTTGATTAGAACTCTTCTAATCGATTTAAGTCCAAACTGCGCGAATCCGAACTTAACAATTAGAATCCTTTCTAATTAATGATCGAATTAAACTCTTTAGTTCGATCAAACCTATAAGACAAGATTGACGTCTAGCAACGTGTCATGTCTACCCGGAAAATATGGAATTTGGTGGAAATACCAAAAATATCCTTCAGTGGCAAGTTACCATGCAATTCAATCCTTTAATCAAACTGCATCCCAAATATGTATATGAGTATGAATATATGTCAAACTCAATTTCATATTCATATTTTTCTCAATCTTTTAATGATAATTCAAATAATGAAATATTAGAAACTCTTTCTAATTTTCATTCTGCTTTGATCAAAGGCTTCCTGAATTATCCCACTAAGAGAATCATCTTTTGACATGTAAGTAAGACTTCATAAGATTTCTCTTTGTAGGTCAATTCAGTGAACTCATTCTTCTAATGAGCACCCATATCTTTGTATTAGTGTCTCCACACAAATGATTGTGAGATCAATCATCCTCTGCATCGAGCATACATAAGACATGCCAGTCTTTCCGGTTATCATTGATCCCCGACTCAATGTACCAATGACTGGGAATATTTAAGATTAGGATTTTAGGATTTTAAGTCTCACTAGTATGATCTCATCATAGTCTTAAAACCATTGCCCTAATCTAAGGAGTTTATCATAAATATAATCAACAGCATATGATAAAATATAATGCCTTTATTCATATTTAAATGTCATGTACATGATTTGGACAAATTAAAAGAAAAACCCTTCGCAATACATATTGCGATTGGCTTGTAGGGCATCTACTCTTTCAATCTCCCACTTGCACTAAAGCCAATCGCTCTTATATTTTATCCCCATACAATCGAGGTGGCGATCGAACTGCTGTTGTGGTAGAGCTTTAGTGAACGGGTCTGCTAGGTTGTTCTTGGTGTCTACTCGTTCAATGACTATGTCTTGTCTCTCGACAATCTCTCGAACAAGATGGAAGCGTCTTAGAATGTGCTTGGATTTGTGATGAGACCTTGGTTCCTTCGCTTGAGCAACAGCTCCAGTGTTATCACAATAAACTGGGACTGGTCCAGCAATCTCGGGAACTACTCCTAACTCAGAGATGAACTTCTTCATCCAGACAGCTTCCTTAGCGGCTTCACTTACAGCAATGTATTCTGCCTCAGTAGTTGAGTCAGCTACAGTTTGCTGTTTGGAACTCTTCCAGCTCACTGCACCACCATTTAGGATAAAGACATACCCTGAAGTGGACTTGCTATCATCTGGATCTGATTGAAAACTAGAATCAGAAAATCCTTCTAGTTTCAACTCAGATCCTCCATAAACTAGAAAAATATCTTTAGTCCTTCTCAAGTACTTAAGAATATTTTTCACAGCTATCCAATGATCCTCTCCTGGATCAGCCTGAAATCTACTTGTTATGCCTAAGGCATAAGCAACATCAGGCCTAGTACATAGCATAGCATACATAATCGATCCTATTGCCGAAGCATAGGGAATAGAATTCATTCTATTCCTCTCTTCAGATGTCTTAGGAGACATCTTCTTAGAGAGACGTATGCCATGACTCATAGGCAAATAACCTCTTTTACTTTCTTCCATGCTGAATCTTTTCAGCACATTATCTATGTACCTAGACTGGGACAAGCCTAGCATCCTTTTAGATCTTCCCTATAGATCTTTATACCAAGTATATAGGATGCTTCTCCCAAGTCTTTCATGGAAAAGCTTTTTGACAGCCAAGTCATGACCGATTGTAACAATGGAATATCATTTCCAATGATCAGTATGTCATCTACATACAATATTAAGAAGACAATGGCACTCCCACTAGTCTTCTTGTACACACATGGTTCATCCACATTTTTGATAAAACCAAACTCTTTGACTGTTGTATCAAAACGGATGTTCCAACTCCTCGATGCTTGCTTTAATCCATAAATGGATCTCTTAAGCTTGCATACTTGATTTGCTCTCTTACTTGAGACAAATCCTTCTGGCTGTGTCATGTAAACTTCTTCCTCAAGATAACCATTAACGAAGGCGGTTTTGACATCCATCTGCCAGATTTCATAATCATAGTATGCAGCTATTGCAAGCAAAATCCGAATAGATTTGAGCATAGCTACTGGCGAAAAAGTTTCATCATAGTCAATTCCTTGCTTTTGCCTGAAACCTTTTGCCACCAATCTAGTCTTGTAGGTTTCTACTTGGCCATCTGCTCCAATCTTTTTCTTATAGACCCATTTGCAATCTATAGGGTTTACACCCTCTGGTGCATCAACCAAAGTCCATACTTGGTTGGTATACATAGAATCTATTTCGGATTTCATGGCTTCTAGCCATTTGTCAGAGTCATTACTCATGACAGCTTCCGAATAGGTCAGAGGATCATTATTCTGAACAATGTGGGCTTCATCATTTTCAATGATGAACCCATATCTCTCAGGTGCTCTTCGCACTCTATCTGACCTTCGGAGAGGAGATGTGTGTTGTGGTTATACCTCATCAATGGGTACATCTGGTTGAAGAATTTCTTGTGTTTCTATTTGTAGGTCTTGAACTTCTTCAAGTTCTATTTTTCTATCCTTGCCCTTTTCTAAGATAAACTCTTTTTCTAAGAAAATGGCATGCCTACCTACAAAAACTTTTTGTTCGGTAGGATGATAGAAGAGGTATCCTATACTATCTTTAGGATAACCTACAAAAATATATTTATCTGATCTAGCACTTAGCTTGTGTCCAAAATTTCTTTTGACATAAGCTTGACAACCCCATATCTTAAGATACTTAAGATTAGGCTTCTTTCCTCTCCATATCTCATATGGAGTGCTAGGTACAGACTTAGAAGGTACCCTGTTTAATATTAGTGCAGCAGTCTCTAGGGCAAAACCCCAGAAGGAAATAGAAAGATCAGTAAAGCACATCATGGACCGTACCATATCTAATAAAGTACGATTCCTCCGTTCAGCTACACCATTTAATTGTGGCGTATACGGAGGTGTCCATTCAGAGAGAATGCCCTTTTCTTTAAGATGATTTAAAAACTCACTAGAAAGGTATTCACCTCCTCGATCAGATCGAAGGATTTTAATACACTTTCCGGTTTGTTTTTCAACCATACTTTGATACTCTTTAAACTTATCAAAAGCTTCGGATTTATGTTTCATAAGATACACATATCCGAATCTTGATAAATCATCAGTGAATGTGATGAAGTAAGAGTATCTACCTCTAGCTGGAGTTGTCATAGGACCACATACATCTGTGTGTATAAGTCCTAATAACTCACTTGCCCTTTCTCCATGTCCAGTGAATGGAGACTTAGTCATTTTACCTATAAGACAAGATTCACAAGTTCCTAATGATTCATAATCATAAAGATCAAAGAACTCTTCTTTGTATAACTTGTTGATTCTTGATTCACTTATGTGACCAAGTCGGCAATGCCAAAGAAGGGTGTTATTTACTTCCTCTCTCTTTCTTTTATTGCTTTTATTAATATGAAAGACATTGTCATTAAGTAATAAAACAAGAAGACCATTTTCCATAATGCCATTGCAAAGATGCTTATTAGAAAAATAAATAGAGCAACCATTGCCCTTTCCATTAATTTCAAATCCTTTCTTTAACAACAAAGGAATGGAAATTACATTTCTAATAATTTTGGGCATATAATAACAATCTTCTAATTGTAGGAGCTCTCCCGAAGGTAACTCCAAGTTGTAGGTTCCAACAGCTTCAGCCTGGATGGACTCTCCTCCAGCGCCATACAGCTCGAAGTCACCTTTCTTCAAAATTTTAATTTTCTGTAGTCCATGCAAAGATTTGCAAATGTGAAAACCACAGCCGGTATCCAATACCCATGAATTTAAATTTGAAGAACTTAATGACAAGTTGGCATGTAACATAAACATACCTTTTGATGCAACTCTTGCATCGGTCTTCATACTTGCAAGAAAACTCTTGCAATTCCATTTCCAGTGGCCAGCTTTGCCGCAATGAAAACAGGTACTTGATCCGGAGTTTTTCTTTCCTTTTTTTTTTTTTTTTTGATGCTACTCTTGGGGTTCAATTGTTTCTTAGAACCCTTATTTCCCGATTTCCTTTTAGAAGTGCCATCTATAAGAAGGAGTGGACCTTTATCCTTCTTAATATGGCCTTCAGCTGTTTTGAGCATATTTAACAGCTCGGGCAGGGAGGTGTTCAGCTTGTTCATGTGAAAGTTCACAACAAACTGAGAGAATGAATCAGGCAGTGATTGCAGGATCAAATCCTGACTGAGCTCACTATCCATAGCAAAACCTAATTGACTTAATCTAGTGATTAAGTCTATAACCATAAGAACATGGTTTTGCACTGGAGTTCCTTCATTCATTCTAGCACGGAACAACTGCTTAGATATCTCATACCTAGCAGTCCTGCTTTGTTCTCCATACAACTCTTTTAAATTGAGAAGTATGGATTGAGTGTCCATGCCTTCATGTTGCCTCTGTAATTCATTGCTCATAGAGGCAAGTATGATACATTTGACAGTCAAACTGTCATTTTTCCACATCTTATGTGTTGCAACCTCCTCTTCTGTAGCATCATCCCCTAGATCTCCAAGATCAGGGGTTTCAAGTATATAGGAAATTTTCTCCTGAGTGAGTACTATCTTTAAATTCCTCAACCAGTCCACATAGTTTGGTCCGGTCAACTTGTTGGCATCTAAGATGCCTCTTAGTGAAAGTGAAGAAGCCATTTAATAATTCTACATATGCAAGAACATAACTAATATAAGCAGACCAATCATGATGACATGTTTGCAACTAGATAAGGACTTTAATCTAATTTGTCTCCTACTATTTTTATCGAATATCATAGCCCTCTCCTATGATAAACGTGAAAATATAATTTTTCTTAGTAGGGTTGAGATCCTAATTCATCATAAAAAGCCTTGTGGTTACACAACAAACCTTTATGAGTTCAAAGGTAGGAAACTCTTTCCGATTGCATCTCATGCAATTCTCAACTTTATCTTGTCCTCTTAAAATACTTATTGCCTTGTGTTAGCACAACAAACAATAATATTTTAGTTAAGTCAAACCCTTCATTTCCATATAGTCATATTCGAATAATATTGCCCTTGTGGTTGCACAACAAGGCAATATATTAAAATATGCCATAAGCATCTTAATGCACCAAGACAGTATAACATCAGTCCCCATTGCAAGTTTTGTGTTAGCACAACAAACTAGCATGGATCTTAACATAATAATATCGAGGCATGAAGGAAGGCTATCAATAGTATTATATCAATATTAAGCTTATCCATAATAGACAATCAAACAATTGGCCAGGTAAGCAGGTGGGAGGCTCCCCTTACTCAAAGAGTAAGGTCCTAATTAAGTAACCATCTTTAGTGCTTTCCTTAGACACCAATTAGATTAATTGTTCTAGAATGGGTTAGCTCAAAATTTTTTAACACTATGACTTAATATAATTTTTATTGAGGGCTTACTAGTCTCTAGCACATTCTTTAATTGTAACATATATTTAACATATCTAAAATAAGCTATCATGCATCATAGCTATCTCATAGCATGTATAAATTATAAGCAACTAATTAACATGCTTCAACATATTTTCATATGAAAAATTTCATATCATGACATTTTATTACATATCATATCATATATGAATCATATATTTCAGTATTTCATTAAGCATATGACATTACTATCTCATAGTAAATTAATAATCATACATCATGCATTATTATTTGATTGAACCAATTAAGGATAGCTCTGATACCACTGAAGGGTTCTAGCACGTCATAATGGGCAGCGGAAGCTAGGGATTTTAAAATTTTCTTAATAAAGTCCCTATGCATGAAACCCTTTTAAGCCTAGATCACCTTAATGATTACAATCAAATAATATAAAATAAATGCAGAATTAGTAGAATACCTCAAATGCTAATCCAAAGTGTACAATCTCTATGAGGCGTCCAAGTGTCCGCCCTCCAATGGTGATCCACACGAAAACTTGATCAAGACTTTAGCTCCAAAGACTTTTGATCCTTAATGCAGAATTCTTCTAAAGAACTCTAACGGCTTGCTTTCCTTCCTTTCTATTTTTCTTTAGCCTTCTAAAATCGCTTCTAATCCTTTTGTCCTAATGAAGACCACCTTGTCTTGGCTTAGGACACACTAGAAGCAATGTTAGAAAGAAAGAAACTAATGTAAGAAAGAAGGGATATGAGAGAGAGAGAGTTGGATTGATTTCCGATGATTAGAAAACACCGGGAGCATTCCCTATTTATAGATGGCGTACGGATGCATTGTAGCCATCCATTCATGCATGAAGAGGGGCGTGAGATCAAGTGATGTGTCATTTGATGAGAGGGCATATCAGAAGTAGTTAGGATAAGATGAAGTGCTTATGATATGGCGCTTCATCCTTATCCATTCCTTAAGCATCTCTTCATGAAATCCACCGTACTCATGCCTCTCTTCATTTCTTCTCACGCATGAAAAATAGGGAGCATTCTCAACCATTGATCAAGGCTAGATGATGATCCAAAGGCCCTTATTGGTGGCGCCATAAGAAAGAAGGAGAGAGAGAATGATGCGGTTGAAGGGAAAGTAGTTAGGATATGATGACGTGTCATCTTTATCCAATCCAAGTGGCACTTCTTCATGAGGCGCCATTCTAAATTCACCGTATTCCCTTCTTTCTCACACCATCTGATGTTGACTAAGTCAATATCACAAGTCCATCACGAGATCATGATCTCCCATCATCCCATGATGAAGATCCAATGGCTCTAATCCATGGCGCCATCCATTTGATCCTTCTCTTCATCCAAATGTTGATCCAACGGTCAAAATTAAATGTTTTATCAAATCTAATCCAATTAGACTCAAATCAAGCCAATTTAGGTGCCAACTCTTGGCTAACCCATATTAGAATATGATCTAATCAAATTAGATCAATTAAGAATCAGATTCGAATCCAATTCGAATCAGATTCGAATCCAGTTCGAATCAGGAGCTAAGGTTTGCAACACCTGCTAGGATGTTTATCTTGCAAACATGATCTAATCCAATTAGACCCTTGATAAGTTTTCTTGTGTGTGACCCATTGGGTTCCATACTTAGCCAGCAATAGGTGTGAGTGCGAGTTGACCCAACTTGATTAGAACTCTTCTAATCGATTTAAGTCCAAACTGCGCGAACCCGAACTTAACAATTAGAATCCTTTCTAATTGATGATCGAATTAAACTCTTTAGTTCGATCAAACCTATAAGACAAGATTGACGTCTAGCAACGTGTCATGTCTACCCGGAAAATATGGAATTTGGTGGAAATACCAAAAATACCCTTCAGTGGCAAGTTACCATGCAATTCAATCCTTTAATCAAACTGCATCCCAAATATGTATATGAGTATGAATATATGTCAAACTCAATTTCATATTCATATTTTTCTCAATCTTTTAATGATAATTCAAATAATGAAATATTAGAAACTCTTTCTAATTTTCATTCTGCTTTGATCAAAGGCTTCCTGAATTATCATATGATTAGAATAAATAGGATGCTATCTTCTCTTACTAGAAGTGATTAATTCCTTGTTGACCTACTCATAATCTTCGTACACAATCCACCATATCCAGAAGACCTCGTACATAACTTATTGTCATGAATGAGTGTAAACCAAAACATAGGTTCATGTGCACAAGATACCATGGTGATCTCAGGTCAAAGGATCAGTTGCACAACTCCCACTAAGAGAATCATCTTTTGACATGTAAGTAAGACTTCATAAGATTTCTCTTTGTAGGTCAATTCAGTGAACTCATTCTTCTAATGAGCACCCATATCTTTGTATTAGTGTCTCCACACAAATGATTGTGAGATCAATCATCCTCTGCATCGAGCATACATAAGACATGCCAGTCTTTCCGGTAATCATTGATCCCCGACTCAATGTACCAATGACTGGGAATATTTAAGATTAGGATTTTAGGATTTTAAGTCTCACTAGTATGATCTCATCATAGTCTTAAAACCATTGCCCTAATCTAAGGAGTTTATCATAAATATAATCAACAGCATATGATAAAATATAATGCCTTTATTCATATTTAAATGTCATGTACATGATTTGGACAAATCAAAAGAAAAACCCTTCGCAATACATATTGCGATTGGCTTGTAGGGCATCTACTCTTTCACCGTGATCATGGACAGACTGCCCCTCGCGCATCTTCGCTTTGAAGAGCCTCTTGGACACTTCAAAACGAGCTGTGCGACTCTGCTCACCATACAACTCTTGCAGGTGTGCCAGTATGTCCCTAGCAGTCTTTATATTTTCATGCTGGCATTGGAGTTCATTAGACATGGATGCCATCATATAGCATTTTACTCTAATGTCATCATCCAACCACTTTTTATGCATTTCACGCTGAACATCAGTAGGACGTGCTGGTAATGTGGGGATATCTGAATCGAGTATGTAGCCTATCTTCTCACAGTCCAAAACTATTTTGAGATTTCTAAGCCAGTCTTTGTAATTGGTTCCGGTCAGTCGGTTGGTCTCAAGAATACGGGTCAAAGGGTTTGAAGCCGACATTGTATCTGCAGAGAGTAAAGATTCTAGTTAGACTTTTGTACTTGATCCTAATCTGTTCTAAGGTCTTTTAGAACAAATGTAACTCCCACTATTTTCTCGAATCCCTCACACTTCCCTGGTAGGGAAATGGAAATCCCACACGACTAGGGTTTCTAGTGGGTACTGCGGTCCCACCAATTTACATGCCACCTCACCTAACAGTTATTGGTGACACATAGATGGATGAGTGTACAACTCTTGTACAATGCTTCTCAAGCATGTTGCAGTGTAACTTGGTCTCTAAGCTATGAAGACCTCACCTAACAGTTATTGGTCCCATTTCTTAGTTAAGTCAGACCCACCGTATAACCGTAGGAATAAAGTCGTCATTGGGTCCTCACCTAACAGTTATTGGTGCCCAACCCCACCTTTACCCTACAACATCTCATGTCTATAGAGAGGTCCAGCCCCCCGATGCAACTTGACCACTGTGTCCAGCCGAGACAAATCAACATCAGAAAGGCCTTAGCAGCTCTACTACAGTGGAAGACCTATTGACTTAATATTGGTTAATCAGGTCTTAGTGTTTGCAACTTGAGCCCTTCATAAGAGATAATCGAACAATTGGCCAGGTAAGCAGGTGGGAGGCTCCCCTTACTCAGAGAGTAAGGTCCTAATTAAGTAACCACCTTTCATGCTTTCCTAGACACTAATTAGATCAATTAATCTAATATGACTTGCTCATGTCGGTTCACTCTCGACTTGATTGAGGAGGTTTTGATTTAGGTCTCAATTGGGTTTGCTACATCACATGTAAACCTATCTACCCGACTCGCATTCACATCTCATGCAAACGGTACATCACAGGCAGTTATAATCGCAGCATCAAATAAAGTTAAACTTTAAATAGGTGATGATCATGGATTCTAATTAGGTCGTATTACAAGCACATGCACATCAATCGATCAAGTGGTCTTCAACTCTTGAATTGGTTCCAAGCCTTCTTGATTCGATCCTTGATCAACTCTTGATCCCATCGCCATCAACCGCTTAGATCACCTTTCATCTCATGCCTTTGCTTCAACTTGATCGTTGATGTACATCACATCACAGAAATACAACCAGATGTAAAATAAAAATAAAAATAAATTACATCTCCTTTTAGGAGGCACGCAAGCCTCTCAAAACATCAAATAAGATGCATGCAAGCATCTGAAAAATTACATGACATCGCAGATCACATCGCAGGTCATTACATTTGATACCAAAAGGGTTTGAATCCTATGATCATCATCGTATGCAACAATTATAATTTTCAGATCTGAAAACTAACTGATTGTATCATGACATAGGTCGCTGATCATGCTAATCATGATTCTAAACTTTGTAATCCCATTAACAATGCATTTAGAATCATCTTTTTATCACATAAAAATCAGCATGCAAAAAATCAGCACCCCTGAAAAATCTGCATGCAGAATTTTTCAGCATGCATGATCATTCAATTTTTAGATCTAATATGCCTTTAGATATTTAATTCTTACCTTAATCTATGAAGCCTAGGCTCTGATACCACTGTTGGGAACCCGCCCATGCCGCTGATATTTCAAAAAAAATTTTCAGATGGCAGCGGAATCGGCATGCACGGGTTCGACGTTCATTGCATGAACGTTGTTTCGAGACCTTTCGTAATTAGGTAAGAATTAAAACTTTTAAAACTATTAGGAAGATCAAATCTTCACCTTGCGCGGGTAGATGATCACCGCAAATCTGAATTCGTGGTTTTGGAAGAGGGTTCGCTTGAAGCCGTTCAAACGTCCGGCCTCTACGGGTATCCACACGAAGCAGGATCCGATCCAAGCTTTCTATCTCACCGGGGTGCTAGCTCCCTTGCAGAGATAGCTTTGATGGCTGATGTCCTCCCTCTCAATCAACTCTTGATTGTGCTTAGAAGGAGGAAGAAGAAGGATGAAGAAGAGGAAGAAGATGATCCCCTACGCAGCCTTCTCTTGTTCCTTGTGTTGGATGAAGGAAGGGAAGGGAAGGAGGCCGCCAACACTTGGAGAGCTTTTCCCTTGCTTGCGGCTGAGAACACCAAGGAAAGGAGAGGGCCACGGCTTGGAGGAAGAGAGGTTTCAATGCCCTAGGGTGCCGGCCTCATAGTCCCTCTTATAGCCATCAAGGGCTCCTCCAAAGTTGGAGCCCTAGATAACTTTCCAAAGAGAGAAGGGGGGCGCCGGCCCCTCTCTTCATGCCGCACACAAGGAGAGGAGGAGGGGCGTAATCCCTCCTTCTTGTGATGCCCTAATCCTCTTCCAAAGAGGATTGGGTGCCTCTCTGTTGCCCAGATAGACAACCCAAGAGGGGGGGGGGTGAATTGGGTTTTAAAATAATTTGAATAATTAAAACGATGTGGTTGACTAATTAAAAACTATTGCAAGTTATTTAATTAATGCTAAGTGCTGTGAGTGATGTGAGGGGAAGAAGAAGAGAGACAATCCAACACAAACACAAGGTTTTATAGTGGTTCGGAGCTAACCCTTGCTCCTACGTCCACTCCCCAAGTCTCACTTGGGAATTCACTATAACCCCCTTGGATTACAGCCGGTTGTTTTCCAAGCTCACAACCAAACTTGTTGTTTTACGAGCTCACAACGAACTCGGTCGGTTTTCCCAGGCTCACCGACTAGAACCGCCCCGATTGTTTTCC
This sequence comes from Phoenix dactylifera, assembly GCF_009389715.1. Classification (NCBI taxonomy): domain Eukaryota; kingdom Viridiplantae; phylum Streptophyta; class Magnoliopsida; order Arecales; family Arecaceae; genus Phoenix; species Phoenix dactylifera. The sequence continues at coordinate 258,686 of NW_024067944.1, read as the reverse complement.
CGGGATCACAATCAAACCCTTACACACATTGGTTTTAACTCGGCTCACCAACCAACCTCAATCCCCTTGATTCAATCCCCGATTGAACCAAGTAAATACAAGTTGTAGAAAGAAAACAGAAAATGAGCTTCTCAAAAAGCAGATGAAAACAATATGAATAATAAATGAAGTTAAGAAGCCTCAAACGCTTTTAGATTGGAGATGAGGAATGGCTTCTTAAACTTCTGGTCTCCTCTTGAAAGAGTAGTCGACTTGAATGCAGGAGAAGGAGGCTTTAATTGCTGGGAAGATGTAGTTGGAAGCAGTAAATGCAGATCTTCCTCTTTTTCGTTGAAGAGCACGTTGCAGAGCTTGAATGCTTGATTAGTTGGAGTGGAATGGTTGTTCTCTGCCTTGCTACAGTCCTCTGTGGCTATTTAAGCCAACCCCCACGGAAACTAGCCGTTAGAGTGCTTTTTCTGCCCGTTCTGAACACTCTGCGCAGCCTGACAATATGACCGTTGGTGGGTTGGAGTCGACTCGCGCGATCAGGAGTCGACTCGGCTGTAGCGGGAGTCGACTCACGCTTTTCCGGAGTCGACTCGGCAACTGTTCCAAATTTGAATTAAAGTTGCCTTCACGACTGGGAGTCGACTCGTCTTGACCTGGAGTCGACTCGTCAACTTCTGGAGCTGACTTGGCAATTTTGGAGTCGGCTCATCCACTGAAGTCCGTGAATCCAATTTTGAATTTTGTCCACTCGAGTCGACTCGACTGTCCTGGGAGTCGACTCGAATCTCAGAGCCCGAACTCCCGATCCTCTGTCTTTTGGCTCGTCCAGTCTTGGAGTCGACTCGAACTTCCTTGGAGTCGACTCGGCTCTCAGTTTCCGAAAGATGGTCTTCTGCCTTTTGACGTGAAGCTGTCTTGGAGTCGACTCGAGCTGTCTGGGAGTCGACTCGAATCTCAGAGGCAGTAACTTGGTTTTCTGTCTGTCTTGGGGTCGCGGTGTCTTGGAGTCGACTCGAATCTCAGAGTCCATAAAATGCTCTCTGACTTTTTCTTTGTGTACCGCTGAGAGTCGACTCTTGCTTTCTCTGGAGTCGACTTGCCACCTATCGGAGTCGACTCGCGTTCCACTGGAGTCGACTCGAATCTCAGACCCGAAAACTGTTCTCTGACTTTTCTGCCTGTGACTGCTTGGAGTCGACTCTTACTTCCTTGGAGTCGACTCGGTGAACATCGGAGTCGACTCGCGCACTTCGGGAGTCGACTCGCTGACAGGTTCTGAGTTGAAGCTTTCTGTCCTTCTGTCTGTTCTCAGTCGGAGTCGACTCATACTTATCTGGAGTCGATTCGAGCTCGTGCCAGTGAACTTGATACGCTTGGAGTCGACTCGTGATACTCGGGAGTCGACTCGAGTCTCAGACATTGGTTCAAACAGACTCCTTAACTTATCCAAAAATTATGAACCAAGTCTTGGGACACTTAGACAGGATTTTCACTGAAACACTCAATTGAATTCATTAGTAATCAAAAGATATACTCAAATGCTTTGAGCTCATCAAAATCAAATGGGGTTTTAATCAATCACTCCACAATCTCCCCCTTTTTGATGATGACAAAACTTTGAGTATATGTAAAATGAATTGCTCAATAAATAATGAAATAAAATCCATAAATGAATTCAAATGTCTGGTAATTCAATTTATCCAAGCTTGAAAGGAGTGAAACAATAAATTTCGGAGTTAAAGCTCCCCCTTTCATTTGGAATTATATAAGCCTTCATATTATGCAATCAATTGTTTGGCTTATATGTCATTAATGATTTAGTTTGATTAAAATTCAGATTCTCCCCCTCAACATATGCATTCAACTATGTTTTGATTCTCTGAATTTCCTTTTAATGCTTTGAAGTTTTTGAACTGAATTTTTTGTATTTAGAGGAAAAATCTGTCAATTTGTTCTTGTGTAGGATTCAGCTAATCTCCGAATATCCCTTGAATAGATTCTGGAGATTACTCCATTAGGAGCCCCAAAAGAGAGATAATGAGCCTCGAGGTACCGAATCCACTTAGAACAAATTTATGTGTTTTTAAGAGTTTTATGTTTTTATTGATTTCCATTGATTTCTTTTACATATTTCGCCCCTTTTACAGACTTTATACATATTTCTCCCCTTTTTTTTTTACATATTTTATTTCTCCCCCTTTTTGTCATCATATCAAAAAGGAGGCAATCACACACAATCAATGGCACAACCAATCATCAAATGGCACATAATTGAAGATAAAATGTCTACTCATTGTATTGATATGAATGTGAATACATGTGAGAATACAATAAATAAAGTAAAACAAGACAAAACACAAAAACATCTATGGCCTCCTCGAGGATGAGGCACCTCCTCTCGAGGATGTGGGTCCTCCTCTCGTGGATGTGGCTCCTCCTCTCAATCGGCTCTGCTCCATGAGGAGGGTGACTGCATCTGTAACATGGCCAAGCTGCGTGATAATAGACGTAGTGGCTCTGCTATGTGTAGTGGAGAGCTCAGTCACCGACGTCTGAAGCCCAGTCACCGACGTCTGAAGTGCGTCCAGCTTGTCGATGAGTACATTCGACAAGCGCTCGGCCCCCTCGGTGGTGGTGTGCATGTCATGACCTATGTCCTCTCGCATCTGTCGAGTGGTGCTCGTGACCTCACTCATGCTGTGGAACTGGGCCTGGACCAAACTCCGGACATTGTAGATCTCTTCCCGTACATGAGCCGTCATGTCAGTCACGGCTGTCAAGGAAGGAACCAACTGAGAAGATACGGGTGCAGGAGTGGGAGCAGGCACCGCACCTCGGAGCTCCCGAAGCAGCTCATCCCTCACATCTCTGACTATCTCCTGTCGCAGCTCCCGGAGCTGCTCAGGATCAATCCGGACCTCCATGGATGGTGGAGCCGAGGAGGAAGGTCCGGCGGAGGTGGTAGGAGCAGGAGGAGTGGATGGAAGGTCTGGATGGTCTGGAAGGTCTGGGTAGTCTGAATCGGGCTCAGGACTGGGTGAAGGTCTGGTGGTCTGAGCGGTGAGGGTAGACTTCCTAACCCATACCCCCTCTCTCTTCCGAAACCCCATCCTGTGTAGGGTCCCCGCACGCGTGCGATCAGTCCATCGCAAAGCGCGAAAGGGCTCCCCCTCAGGAATGGGAACCTCGTACTCCCTAAAAAGAAGGGTGAAAATCATGCCGTATGGGAGGGTGAGCCTAGGTCTATCTAGGGGCTCACACATATACCTATAGATGAGCTTAGGGAAGTTGATTGGGGTGTCCTGAAGGATATAGAACATAAGAGCTAGGTCTCTCTCATTTACAAAATCAAATCTCCCTGTCTTAGGGAAGATGGATCTAGACAAAATACTCAAGAGGATCCGCACCTCAATCGGTAGTGAGCTCGCGGATACCTCGTCTAGAGGTGACTGGGGTGGATGTCCTAGAACGGCCGTAAGGGCCTCAACCCTATCCTCAGGGTGTGCGGGTGCCACCCCTGCTAATGGAAGGTGGAGGATGTGGGCAATAAGATCCTCCGTGACACGCAAAGGGACACCGGCTACTGTGCCCTCGATACCTCCATCTCCCCGATGGACGGTACCATAGAACTCTCTAATAAGGCCCGGGTATGTGGGGAGGTCCAGTGTAAGGAAGTACTCTAGGCCCTGGGCCCTAAGTCTATCACCTATGGTGAACCCTTCTCGGGAGAGGAAGTCAAAATCGACATACCTCCCGGTGGAGACGACCTTTCCGGCCAATGGCCTCGCGGGAACCGCCCTAGGCGGGGAACGAGCCGGAGGTGGTTGCCTCGCGGGATCGTGCCGCGCCTTGGAGCGCCGCTCGGGACCGGCCTCGGGTCGGGACCTCTTCCTAACTACGGTCTTACGCGGCATTTTGACCTAAACTGAGAGGAAAAACCTAGAGGACGGTGAAGGACCGACGGAAAAGACTCGGAACCGACCGGGAATGACCTAGGAAGGGAGGAGAACTCAATGTCCGGCGAAGAATCGACGGGAAAATGGCTTGGAGACGATCGGGGACGACCTAGGAGTCGGCTCTAGGGCTTTTTGAACAGTGGCGGCTTGAAAGAAAAGTGTTTTCGAAACGACAAATCTAGGGTTAAAAAGTCGGATCCCGACTGCGAGTCGACTCCACTGAGTCGCGAGTCGACTCGACCTCGAGTCGACTCCAGAATATGCGCGAGTCGACTCTCCTTATGCGCCTGTGGACCTCGAGTCGACTCCCGACAGTATGCGAGTCAACTCCCCCTCTGCTGCCATCTTTGCGAGTCGACTCCCGCCAATGCGCGAGTCGACTCCCCCTTAGGAGCCGGCTCTGAAACTTACTCGAGTCGTCTCTAACTTTGGCACGCACCTAAAACTCATGCTATAATCGTGCCGAATGACGGAAAATCACTTAATTAAGATCTGATTTGATGATCATTGGAAAGAAACTCTATTTTTAACCACATTGTAATCATCAAAATCAATGTATCTAGTGGAACCACTAGGATGGATCAATCACTCCTAATCCCCTCCTAAGCACACTAAACCTCTCTTCACTTAGGGGTTTTGTAAAAATATCTGCTAATTGATTATCAGTACAAACAAATTGGAGTGTCACATCACCATTCAATACGTGATCTCTTATGAAGTGATGTCTTATCTCAATGTGTTTAGTTCTTGAATGTTGAATTGGATTTTTAGTTAGGTTTATGGCACTTGTATTATCACAATTAATGAAATTTTATCTTGTTTAATGCCATAATCTTCTAATTGTTGTTTAATCCATAAGATTTGAGCACAACAACTCCCGGCTGCAACATATTCAGCTTCTGCAGTGGATAATGCAACCGATTTTTGTTTCTTGCTAAACCATGAGATAAGGTTTTCTCCTAGAAATTGACACGACCCGCTGGTACTTTTTCTATCAAGCTTACATCCAGCGAAGTCTGAATCTGTGTACCCTATTAAGTTTAGGCTAGATTCTTTAGAGTACCATAGCCCTATGTTCTTAGTTCCTATTAAGTATTTAAAAATTCTCTTAACTGCAACTAGATGTGATTCTTTAGGATTAGCCTGATATCTAGCACACATGCACACACTAAACATAATATCAGGTCTACTTGCAGTAAGATACAGTAAAGATCCTATCATACCTCTATAAAGTTTTTGATCTACAGATTTACCTGATTCATCTTGGTCTAACTTGCATGATGAGCTCATGGGGGTGCTGATTGACTTGTTTCCCTCCATGTCAAACTTCTTGAGCATCTCCTTGATATATTTGGCTTGATTGATGAAGATGCCTCCTTCAGACTGTTTGATTTGAAGCCCGAGAAAGTAGTTCAGCTCTCCCATCATGCTCATCTCAAACTCACTCTGCATCAAATCAGCAAATTCCTCGCAGAGGCGATTGTTAGTAGCACCGAAAATGATATCATCAACATAAATCTGTACTAATAACATATCCTTATTTTGCTTTTTCAGAAATAGTATTGTATCTACATTTTCCCTAGAGAATTCATGTTCTAATAGGAATTTGCTAAGCCTCTCATACCATGCTCTAGGTGCTTGTTTTAAACCATAAAGTGCTTTATTTAGCTTATATACATGATTGGGGTATTGATGATTTTCAATACCAGGAGGTTGTTCTACATATACCTCCTCATTAATATACCCATTTAAAAATACACTTTTTACATCCATTTGAAATAGTTTGAAGTCCTTAGAGCATGCATATGCTAATAGTAGTCTAATCGCCTCAAGTCTAGCTACGGGAGCAAAGGTTTCATCAAAATCTATACCTTCTTCTTGATTATACCCCTTTGCTACTAGTCTAGCCTTATTCCTTATAACAATTCCATTTTCATCAAGTTTATTTTTATAAATCCATTTAGTACCAATAATTGGATATTCAGAAGGTCTCTCTACTAGATTCCACACTTTGTTTCTAGTAAATTGGTTTAGTTCTTCTTGCATTGCATTTATCCAATTTACATCATTTTCGGCTTCTTCTATATGTTTGGGCTCAAAGTGTGAAACAAAAGCTAGATGGTTATTCAAATTCCTAAGGGATGCTCTAGTCCTAACGGGTTGAGATGGATCATCTAGAATTAGTTCCTTAGGATGCCCATGAGCATACCTCCAAGCTTTAGTTAGCCCATGATCCATAATAGCCTCTTGGCTTGATGATTCTCCTTCAATCAACTTTTGATTATCATCTTGTAATCCCATCTCATCTATCTTTTCTTCAAGTATTTCCATATCATCATCAAAATTAACCTTCTTACTAGACGAGATGTCACTAGAGTCATCAAAAATAACATGTATAGATTCTTCTATAACTAAGGTTCTTTTATTAAAGACTCTATAGGCTTTACTAGTTGTAGAATAACCTAAGAATATTCCTTCATCAGATTTAGGGTCAAATTTCCCTAGATTATCTTTCCCATTATTATGCACAAAACACCTACATCCAAACACATGAAAATAATTAATCTTTGGTTTTCTGTTTTTCCACAGTTCATAAGGTGTTTTCTTTATAATGGGTCTCAATAGAACTCTATTTAGTATGTGACAAGAGGTATTAATGGCTTCTCCCCAAAAGTACTCAGGGAGGTTACTTTCACATAACATAGTTCTAGCCATTTCCTCTAGTGTTCTATTCTTCCTTTCCACCACTCCATTTTGTTGTGGTGTCCTAGGTGCTGAGAAATTATGGGTTATCCCCTTCTTACTACAAAATTCATTAAATGACTGATTTTCGAATTCAGTACCATGGTCACTTCTAATGGCTATGACTGAAGACTCTCTAGCATTTGTTACTTCCTTATGGAACTTCTTAAACATAGAAAATGCTTGATCCTTATGTACTAGGAACATGACCCATGTGTACCTAGAGTAATCATCTACTATAACTAGACCATATTTATTTCCACCTAGGCTTGTTGTTCTAGTTGGACCAAATAGGTCCATGTGTAATAATTCTAGAGGCCTAGAGGTAGAGACACATTTTATGGATTTAAAAGAGTTCCTAGATTGTTTGCCAAATTGACATGCTTCACATATTTTGTTCTTTTCAAATTTTAATTTTGGCAAACCTATCACGGAGTCTCTTTTAACTAGTTTAGTTATTGTGTCCATGCTTGCATGACCTAACTTACGGTGCCATAACCAACTAGCATCATTATCTTTAGTTTCATTTACAACTAAACATTGGTTATGTTTTGCAAGATCTTCTAGGTCTACAACATATACATTTCCACGTCTAATCCCTTTAAAAACTAAACTATTATCATTAGGGTTTGTTATAATGCATAGTGATGGCTTAAACATAACATCATACCCTTTATCACATAATTGACTAATGCTTAATAAGTTATGCTTAAGACCATCAACATATCTAACATTATCAATAAAAGTAGAAGGGGTGATTTGAACTTTACCAATACCAATGATGTGACCTTGGTTGTTGTCTCCAAAAGTCACAGCACCTCCCTTCTTAGCTTCAAGGGTGAAAAATTGATCTTTGTCACCCGTCATGTGCCTTGAGCAGCCACTATCCAAGTACCAGCAGTTTTTGTTGACCTTGGCTGCAAGACACTCCTACACAAGCAAATCATGTCATCTTAGGTACCCAAGTTTTCTTGGGTCCTTCATGGTTAGTCAAGTTGGTTCCTTTTGGAACCCATACCCTTTTAATTTTCCTTTTTGTTTTATTTTTTCTAAAATTACACACATTCGCTTTATGACCTATAGTACCACAGCAAAAGCAAGTTATTTTCTTAGTTTTAGTTTCCCCAGCTTTAACAAAGAAGTTACTAAGAAGTTTTTGTTTATTTTTTGGTTTATACCCTAAACCCGCTTTATTAAATACGGCTCGTTGACTATTAAGTATCATGTTTAATTTTTCAGAACTATATGTAAATTTTTCAACTAAGGGTTTGTATTTGTTAAGTTCTTTAGTTAGAGTTTGATTTTCTGCTTTTAGGTCATTAAGTTCTTTTGTGAGATCCTTATTTAAGATTTGTTTATGATTTTTAAGTTCTGAAAGTTCCTTAGTTAGTTTTTCATTATCTTTAGTTAAGGTACTAGTCTTTTGAGTTAAAAGTTGGTTGCTTGTCTTAAGTTCTATATTTTCTTTGATGATTAAATCCTTATCCTTAACTAATTTATTGTATTTATGTAGGTATGATTGATTAGCTATTTTTAATTCTTTATTCTTAAGATTTATGGCCTTATATTCTACCATTAATTCATTAAATGCATCATAAAGTTCATCAAAAGAAAAATCAGGATGCGTATCGGAAGTTACCTCGTTTTCATTGGCCATGAAGCAGAAATTGGCCTTCTCTTCTTGTTCATCATCTGATGAGGAGGATGATGAGTCGGAGTCGGATAGTGTTGTGACAAGAGCCTTCTTCTTCTTGTACTTACTTCCCTTCTTCAGTAAGGGGCACTCAGCTCTTATGTGACCCGGCTTCTTGCACTCGTAACACCCAATCCCCTCATTTTTCTTTCCTTACCTTTGTCCTTGCGGTAGGAATTTGAGGGGCCTCTCCTTTGATGATAGGACTTCTTGTGGTTGATGAATTTCTTGAACTTGCGCACAAGAAGAGCCTCACCATCATCTTCCTCATTCTCTTCTTCGTCACTGCTGCTACTGCAAGACAAGTCCTTGTTAGATGAAGTAGACTTAAGAGCTATTACCTTTTTCTTGTGGGAGGACTTCTCTTCGCTGTGTTGCTTCATGGTTAGCTCGTGAGTCATTAGGGATCCAAGGAGCTCTTCAAGTGGAAGCTTGTTCAAGTCTTTAGCTTCTTGGATTGCCGTCACCTTGGCTTTCCATGACCTTGGTAGGCAGCGAAGTATTTTCCTGACAAGATCACTGTTAGTATAGCTCTTGCCAAGGCTTTTTAGGCCATTGACAATGTCAGTAAACCTAGTGAACATGCTAGTGATTGTCTCATTAGAATCCATTTTAAATAGTTCATACTTATGAACCAATATATTAATTTTGGATTCTTTAACTTGATTCGTGCCCTCATGGGTCACTTCAAGTCTATCCCAAATCTCTTTTGCAGAGTTGCAAGTAGAGACCCTATTGAATTCATTTCTATCCAAGGCACAATAAAACACATTCATAGCTTTAGAGTTTAGTTGTGCCTTCCTCATGTCATGTTCATCCCAATCCTTTTCTAGTTTGGGTACCTTGATACCCTCTACATATATGGATGGGATGTATGGGCCATTTACTACAATGGTCCACATCTCATAGTCTTGGGCTTGGATGAATATTCTCATCCTAGCCTTCCAGTATGAGTAGTCGGATCCATTAAAGAAAGGGGGTCTTTGGGTGGACTGACCCTCAATGTGGGAAGATCCAAATGGGGTTGTCATTTTGATCTTTTAACTCTTGGGTGGAAGAGTTTAGGCTCTGATACCACTTATTGCCCAGATAGACAACCCAAGAGGGGGGGGGGGTGAATTGGGTTTTAAAATAATTTGAATAATTAAAACGATGTGGTTGACTAATTAAAAACTATTGCAAGTTATTTAATTAATGCTAAGTGCTGTGAGTGATGTGAGGGGAAGAAGAAGAGAGACAATCCAACACAAACACAAGGTTTTATAGTGGTTCGGAGCTAACCCTTGCTCCTACGTCCACTCCCCAAGTCTCACTTGGGAATTCACTATAACCCCCTTGGATTACAGCCGGTTGTTTTCCAAGCTCACAACCAAACTTGTTGTTTTACGAGCTCACAACGAACTCGGTCGGTTTTTCCAGGCTCACCGACTAGAACCGCCCCGATTGTTTTTCCGGGATCACAATCAAACCCTTACACATATTGGTTTTAACTCGGCTCACCAACCAACCTCAATCCCCTTGATTCAATCCCCGATTGAACCAAGTAAATACAAGTTGTAGAAAGAAAACAGAAAATGAGCTTCTCAAAAAGCAGATGAAAACAATATGAACAATAAATGAAGTTAAGAAGCCTCAAACGCTTTTAGATTGGAGATGAGGAATGGCTTCTTAAACTTCTGGTCTCCTCTTGAAAGAGTAGTCGACTTGAATGCAGGAGAAGGAGGCTTTAATTGCTGGGAAGATGTAGTTGGAAGCAGTAAATGCAGATCTTCCTCTTTTTCGTTGAAGAGCACGTTGCAGAGCTTGAATGCTTGATTAGTTGGAGTGGAATGGTTGTTCTCTACCTTGCTACAGTCCTCTGTGGCTATTTAAGCCAACCCCCACGGAAACTAGCCGTTAGAGTGCTTTTTCTGCCCGTTCTGAACACTCTGCGCAGCCTGACAATATGACCGTTGGTGGGTTGGAGTCGACTCGCGCGATCAGGAGTCGACTCGGCTGTAGCGGGAGTCGACTCAAGCTTTTCTGGAGTCGACTCGGCAACTGTTCCAAATTTGAATTAAAGTTGCCTTCACGACTGGGAGTCGACTCGTCTTGACCTGGAGTCGACTCGTCAACTTCTGGAGCTGACTTGGCAATTTTGGAGTCGGCTCATCCACTGAAGTCCGTGGATCCAATTTTGAATTTTGTCCACTCGAGTCGACTCGACTGTCCTGGGAGTCGACTCGAATCTCAGAGCCCGAACTCCCGATCCTCTGTCTTTTGGCTCGTCCAGTCTTGGAGTCGACTCGAACTTCCTTGGAGTCGACTCGGCTCTCAGTTTCCGAAAGATGGTCTTCTGCCTTTTGACGTGAAGCTGTCTTGGAGTCGACTCGAGCTGTCTGGGAGTCGACTCGAATCTCAGAGGCAGTAACTTGGTTTTCTGTCTGTCTTGGGGTCGCGGTGTCTTGGAGTCGACTCGCGTATTGCGGGAGTCGACTCGAATCTCAGAGTCCATAAAATGCTCTCTGACTTTTTCTTTGTGTACCGCTGAGAGTCGACTCTTGCTTTCTCTGGAGTCGACTTGCCACCTATCGGAGTCGACTCGCGTTCCACTGGAGTCGACTCGAATCTCAGACCCGAAAACTGTTCTCTGACTTTTCTGCCTGTGACTGCTTGGAGTCGACTCTTACTTCCTTGGAGTCGACTCGGTGAACATCGGAGTCGACTCGCGCACTTCGGGAGTCGACTCGCTGACAGGTTCTGAGTTGAAGCTTTCTGTCCTTCTGTCTGTTCTCAGTCGGAGTCGACTCGTACTTATCTGGAGTCGACTCGAGCTCGTGCCAATGAACTTGGTACGCTTGGAGTCGACTCGTGATACTCGGGAGTCGACTCGAGTCTCAGACATTGGTTCAAACAGACTCCTTAACTTATCCAAAAATTATGAACCAAGTCTTGGGACGCTTAGACAGGATTTTCACTGAAACACTCAATTGAATTCATTAGTAATCAAAAGATATACTCAAATGCTTTGAGCTCATCAAAATCAAATGGGGTTTTAATCAATCACTCCACACTCTCTTATGGTTTAATCCCAATCCAATTAGGATTAGCCAATTGGGTTCAATCTATGCTAGTCCTAATCCAACTAGGACTTGAATGAACCATGACTCAATTGAACTCTTCAATCCTAATCCAATTAGGAGTCATGTTGATTCATTAGATTATTAATTAATTTAGACTTAAGGAATCCTAATCCAATTAGGATTTGTTTAATTTTAGTCCTAATCCAATTAGGACTCTATTTGAATCCGAAGTCCTAATCTAATTAGGATTTCTAGGAATCCTACTCCAAGTAGGAATCCTATTTTAATTCAAAATTCCTAATCTCATTAGGATTGTAGGAATCCTATTCCAAGTAGGAATCCCAGTCCTACTTCAACTAGGATTCCCAGTCCTAATCCAATTAGGATTCTAGGAATTCTACCCGAAGTAGGACTCTTGTTTCAAGTCCAATTAATTACTTCCCTTGGTTCCTTCTTCAACTTCTTTATCAATCAAATTGATTACTTGTGATTCTTAATCACGATTTCAACCATCGGATCGGTCAATACTTCTAGTGTGTGTGACCCCATAGGTTCTATTCTGACTGGTAGTGAGATATATTGTGATCTCTATCTTAATATCATTGAAAACTCCTTTCAATGGGTTGGAACGATTCCAACTCAACTCATTAGGGTTTATCGATCATCGAGATAATCCCTGTGAGTCCCACCATCCACCAGTGACACCTAGCAGCATGTAGTGGCTACCCAGCAGAATGGAATGATGAACCTCTAGGTGCAGTTAACATGTGATACAGTCCTACTATCGTGGATCCCTACAGGACGGAGGTCATGGACAACTCGTCAAACCCCATCGTCTGTCATATGTCAAGATTTATTCGACTCGAGTTCGATAGTGGAAAACTCTTTCTCTACTTTATATTACTGCCCTGGCCAAGGTCTTAGAACTCAGTCTAACAAATCACATAGGATCTCTCCTCTTCTATCAAGGTCGATAGATTCCTTGTAGGTGCATACCCTACTCCTACAGTAAACCTACTGCAGCCAATCTACACTGCATGGACCCATATGGCTAGAGATCATGTATGTGTGCAGTCAAACTACAATAACCTCACTGTGAGTAGCCGAAGCACCGCAGGTCAAAGGACCAGTCACACTACTGCAACATCAAGCAAGTCACTGACGAGTGGATAGACATCCAAGTGACTTCTTGTCTTGGTCACGCTCAGTACCCTTGTTCTCTAACAAGCACCTGCACTATCACTTCAGTGTCCCTACACTGTGGACTCAAGTCTCGTCCATCCAGAAGGAAAGTGATCTGTGCACTGATCGGATCGATCACCGTCCTCGTGATGATTCATTGATCAGGAGCATTTAGAAATTAATCACCAATGATACATGGCTCAAATTCTCAACTCTTGAGAATATGTATCATCATCTTATTAATTTCTTGGACGATTCATAGACACATAAACAATATGAATGAAAAGATGCCTTTTATTTATTCAATAATAAATAGTCAAGTACAAAATTATGTCCCTAGAATCAACAATGTGTCAGCCAAATTGGCTTCTAGGGCACACATCTAACATATGCCACGTCTGGTCTAGTACATGTCATGGCATACATTATAGATCCCACTGCCGAAGCATATGGAATTCTATCCATACTCTCTCTTTCTTGAGGGGTTGTTGGACAATCCCTTTTAGAGAGGTTAATTCCATGGCCCATCGGAAGATAGCCTTTCTTGGAATTAATCATACTGAACCTCTTCAGTATAGTATCAATGTATGTGGATTGGGATAATCCAAGCAATCTTCTAGATCTATCTCTATAGATCTTCATCCCTAGGATGTAAGATGCTTCTCCCAAATCCTTCATGGCAAATTGAGATGATAGCCAAACCTTTATTCCTTGTAATGCAGGAATGTCATTCCCGATTAAAAGAATGTCATCCACATACAAAATAAGGAATATAATAACTGAACCATTTGCCCATTTATAAATGCAAGGTTCCTCTTCATTCTTAATGAAGCCATATGTTTTGATTACCTTATCAAAACGTATATTCCAACTCCGTGAAGCTTGCTTTAATCCATAAATGGATTTTTGAAGCATGCACACTTTAGACTCATCTGCAGATGTAAAACCTTCAGGTTGTATCATATACACTTCCTCTTCTAAATCTCCATTTAGAAATGCGGTCTTTACATCCATTTGCCAGATTTCATAGTCTAAATGTGCTGCTATCGCAAGCACAATCCAAATGGACTTGAGCATTGCCACAGGAGAAAACGTCTCGTCATAGTCAATATCATAACATTGACGATAACCCTTGGCAACCAAACGGGCTTTATAGGTCTCTACCTTTCCGTCTGCGCCCCGTTTCCTTTTGAATATCCACTTGCACCCTATGGATTTAATTCCTTCGGGTGGGTCAACTAATGTCCAAACATCATTGACCTTCATGGATTCCATTTCGGATTGCATGGCTCCAAGCCATTTATCAGAGTCATACCTCTGCATTGCATCCATATATGTGATCGGATCCTCATCGTTTTCATCAAGTTCGATAGGATCCTCATCTCGGACCAAGAAACCGTAGTATCTGTCCGGCTGACGTGGTACTCTACCCGATCGCCTTAATGGTGCATCTAATATGGATTCTGGATCTGATCTAATCAAATCCGACTCAACTGGTTCAGTATATGGTGTCGGATCTTCTACATGTTGAACTTCTCCAAGCTCAACATTAGAGCTATTTGTTCCTTCACCAAGGAATTTCTTTTCTAAGAAAATTGCTCTATTGCTTATGAACAACTTTTGTTCTTCAGCAAAGTAGAAGTAATATCCTTTAGTTTCTTTAGGGTAACCAACAAAGAAACATTTGTCAGACTTGGGTTCAAGTTTGTCTGTCTTCAAACGTTTGACGTACGCCGGACACCCCCAAATCCTAAGGTGAGAGAGCATCGGCTTACGTCCAGTCCACATCTCATGTGGTGTTTTATTTACAGACTTACTTGGAACCTTATTTAGAATATAGCAGGCTGACTCAAGAGCATATCCCCAAAAGGATATGGGCAGATTAGCAAACCCCATCATGGATCGAACCATGTCTAACAGAGTTCGATTTCTCCTTTCTGACACACCATTATATTGTGGTATACCAGGAGGAGTCCATTGGGAGAGAATCCCATTTTCTCCTAGATATGTCAAAAATTCACTGGAGAGGTATTCACCTCCTCGATCTGATCGAAGAGTTTTAATACTCTTTCCAGTTTGTTTTTCTACTTCATTACGATATAATTTGAATATTTCAAATGATTCAGATTTATGTCTCATTAAATAGACATAACCATACCTAGAAAGGTCGTCTGTAAACGTAATGAAATATGAATACCCACCTCTAGCATCTGTGCTCATTGGCCCACATACATCAGAATGTACAAGGGTCAATAAATCACTGGCTCGTTCACCTTTTCCGGTAAAAGGTGATTTGGTCATTTTACCAAGAAGACATGATTCACAGGTTGTCAATGATTCACAATCATTAACATCAAGGATTCCCTCTTTACTTAACCTGTTCATCCTATTCTTGTTAATATGACCTAGCCTATGATGCCAAAGGTAGACATCCGTGACATTATCTATTCTAGGGCGCTTATTGGATTTATACATTACATGAACAGGCTGTGACAAAATGTAAATGCCATTACTCAGAATTCCATTCATTACAACAACACCATTCCAAATGACATTGCAATAATCCTTTTTTATTGATATTTCATAACCATTTTTGGCCAAAAGGCCTACAGAAATGATATTCAATAGAAAACTTGGACAATAGTGACAATCACTAAGGACATTTACATGAGAGCTGAATTCAAGTTTAAGAATTCCTAAAGCTAGAACTGGAACTGGTCTTCCATCTCCAACATTCAGAAACCTTTCTCCTTCTTCAAACCTCTTACTGACTTGTAGCCCCTGCAACGAATTGCAAATATTAAAAGGACTACCGGTATCCAATACCCAGGTCGAATTATCACAAATAGAAAAATTGCAAGGTGTTATCATATAAGTACCTTGATTGGCAACTGATTGCCCACTTTTCTTAGGCCGGTTTGGATCGAGGGATGCAATGTAAAGAGGACAGTTCCTCTTCCAATGTCCTTACTTCTTGCAGAAGAAGCACTCCGCCTTGCTCTGATCAGCCTTTTTATTCTTTTTCTGACTAGGCTGAGCATGGTGCACCTGTTTCTTTTGGATTTTATTTTTCTTTTTCCCTTTCTTAAAGGAGCGACCCTTGGATGAACCTCCCACTAAATTCACCGTCTTCTTAAGAAGTTGGTGATCATTCTCAAACGTCTGTAGTAACCCCAACAATTGGTGATAATTCACTACAGGTTTCGTCATACGAAAATGAGTGAGAAAAGGATGGTATGATCCAGGCAATGAGTTTAGTATGGCATCCTTCCCCAATTGATCATGAAGGGAAAAGCCAAGAGAGCTTAGACGCTCGATCAACTCAATCATGTACAGTACATGATCAGTTACCGAGGTCCCATCTTTCATTCGGGCGCTGAAGATGGCACAACTAGTTTTGTGCCTCTCAACGTCATCAGGAACCCCGAATGATTCATTCAACACTTGAATGATATCTTCCGGCTGCGTATTCTCAAAAACGCCTACTAAACTCATCACTCATTGCTGCCAACATGATGCATCGAACAGTGATCCGGTCACTGAGCCACTTCTGATAAGTGTCTCTGGCCGATCTTGATGCATTAGCAGCGGGCTGCTCAGGTGCTTGATCCGTTATCACATAAAGGATCCTCTCATGCTCTAGCACTATTTTCAGTTTCCTATGCCAATTATTGAAATTTGGACCAGTCAACTTGTCATTGTCCAACAATGAGCGAAGTGATAAATTAGTGGCCATTTCTGCATAAAAAAAAAATTTGGCTATTAGTATATGAATTGACTAAACACAGTAGACTTGGACTTTAGTCTAAAGATATTCCCACTATTTTATACAAATTGGTAGCCTCTACCTCTAATTCGAAAAATTACTCCTAATTCTTTAGTGGGCACTAGAACCCAATAGATCCCATATAGGCCCGAGTGTGGCTCGGCCAACCCATATGCACCTATTGGTAGGTTCTTAACCAATTGCTTCACCAAGCAACTTCTAGTGATGATTTTGCCCTAGGTTTTCCGGCAGGCGTGTGGCGCCTCCACCGAATACCCTAGTCAGGTCCAACCATTAAATGATAGGGTTAAGTCTAATCAACTAATAGACGACCAAGCCCGAGTGTGGCTCGGCTCACCTGACCGCCTATTGAAGGTACACTTAACTCATCATATATTGAATGACAATTCCAATGCTTGATAAGTACCAGGCGTGTGGCGCCTCCAATAATTATCAAAACATTGGACCCATTATCACCCAGCTTAATGGGAGGCTATGACCTAGTTATCTCCATAACCATTTCATTTTAAGGACCTAATAATTTTAGAGGATTTCATAATTAGGATAGATGAGAAGATCCGGTTAGTCTAATTTCTCCCACTGACTTCACCAAATCAGATTAGACTCAAACCGGTTAAGGAGACACCTAAATCAGTCATACTGATTTTCCTTAAGGCATGGGCTCACTCGAATCATTAAGTGATCCAATCAAAATGTGATTGACCATATCGGCCAGGTAAGTGAGATCGGTGGAAGGGATATGCCATTAACTCGACAAAGACGAATCAGCGCGAGTAGCTCCCAATTAAAAACCACCGGTCAAAACTGCCAAACTTACCTTAGACACCGACTGGTTAATCAATTTCGATTTGATTACTCAAATGACTCGGGCTACACCTCTGAGCCTAAATCAAGTTCCATCTTGGACTAATCAAAGACATGGAATTGATCAATCTACAACTATTGTATTTAACCTAGAGTTTCCTTGACCTAATCTAGTTACTACTTAATTAGATTTGATCAGTTAACTCTAATTAGACCATGTTTGATTCTAACCTTAGGTCTAACCCAATCCTAAGAACTTGATTCAAGCTAACCCATATGCCCAAAGAATTATGTTGAGTTACAATTCTATTTCATAACACTTAATTCTCAATTAAGTTTAGACTTATGAAAGTTTTGATCATTGCATATTTCTTTTTAATTACATATTAATTACAATCTTTCAGTTCTTAAAACACATTTTCAGATCTGAGTTTTTGTAATTAATCACATGTAATCAGATTTAATTCATGTTTAAGTCATTATGTTTTATGTTCATGCATCACATATACATAACAACATGAATTAATACAAACAACATACATCTTATGTATTTGTTTTTTCACTTTTATTTTCAGATCTGATTTGTTCATTAAAATCAAAGATCATATGAATCATAAACTTTATTTAGATCTAATCTAAACAATATTATGATTTCAGATTTATTCATGTTACTAATCCTAACACAAACATGCATCATATGCATCCAAAATTTCAGATCTACTTAATCATGCATAATCAGCAATTAAATCAATCATAAAAAGCACTTTAGATCTAATCTAAACATGTTAATGATTTCAGATTTAATTGCAAGAATTAAAACATAAAAGTTTAAACATAAACCTGGCTCTGATACCACTGAAAGTGAATCCTAGGTTCTTCGGTGTTTAGCATGCTGAATTTTTTTTTTTTTGAAAACCATGGCTGAACCTGTTCGGGTTGCCTACGTACCTCTTCATAAGGGGGATCAAGCCATACGTAGTTCTTTTTAAGTTTTAAAATGCAGCAGAAAAACCGAATCAAACAATTTAATTCATGCATGCTTATAAGATCAAATCTAGAAATCAGCACCTTAAGAACACATAGAATTATGCCGGAATCGTTTAAACAATTATGCTAAAACTTTTATGCATGATTAACTATCAGATCTGAAACTTAAGAACTCTATTCCAATTAATCTCCGAATATCCATCGAATGGATTCTGGAGATATCTCCGTGAGGAGCCCCAAAAGAGGGTAAAACCTCGGAAAATTGGACCTAAACCTTGACACCATAATAAATGATTAATGCTAGATTAATACCTTTTATGATGGATGAAAGTTGTGAATCTGATTCTTGACTTCGCAGCCACGCACACGAATGGCCTCTACGAGAAGTACACGCGAAGTCCTGAAGAATCTTCTTCCGCAACAGTGCTAGCAGCTGCAGAACACTTGAAAGCTGAAATCTGCCCGCCGGGATTCAATCAACTCTTGATCAATCGTCTTGAAGCAGATAGAGATGAGGTTTGTAAGGGAAGTAGAGGACTCAGATCTGATCTTGAATCTTCTAGATATTCACCCTGAAAACCCTATCTAAAATGGAGAAGAAGAGGAGGAGGAGGCGAGCAATGGGTCTATGAGCCATGCAATAATTTTGGTTTATTTAAAATTCATGAAATCCAATTCCATGTCACCAATAATTACCACATCATCTGAGCCTAATCCTCTTGGGTTGCACCTAATCAAATTTGGTCAAACCCGAATTAAAACAAAGCAATTTGGTTGAACCCAATCTAATCAGGTCAGACCCTGATTGAGCTCAAATTGAATCCAATTCAATTTTGGCTCATGCAAACTCAATCAAATTGAATTATTACTTTGTGTTGGACCTAATTCAATTAGGTCAATCCCCAATTAAGAACAAATTAATTTAAAATTAATTTGATCAACTTAAGTCCTTTTTGGTTCTGACCTAATCCAATCAGGTCAAAACCCTGATTGAGCCCAAACTTGAATCCAATTCAATTTGGCTCATCCTTAGCACAATTACTCAATCAAATTGAGTTTATTAGTAATTTAATTACTAATTAATCCTTCAATAATTACTTTAATTATTTTATAAGATAATTTGCCAATCAAATTGACCAAATTACCCCTAAATGATTCTTAATCATTCACCAGCTTTCTTGATCAATCAGGAATCTTCTATGCGTGTGACCTCATAGGTTCGAACCTAAGCCGGTAGTATAGGAACAATTTTCTACACTAATCGATGTGACCATCTAGCAATGGTACCCGACGTCCGGATAGGTCGAATATATGCGAAGCAAATATTCTGGAACCCTGAACTATGGTTACTGTATAATTCAATCCCTTTGACTCCTAATGCCAGGATGACTTAGAGCTCACTGTCAACCCTATAATTAGTACATCCATTATGTGATTAACTTTAGATATCCCGTGACTCCTCACTGGGATTATCCTGGCCAAGGTTTTGCTAAATTAATCACAAGACATTATCTCCTGTTTTCAGGAGGGGTCAATTCCATCTTGACTCACAACTGACTACGCAAGTACTTGACTGCACCCAGTGACCTTCCGTCACTGAATTAGAAATTCAGGTAGTCCGGTACCAAAGTACAGTGAGTTGCTTGCTAGTCAAAGGTTGCGGTCTCAGGTCAGAGGGCCAAACTTATACCCATATCCACTCGGAACATCTCTCGACAGTAGAGCGTTCCGGAATTGGTCACGTTTAGTGAAATGTACTTCTACACTTCACTTGTGTGGCATACCAGTGTCTCCACACTCCTTGGTTAAGAGGACAACCAACATATATGTCACACAACGACCTAATCTCGATAATGTTGTTGTCCTAGTAACAACATATTATTTCGTCGCAAACAAGTTTAAGGACTCAAAGATAAATCCTCCTTTATCATAACATAAGTCCTAAGGACTTCATCATATAAGAGTTCATTTGAAGATGAAATGATGAATAATGCCAAATAACACTTTATTAATTTATCAATTCATTTACAAAATTCAATCATCAATATGCTGACGATTGACATTTAGGATACAAATTCCAACAAAATGCAAACATGGGAATTTGAGAAGATCTCGTAGGAAGATGGGACACTAGGACCGGGAAGAGATCCTAAGTTCGGTGATGAAGACGGGATGCTAAGATTTGTTGAATTTGTTTCACTGAGGGAAGATATCGGGAGCTGGGATTTGAGGTTGGAACTTATCCTGTGGGTGGTGAAGTTAATCCGGAATGTTGGGAGAAAGCGTGGGGTTCTTTGGACAGGCACAGGGGATCCTATGCGAGTGTGAAGTAAGGGAGATGACTCGTAGATGAGGATGACGTGGCTTGTTTGGTTTGAAGATCCTAATTTGGCTTGGCTGGAAAGTTGGAAATTGAACTGTTTGAAGCAGGGGAATTAATCCTATTCGGATGGTAACATGGTTCGAATGTGTGGGAAATTAGGTGACTAAGATATGACGTAGGGAAGTTTTGTTGAGCCAAATGTGGGAAAGAAACAAGGGAGTTGGCTAAATCAGAATCTGAGAGGGTCTTGATTTGCAGGGTAATGCGATTTGGATTCAGAGACCATCCTAAATCAATTTGACTTGACCTGCATACATTAGATTCAATCAATAAAAATAATCAAACTTGAATTATTTCTAATTAAAATGCAATGATGAAGGGGAATGAATTTTCTTATGTTTAAATTTAAAATATATGCATAAAAATAATGATAAGTGCTATGAGTAAGATATTAATTCATGCATTATTTAGGACTTATCACTACCCCACTCACATTCGCATCACATGCAAATGGCACATCGTAGGCAGTTATAATCGCAGCAATAAATAAAGCTAAACTTTAAATAGGTGATGATCATGGATTCTAATTAGGTCATATTACAAGCACATGCACGTCAATCGATCAGTTGGTCTTCAATTCTTGAATTGGTTCCGAGCCTCCTTGATTCGATCCCTGATCAACTCTTGATCCAATCGCCATCAACCGCTCAGATCGCCGTTCATCTCATGTACTGTCTTCGACTTGATCGTTGACGTACATTACATCACAGAAATACAACCAGATATAAAATAATAAATTACATCCCCTTTTAGGAGGCTCGTAGGCCTCTCAAAACATCAAATAAGATGCATGCAAGCATCTAAAAAATTACATGACATTACAAATCACATCGTAGGTCATAACATTTGATACCAAAATGGTTTGAATCCTATGATTATCACCGCATGTAACAATTATAATTTTCAGATCTGAAATCTAATTGATTATCTTATGACATGGGTTGCTGATCATGCTAAACATGATTCTAAACTTTGTAATCCCATTAACAATGCAATTAGAATCATCAATTTATCACATAAAAATCAGCATGCAAAAATCAGCAATCCTGAAAAATCTGTGAGGATGATAGTGTTATTTTGATGATTAACACAACCATTGAGAAAATATCTAATTAAGTACTACAAGTTAACATGATACATCATTACTGAATTTGACACTCTCGATATATTAGAAGAATGAGATCAAGATGTCTTTCAATGATTAATAATGAGATAAAATTTGTGATAGAAAAGGGATGTAAATTTTAAATTCTAATTCAGCAAAGTTTCAAGTGAAACGTACTCTTAAGGGCAAAATAGTAATTTTCATTGTTAAGAGTATGTAGTACTACTATGGCATACATTCAAAATTGCTTGAAGTATATTTCATTGATTGTATGGATGAGTCTAACCTTAAGATGCAGCAAAGTGTGGAATGAGTCGACCCCAACAAAGGTGGAGTCGACCCTGGCACATTATGGAACCATCAGGCACACCTCTGCGAAAATGGCACAGATGAATAGTAGTGGAGTCGACCCCAAGTATGCTTGAGTCGACCCCAGCTTCAAGTCTCAAGAAAACAAGTCTCTAAAATTTACTGAGAGGGCCGACCCCAACTTTCCTTGAGCCGACCCCAGATGGAGCCGACCTTAGGAATGCTTGAGTCGACCCCAATGGAGTCGACCCCAACTAAATATGAGTCGATCCCAAGGCTATGTCGTTCAAAACTGTGTCTCTGGAATTCCTGAGAGGGTCGACCCTAATGGAACTTGAGTCGACCCCAAAAAGAGTTGAGTCGATCCTAGTGAAAAACAGCTGAAATACAAGGTTTTGTGATCCCTGAGAGGGTCGACCCCACTGTAGCAGGAGTCGACCCTAGTGAAAGTTGGATCGACCCCACTGGAAGTTGAGTCGACCCCAAGTCTGATGAATAGTGGTTTGAGTCAACCCTAGAAAAGTTTGGGTCGATCCCAGCACGGGCAGAAGCATAACGGCTAGTTATGCAGAAGTACTTTTGACCTCCCAATGGCTAGTAACGGATAGTTTTTCAAATCTAACCAATGGAAGTAACCTAAACATGTGGAGAAGTATTTATAATGATACTATTCATCAGAACAAGTAATCTTGTGCATGAAAATCAAAGTTCACTCAAGAAAGATAAAGCCCTAGTATTCTTCATCAAGGTGCTTCATTCAAGAGTTAAAAGGAAGTGGTTGAGCAGATCAAAAGAGGCATTAAGAGCTCCACCAACCCTTGAAGAGTGAAGCATTCCTTGACAAAGAAGAGAAGAACCATGTCAAAGCGATAACTATATTCTAACTCTTCTTTGTAGCTTATATTTGTTATATCTGCTCATCTAGGAGGTTCAACCTTCTTCTTCTTCTTAAAATCTTGTAAGGTTTGTTGGTGAGCCCGTAAAACCAACGGTGTAGGTTTGTTGGTGAATTCGTAAAACCAACGGTGAAAGTTTGTTGGTGAGCCCGTAAAACCAATATAGGTTTTTGGTGATCCCGGAAAACCAAGTGTAAAGGTTTTTGGATTGTGAGCCCAGAAAACAATCCAACTGTAATCTGCAAGATTATAGTGAATTCCCAAGGGGTCGCTTGGAGAGTAGACGTAGGTGCATAGGAGAGCACCGAACCACTATACTTCTTGTTGTTTGTATTGTGTATTGTTCTAAATCACTCACTCATCAATTAACATAATTAAGGAATTGAAAATTAACAAAAACCAATTCAGCCCTCCCTCTTGGCTTGTCACCTTGGGCAAAATGTGGTATCAGAGCAAGCTGCTCTCATAGTATTTGTTGATCTTACGATCAAGAGTCAAAGATCATGACAACCCAAGTAGGATGTTCTATTAGCGAGGGACAAACCACAAATAGACCACCCTTATTTAATGGCACTAATTATACTTATTGGAAAGCTAGGATGAGGATATTCATTCAAGCACTAGACTATGACATGTGGAACATCGTAACTAGGGGGCCACACACACCCACAGTTAGTATAGAGGGCACAATCATTCCTAAGCCTGAAATGGATTGGAATAAGAGTGATAGAAGACTTGCACAATTAAATGCTAAAGCAATTAATGTACTTTACTGCTCACTAGATATAAGTGAATTTAATAGAATATCCACATGCATCTCCACTAAAGAAATTTGGGATAAATTAGAGGTCACACATGGAGGAACTAATCAAGTCAAAGAGTCAAAAAAATATATATTAGTACATAAGTATGAATTGTTTAAAATGAAATTCACTGAGTCCATAACTGAAATGTTCACTCGATTCACTGAAATCATAAATAGACTAAAGAGTTTGGGAAAGTCTTATGCTAACTCTGAACTAGTGCAAAAAATTCTCAGGTCTCTACTAAGAGTTTAGGAGGCCAAAGTAACTGCAATACAAGAAGCAAAGGATCTCAATACACTGCAATTGGAAGAACTTCTAGGATCACTCATGACCTATGAGCTGACTATGAAACAAAACTCAGAAGAGGAGGTTAAGAAAAGGAAGATCATTGCCTTGAAATCCATAGCTCCAAAGTAGGAAACTGCATCAGAGGAGTCCGATGATGAGGAGGAATATGATGAAGAAGGAATGGCAATGCTTGCAAGAAAATTCAAAAAATTCATGAAAGGTAAAAAGAAATTTCATAAAAGAAAACCTTTCGTAAGAGGTAACTCAAGCCGAAAAAAGGGAAAAGATAAAGAAAAAGAAAAAGAAGTGTCAATATGTTATGAGTGTAACAAGCCTGGGCACTTCAAGATAGATTGCCCGAAATTGAAATGGATGGCAAGAAAACTTAAAAAGAGGAACCTCATGGCTGAATGGAGTGAAAGCGAGGAGTCAAGTTCGGAAGAGGAAGATCAACAAGAGACGGCCCAAATCTGCTACATGGCCAATGATGATGAGGAGTGTCTTACAGCTAATAAGAGGGATAAACGATGGTATCTAGATAGCGGCTGTTCAAGACACATGACCGGTGACATATAATAATTTATCACTTTGGAATCTAAGGAGGGTAGAGTGGTAACCTATGTAGACAATGGAAGAGGACTTATCATTGGAAAGGGTAAAATCTATATTATTCTATCCACATTTATAGAAAATATTTTATTAGTTGATGGTCTGAAACATAACTTGCTTAGCATAAGTCAATTTTGTGATAAAGGTCTTAAAATCACATGTGAAGCTTCAGTATGCATAATTACAAATCCAAAAGATAATAGCATGTACTTATGGGACACAGGTATGAAAATATTTATATGGTAGATCTTCATGATTTAGGCAAGAAAAATGGATTATGCTTAATTACTAATAAAGAAAGGAAAAGTGAAACAAGTTGGCTTTGGCATCGTAGACTAGGACATGCTAGTATGGACTTAATATCAAAACTAGTCAAGAAGGATCTGATAAAAGATGTGCCGAAATTAATTTTTGAAAAAGACAAAATCTGTGGACCATGCTCATTGGGAAAGCAAACAAAATCATCCATCATTTGAACTCATACACATGGATCTATTTGGGCCTACTAGAACTGCAAGTCTAGGAGAAAAAAAGTATGGACTAGTCATAGTAGATGATTTCTCAAGATACACATGGGTTTCATTTCTTGCACATAAGAGTGAAGCATTTCAGCATTCTTGAAATATTATAAAAATATCATAACTGAAAAGAAGCTCACCTTAATTGCAATTCGAAGTGATCATGGAACTGAATTTGAAAATCAACACTTTGAAGAATTTTGTAATGAAATTGGTATCTTCCATCAATTTTCAGCACCTAGAACGCCTCAACAAAATGGAATTGTTGAAAGAAAAAATAGGACCTTGGCAGAGATGGCACGCACGATGTTGTGTGAGTCAAATCTTCCAAAATACTTTTGGGCTGAAGCTGTAAGTACTGCTTGCCATATTTTAAATCGTATTTTAATAAGACCTATAACCAAGAAAACTCCTTATGAACTTTGAAAGAATAGGAAGCCAACTGCTAAATATCTTAGAGTATTTGGATGTAGATGTTTTATTTTAAACAATGGTAAGAAGGATCTAAGTAAATTTGATGCCAAGTCAGATGAAGGTATCTTTTTAGGATACTATACATCTAGCAGGGCATACAGAGTATTCAACAAAAGAACACTTGTAGTTGAAGAGTCAATTCATATCATTTTTGATGAGTGTGATAGCGAGTCTCCTAGAAGAGAAAATACTTCTGATGATGATGCAGAAATTCTTGAGTTCGAAAAATTGAATCTTAATGACGTACCAAATCAAGATAAAAAAGATGATCATGTACCATCACACTCTCAAGACTTGCAAAAGGGATGGAGGTACGCACATGGGCATCCTAAAGACTTAATCATTGGTGATCCATCTCAAGGGATAAGAACTCGATCCTCTCTTAGAAATATAAATGACTATCTTGCTTTTGTTTCACAAATAGAACCTAAGAATTATGAAGAAGCTGAAAAAGACGTAAGTTGGATAAATGCTATGCAAGAAGAATTAAATCAATTCAAAAGAAACAATGTATGGACATTAACTGAGAGACCAAAGCATAATTCTGTAATTGGAACAAAATGGGTCTTTAGAAATAAATTAGATGAAAATGGGGTAGTTATAAGAAATAAAGCTAGACTTGTAGCTAAGGGATACAATCAAGAAGAAGGGATAGATTTTGAGGAAATATTTGCTTCTGTAGCCAGATTAGAAGCTATTAGATTACTTCTAGCTTTTGCATGCTTCATGGATTTCAAATTATATCAAATGGATGTAAAAAGTGCCTTCTTAAATGGTTATATAGAGGAAGAAGTATATGTAGGGCAACCTCTTAGTTTTGAGAATTATTGTTGCCCAGAGATGGTCACCCAAGAGGGGGGTGAATTGGGTGTTTTAAAACTTTTTGTCTAATTAAAAATAAAACACACAAATGTATGAACTAGAGTAAAAATAGAGGTATGAGAACAGTCAATCGCAAACACAAGGTTTTATAGTGGTTCGGAGCTTCCACTGCTCCTACATCCACTCCCCAAAGCACCTTTGGAAATTTCCACTATAATCCAAGATTACAGTCCGGTAGTTTTGCGAGTGCACTACCCAACTCGTTGTTTTACTCCGGGCTAACAACGAACCCTACAATTCCCCAATTTCACCTAGACTTGGGATGCCTTTCCCTTGTTCCAAGTCCCTTGACTGGAACAAGCACAATAATGAAAAGTTTTACAAGGATTTAAAAGCTCTTAATGAAGCGAATATAGAAATGAGAAATATTAAAACCCGGAAGAACCCTTTTGGCCGTTGGAAGCTTGGGGAATAATGGTTCTTCGGATGTGGATCGCGTTGGCTTGAATGTGAGCTTTGAATGCCAAGTGGGAGTGAGTGGTTGAGCACGAAATCAGTTGGGAAAACTTGAATGCACTTGATTTCTCCTCTTGAAAGCTCTAACTCCCTTGAACCTCTTTTTCTTTCTTCTCTCTTGAATGATCTTGTGTTGGGTTGGTGAGAAGATATTGGAAGGCACTCAAGAGCTCCCTTTTATAGACCAAAAAGCAAATATAGCCGTTAGACACAAAGATATGGAAGTTTGAAACTCAAACAAACCTGAAAAAGTGTGTCAGTCGCGTCCCAAGCGCTCCGGAGACGTCTCCGCTTCAACGCGAGACGTCTCGGCTGTATAAACTTTCTTTTGACGTTGTTTGGAGTCGACTCTGTGCTTTACGGGGACGACTCCGCAGAAGGACTCTTTGACTTCTTGTTTTTCTGTTTTTCTGAGAGAGTCGGCTCGGCACTTTACGGGGACGTCTCGGGATGTTTACGCTTTTTGCATGGGGACGACTCCGCTGCTTCGGGGACGACTCCGCTGTTTTATCTCTGAAAAATATGTCCTCTGGAATTCTCTGAGAGAGTCGACTCCGCTCTTTCAGGGGACGTCTCGGCAGTTCTGTCAATGAAAAACACACCCTCTGGAATACCCTGAGAGAGTCGACTCCGCACTCTCTGGGGACGACTCGGGAAGTCTGCTTTTTACTTGCGGGGACGACTCCGCTTCCTGTGGAGACGACTCGCGCGCATCCCTTGAAATCGGCCTTTCTGCCGCCTCTGAAAGAGTCGACTCCGCAGTGTTGGGAGTCGACTCCGACCCTGCGAGACGCCTCGCCAGGTGCCGGGGACGTCTCCAGACGTGCCAATTCTTCCTGTTTGTGCCAGAGATGTCTCTGAGACGACCCGGAGACGTCTCGGCTGTCCCTGATATGTTTTCTTCAACTCAAAAATTCTTCAATAAATTCTTGAAAAATATGGGAACTTGCCTAGACATTTCTTAACAATATTCTTAGTTAATCACCTGAAATCCTCTAGTAAATTGTTAAGATAAATGGAATTAAACTTTAGTGTTTTGTATTCATCAAAATCCATTAGGGGGTCAACAATCTCCCCCTTTTTGATGATGACAAAACACTGAGTATATGCAAAATTCGAAATTTAAACATATACACAGTATTTGATCAAATGTACAAGTATTGTGTTATGGTTAGAGCTAGATACAGTGTGCATAATTCAAAATAGTCAATTTTCAGTTTTTCCCTTATGCATAAGTATTGGTCTTAGTAGCTCTTGAGCAATTTTGGTATATCAACTGAATTTGAATCAAGTTAAAATGTAAATTATTGAAGTATTGATGCTAAAGACAATTGAAGGCTAAGTACTTTTTGACTCCCCCTTTTTTTTCCAGAAGGGCAATTATCTTACAGCCAATATTCTTCAATTTTGTCTTTTCTAATTCAACTTTTAAGTATGAGTGTAAATTTTGCATTCCATATTTAGGTTCTACTCCATATACTTCATATACTCCATATATAGGTTCTATATATCTACTCCCCCTTTTTGTCATCAACAATGAAGGGGACAAATTATTCTTAGGTACTTAAAACACAATTTCTAGTGGAATTCAGCATGTTACCATGATTCACTTAAGGATATTCAAGTTATGCTCCCGCTGTCCAAGTTATGTCTATTAATGAATGCAGCATTCATTTCACTCCCCCTTTGTTTTGAAATTCATTTCAGACCCTTTTTTTTGTTTAAAATAGTTATTACAAGATGTGCTCCCCCTGTTTTATATGCATTGATAAGTTGTGTCAAGTTTGAACACTTAAGGTATGTTATGAAATTTTTTATGGCACATCACAGAATCACATACACAAAGTTTCAAAGGAATTGTATGACATTCATATATCATTGCAATCATTTGAAGTCATTACAAAGTTAAGAGAGGAAATCATTACAAGTATTGATTCCTAATACAAAAGAAGTTTCAAAATGAGCCTAGGGTTTTACAAAACAGATGAACCCTAGATTTTTTACAAAATGTCCCTCATCGGCGACGTTGTTCAATAGCCCTAGCAGCTGCCTCTATAAATGCATTTATTGAGTCCAGTAGAGTTTTGAACTGATCTCCTTGAGATTGATGGAAGGCTGCTACTAGTGCTTCAAACTCGAGACTTGCCCTTTCAATTTTTCCTTTAAGTTGGGCAGCCACGGTGCCCAAATTGCCTTCAGGGCTCGTCAACTCTTGAAGACCATCTGATATGATCTTCAATTTCTCCTGTAGCTCAATTGATCGTATAGTTTGGAGGGTACCCACATGAACCAACTCTGATGCTGTAGCTTCTACCTGAGTTTTGATCTCCTTCAATTCTTGTAGAAGCCCTTCATGTGAGGTACGAAGAGGAGCCAACTCAGCAGTGATCAACGATCTCATCTCCTCTCTCATCTGCTGGCATATCACAGATGCTAGAGTGTGCATCTGTTCATCTGACAGGGAGAAGGATCCACTGACTGGAGGAGGAGGAGGCATGGATGTGGAAGGTCCAGCTGAGCTGGAGGGTACATCAGGAAAGCCCATATGGCTATGTGGAGGAGAGTGGTGGTCTGGCTCCTGATGTGGGATCTCAGGCTCTAGGATTTGAGATTTTCTTTTTGGTACCTTAACCCATGATCCATCTACCTTGTGAAACTCCATTCTATGCATTGTACTTTCATTGCAGTAGTCGGTGTTTCTTAAGGGTTTTGCAGGCTCATTTTCAGGAATGGGAACTTTGAAGTGTTTGAATAGTAAAGTGAAAATCATCCCATATGGTATGCTAAACCTAGAATACCTATGACATATAGAGATGTAGTTTAACATAAGTCTAGGGAGGTTTAGGGGGATCCCTAGTAAGATGTGGTGCATGATAACTAAATCTCGCTCCGAAACGAAATCGAAGCGGCCGGTTTTTGGGAATAGGACCCGGTTAACAATGCTCAAGAGTAATCTCATCTCGGCATTGAGGTCTTGGGAGTTAACCACATCAAGAGGGCCGCAGTCCTCTCGTCCTAAAACTAAGTTTAGGGCAATTTCCCTTTGAGGGTGTGAGGTCGGAGCCTCACCATATTTAGGAATTTGTAATACACTAGATAGAACATCCTCATTAATCTCTATCAATGTCCCTCGGACATATCCAGTGTACCCCGAGTCCCCTAAGGCCATGTTGCTAAACATTTTCCTAACTAGGCCGGGATAGGTTGATGTATTTAGGGTACAAAGGTATTCCCAACCTTGGGCCCGGAGTCTCTCTCCAATAGAGAACCCCTCATTTGCTAGAAACTGAAAGTCGATGTACCTACCAGTGGTTACTGTGCGATTTGCACAGGAAAGGGTCGTGGTTGGCGGAGCAACCGGAGGAGATGGCGCGGAAAGCTCTTCCCTCCGTTCCTCGCCGTCGGTCGCTACCCTAGGACGCCTCCCACCCGTTCTCCTAGCTCTCTTAGGTGCCATGAATCGAAAACCCTAGGGAAATGGGGAGATTTTGGTTCGGTTTGAGGTGGAGAGCAAACGGAGGCTAGGGTTTTTTGTTTTTGTCGGGGACGAAAGAAGATAGCTCGGGTCGGCTCGAGCTGTTTCACCTATTTTAAAAACCCTCGTTCGGTCCCCGAGACGTCTCCACGACTAGCGCGAGACGTCTCGCCGGGGGGACGTCTCTGTGATTTGCCAGAGACGTCTCCGGCATTGAAAATTTTCTGAATGATTTCTATCTTTTCCCAATTTATTTTATTTAACCACACTAATCAACATGATTTCTTTTGGTGAATATAGAGTGAGTTTGTTTGTGATCCTCCCCTTTAATAATACACCCTATAAAAGTTTGATAATGATTTTTGAATTATTAATATTGAAATGAGGAATGTTTGACCAAATTTCGAATACCTATGAAATAGGCTCTGAAAATATCTCCATGAAGAGTCCAAGGGAGGGTAACCATCCTCCGGAAAGTCAAACAATTCGTCATTTAACTTAGATAGATTTATGCTTTCACTTAATAGATGCTAGGTTTGCTATTTCTGACCTTGTGGTGGATTACTAGCTTGAGTAGCAAAGCATTGCATTACAAGTTCAATTTATTTGCTAGGATCAAATAAGCACAAAGCATTCCTTAAGAAGTTGAAACCTATCTTTACAAAGGGGCTTTGTAAAGATATCGGCCAATTGATTTTCAGTACATACATACTCAATCATCACATCATTTTTCAGCACATGATCTCTTATAAAGTGATGCCTAATTTCTATGTGTTTTGATTTAGAGTGTTGGACAGGATTCTTTGTTAAATTAATTGCACTTGTATTATCACATCTAACTGGTATGTTTGTCCATTTTGATACCGAAGTCTTCGAGTTGTTGCTTAATCCAAAGCACTTGGGCACAACAGCTCCCAGCTGCAATGTATTCAGCCTCAGCTGTGGATAAGGCCACTGAATTCTGTTTCTTGCTAAACCAAGAAACTAAATTAGCACCCAAGAATTGACATGTGCCACTTGTGCTTTTTCTGTCGAGTTTGCACCCGGCAAAGTCAGCATCGGAATAAGCAATTAAATTTATGTCAGATTGCTTAGAATACCATAAGCCTACATTAGATGTCCCTACTAGATATCTGAAAATTCTTTTAACAGCTTGCAAGTGTGATTCCTTAGGACATGCTTGGTATCTAGCACACATGCAAACACTGAATAATATATCTGGCCTACTAGCAGTAAGGTAAAGTAAAGAGCCTATCATACCTCTGTACAATTTGCAGTCTATACTTTTACCTTTTTCATCTTTGTCAAGCTTGCAACTTGAGCCCATGGGTGTGCTGATTTCCTTTGCATCCTTCATCTTTAATTTTTCCAACATTCCTTGATATATTTGGACAGACTGATGAAGATGCCTTCCTCTGATTGTTTTATTTGTAGCCCAAGGAAGAAGTTGAGCTCACCCATCATGCTCATTTCAAATTTCTCCCTGCATAAGCTTGGCAAACTCTTGACAAAGACTATCATTAGTAGCACCAAAAATTATATCATCCACATAAATTTGCACAAGCAATAAGTCATTCCCTTTTCTTTTAATGAAGAGGATTTTGTCTACATTTTCTCTCTTAAATTTATTTTCAATTAGAAAATTACTTAATCTTTCATACCATGCCCTAGGGGCTTGCTTAAGTCCATACAATGCTTTATGCAATTTATAAACGTAATCTGGATGTAAGTGGTTTTCAAAACCTAGAGGTTGTCCTACATAAACTTCCTCCATTATATAACCATTTAAAAAGGCACTTTTTACATCCATTTGATAGAGTTTAACAATCCATGAAGCATGCATATGCCAAAAGTAGTCTAATAGCTTCTAACCAAGCAACAGGAGCAAAAGTTTCATCAAAATCTATTTCTTCCTCCTGATTATAGCCTTTGGCAACTAGTCTAGCTTTGTTTCTTATAACTATTCCCTCTTCATCTAGTTTATTTCTATATACCCACTTGGTGCCTATAATTGAAACATTAGGGGATCTTTCATTAGAGTCCAAACTTGATTTCTTTCAAATTGATTTAATTCCTCTTGCATTAGCATTTATCCAATTTTCATCCTTTTCGGCTTCCTCTAGTGATTTAGGCTCTATTTGTGAAACGAAAGCAAGATAATTACTAGTATTTCTTAGAGAGGATCTTGTCCTTACCCCTTGTGAAGGATCACCAAGGATTAGATCCCTTTGGTGACCGTGTGCATACCTCCATTCCTTAGGAAGATCTTGATTTCTTGCTTGGGGTTGATCTTCTTCATCTTGCTGAATTGTATCTTCTTTGACTTCATCTTCAAGTTGTTTGTCTTGTATGGAGAACTCCTTCATTCTGTCTTCAAGTATACCTGCATCACTATCTTCTTCTTTTCTAGAAGAATCTCCATTAGCTTCATCAAAAACAACATGAATGGATTCTTCAACAACGAGAGTTCTCTTGTTGAAGACCCTGTATGCTCTACTAGATGAGGAATAACCTAAGAAGATCCCCTCATCTGATCTAGCACTAAATTTATTTAGATTGTCCTTCCCATTGTTTAAAATAAAGCAGCGACAACCGAAAACATGAAAATAGCTTATATTGGGCTTCTTATTTTTCATTAACTCATAAGGCGTTTTCTTTAAGATAGATCTAACTAAAGCACGGTTTTAAAATATGACAAGCAGTATTTATTGCTTCAGCCCAAAAAGTACTTTGGTTGATCCGATTCGCACAACATGGTACGAGCCATGTCTGCTAGTGTGCGATTCTTCCTTTCTACCACCCCATTTTGTTGGGGTGTCCTAGGTGCCGAGAAATTGTGATTGATACCGTTTTCTTCACAAAACTTTTCAAAATGCTGATTTTCAAACTCGGTACCATGATCACTCCTAATTGCTTTTAGTTTAAGATTGAGTTCATTCGAAACCTTATTATGAAACTTGATAAAAGCGGGAAAGGACTCATCTTTATGTGCAAGAAATGAAACCCATGTAAAACGTGAAAAATCATCAACAATTACAAGACCAAATTTCTTACCCCCTAGACTAGCAGTTCTAGTGGGTCCAAACAAATCCATGTGAATTAGTTCTAGGGGTTTTGATGTTGAGACTATGTTCTTTGACTTGAAAGAACTTCTTGTTTGTTTCCCTAATTGACATGCAGCACAAATTTTGTTCTTTTCAAAGTCTATTTTTGGTAGTCCTTTGACTAGATCTTTTGTAATCAATTTAGAAATTAAATCCATGCTAGCATGCCCTAACCTACGATGCCATAACCAACTAGTCTCATTGACTTTGGGATCCATGGCTACAAGACATTGGCCATCCTTCATGGTGAGATCATCAAGGTCTACCATGTAAACATTTTCATGCCTATGTCCTGTAAGTATGATCTCATTGTCAACTGGACTACTAATTATGCATAGTGAAGATTCAAATGACACTTTAAAAGCCCTTGTCACAAAATTGACTTATACTTAATAATTATGTTTTAGTCCATTAACTAACAATACATTGTCAATAAATGAGGAGGGTGATATGGAGATTTTTACCAAATACCAATGATTTGACCTTTAGCATTGTCTCCAAATATGACTACTCCTCCTTCTTTTGATTTCAAGGTGATGAAGAGACTCTTGTCACCAGTCATATGCCTTGAGCAACCACTATCAAGATACACATTCTCTTTTTATTCCCGGCTGCAAGGCATACCTGCGAAATAATCATGTGAAGCTCTTAGGTACCCAAGTTTTCTTGGGTCCTTCTTGGTTAGTGTAGTTTGTTCCCTTGGGCACCCATACTTTAGTTGTGTTTTTACCTTTTACAAATGTACTCTTGTTAGTTTGAATCTTTCTTTGAATACAAGAATAGGCTTTATGTCCACTTTTTCCACAATGAAAGCATGTAGGTTTTTCAGTTTTGACATCTTTTGCTTTCACAAAGAAATTCTTTAGATACTTTTGTTGTTTGCTAGTTTTATATCCTAATCGGGCTTTATTAAAAACAGCTCTTTGATTGATAGAATAAGATTTAATTTTTCAGAGCTTTGTGTAAATTTCTCCACAATTGGTTTGTACTTATGTACCTCATTTTTAAGAACCAAATTTTCTTTAGCCAATTCCTCCTTATCATTTTTAAGGGTTTCAACATTTTGTGCAAGTGAGGCATTACAATTGAGTAAGGATTTTACTTTTAGATTCAATTCCTTAATTAGTATTTTTGCCGTTTCATTTTCAATGCTAAGTTTTGAATTTTCATTTTCTAGGTCAATGGTGTTAACATTTTTAACGCTCTCCTTCTCAATCAATAGGTTTTTTAATATCATCCTTTAGTCTTTGATTGGAGGCTTTTAATTCTTTATTCTTTGCTCCTAACATACTACAATCACTCATGAGTTCTTGAAAAGCTTCATATAACTCTTCTAATGTAAAATTTATAGTTGAGCTTTGACATACCTCATCGTCTTCGAATGCCATGAAGCACAAGTTGGCGGTCTCTTCCTTCTCTTCCTCGGAGGAGGATGTGTCACTATCATCCCACGTTGCTTTCAACGCCTTCTTCTTCTTCTTTCCAAAGTGCTTCTTCTGTTGAGGGCATTCGGAACGGATGTGTCCTGGTCTTTTGCAATCATAACATATGATGGGGTCTCTTTCCTTTTCTTTTTCCTTTTCCCAATCATTTCTCCCTCCAAACTTCTTTCTTGGGAAGGGTTTCTTTCTTCTCATGAATTTCTTAAACTTCCTTACTATTAAACCCAAATCCTCATCTTCGCTTTCTTCTTCACTCTCACTACTTTCTTCTTCACACACACTCGAAGTAGCCTTGAGTGCGATTGTCTTCTTCTTTGGCAAATCTTCTTCATGTTGCTTCATTGTGAGCTCATGCGTCATCAATGAGCCCAATAGTTGTTCAAGCCCCAATGTGTTGAGGTCTTTGGCTTCTACGATCGCCGTGACCTTCGCTTCCCATGCTTTGGCAAAGACCTGAGAATTTTACTCACAAGTTCTGGGTTAGTGTAAGATTTACCTAAATTCTTTAGACCATTTATTATGTCCGTGAAGCGTGTGAACATGCATGAAATGGTTTCATTGGGTTCCATCTTAAATAAACTCATATTTGTGAACTAGAATGTTCACTTTAGACTCTTTGACTTGATTTGTACCCTCGTGGGTAACTTCAAGCCTATCCCATATTTTCTTGGCGGAATTACAGGTGGAAACTCTATTGAACTCATTCACATCTAGAGCACAGAATAATGAGTTCATGGCTCTAGCGTTGAGTTGAACCATCCTATTATCATTCTCATCCCAATCCTCCTCAGGTTTGAGAACTTGAATGCCATTAACCATGTGAGATGGTTCGTGTGGTCCCTTGATTATAACCCTCCACAAGGCATAATCTTGTGCTTGAATAAAAACCCTCATTCTAGTCTTCCAATAGGTATAATTTGTCCCATTGAAGAGTGGAGGTCTATTGGTTGCCTGCCCCTCAGTAGGAATATTATTGAAGGGTGTTGCCATCTAGATCTTTGGCTAAGACGGTTAGGTCTTCATGAAATATACAGAGCACCTGCTCTGATACCACTTGTTGCCCAGAGATGGTCACCCAAGAGGGGGTGAATTGGGGTGTTTTAAAAATTTTTTGTCTAATTAAAAATAAAACACACAAATGTATGACTAGAGTAAAGATAGAGGTATGAGAACAGTCAATCGCAAACACCAAGGTTTTATAGTGGTTCGGAGCTTCCACTGCTCCTACATCCACTCCCCAAAGCACCTTTGGGAATTTCCACTATAATCCAAGATTACACGTCCGGTAGTTTTTGCGGAGTGCACTACCCAACTCCGTGGTTTACTCCGCGGCTAACAACGAACCCTACAGTCCCCCAATTTCACCTAGGCTTGGGATGCCTTTCCCTTGTTGCAAGTTCCTTGCCTGGAACAAGCACAATATATGAATTTTGGGGTTTTACAGGATGTAAAAACGTCTTGAGATGAAGCGCAATATAGAAATTAGAAATATTAAAACCCCGGAAGAACCCTTTTGGGCCGTTGGAAGCTTGGGGAATATGGTTCTTCGGAGTGTGGAATCGCGTTGGCTTGAATGTGAGATATGAATCGCCAAGTGGGAGTGAGTGGTTGAGCACGAAATCAGTTAGGAAAACTTGAATGCACTTGATTTCTCCTCTTGAAAGCTCTAACTCCCTTGAACCTCTTTTTCTTTCTTCTCTTTTGAATGATCTTGTGGTGTTGGTTGGTGAGAAGATATTGGAAGGCACTCAAGAGCTCCCTTTTATAGACCAAAAAGCAAATATAGCCGTTAGACACAAAGATATGGAAGTTTGAAACTCAAACAAACCTGAAAAAGTGTGTCAGTCGCGTCCCAGGCGCTCCGGAGACGTCTCCGCTTCAACGCGGAGACGTCTCGGCTGTATAAACTTTCTTTTGACGTTGTTTGGGGTCGACTCTGCGCTTTACCGGGACGACTCCGCAGAAGGACTCTTTGACTTCTTGTTTTTCTATTTTTCTGAGAGAGTCGGCTCGGCACTTTACGGGGACGTCTCGGAATGTTTACGGCTTTTTGCATGGGGACGACTCCGCTGCCTCGGGGACGACTCCGCTGTTTTATCTCTGGAAAAATATGTCCTCTGGAATTCTCTGAGAGAGTCGACTCCGCTCTACATCAGGGGACGTCTCGGCAGTTTCTGTCAACGAAACAACCACACCCCTCTGGAATACCCTGAGAGAGTCGACTCCCGCACTCTCTGGAGACGACTCCGGAAAGTCTGCTTTTTACTTGCGGGGACGACTCCGCTTCCTGTGGAGACGACTCGCGCGCTATCCCTTGAAATCGGCCTTTCTGCCGCCTCTGAGAGAGTCGACTCCGCAGTGTTGGGAGTCGAACTTCGACCCTGCGAGACGCCTCGCCAGTGCCCGGGGACGTCTCCAGACGTGCCAATTCTTCCTGTTTGTGCCAGAGACGTCTCTGAGACGACCCGGAGACGTCTCGGCTGTCCCTGATCAGTTTTCTTCAACTCAAAAATTATTCAATAAATTTCTGAAAAATATGGGAACTTGCCTAGACATTTCTTAACAATATTCTTAGTTAATCACCTGAAATCCTCAAGTAAATTGTTAAGATAAATGGAATTAAACTTTAGTGTTTTGTATTCATCAAAATCCATTAGGGGTCAACAATTATGAATTGCCAAATCATGTATTTAGATTACATAAAGCATTATATGGATTGAAACAAGCACCTAGGGTTTGGTATGATCGATTAAGCAAATTTCTGCTAAATAATGATTTTAGTAGAAAAAATGTAGATAAAACACTCTTTCTCAAAGAAAAGAGAAAAAAATTCTTAGTAGTACAAATATATGTAGATGACATAATCTTTGGTGCCATTAATGATAATTTTGCAAAGAGTTTGCTAAATTAATGCAAGAGAATTCGAGATGAGTATGATGGGAGAACTAAATTTCTTTCTTGGATTACAAATCAAGCAAACTAAGGAAGGCATCTTTATTCATCAAACTAAGTACACAAAGGAAATACTAAAGACGTTTGGAATGAAAATCATAAGAGGATAGGCACTCCTATGAACCCCACTAGTAAACTAGACAAAGATGAAAACAGAAAAAAAGTATACGATATGAAGCTCTATAGAGGATTAATTGGACTTTGCTTTACTAACTGCCAGTAGGCCAGACATAGTATTGTAGTGTAGGAATATGTGCTAGATACCAATCAAATCCTAAGGAATCACGTCTAAGTGCTGTCAAAAGAATATTACATATTTGAGGAGGAACCACAAACATAGGATTATGGTATTCTAGAGACTCCTGTACTGATTTGCTTACATATTCTGATGCTGATTTTGCTGGATGCAAATTAGATAGGAAAAGCACCAGTGGAACATGTCAATTCTTAGGAAATAACTTAGTATCATGGTTTAGCAAAAAGCAGAATTCAGTAGCATTATTCAACGGCTGAGGCAGAGTATATAGCTGCCGGGAAGTTGCTGTGCTCAAGTACTATGGCTCAAGCAAACAACTAGAGGACTATGGAATTAAATTAGACAACATTCCTATAAATTGTGATAACACTAGTGCCATTAACCTTACCAAAAATCCCGGGTTCAGCACTCTAAACAAGCACATTGACAAATAATGTATCATTTCATCAGAGATCATGTGCAAAATGAGAACATATGTATTGAGCACGTATGTACTGAGAAACAATTAGTTGACATATTCACAAAACCTTTAAGTGAAGATAGATTTTGCATGCTTAGGAGGGGATTAGGCATATGTGATCCCTTTGATTGAGAAGAAATGGAAGGAACAAGTTGCCTCATGATACTCCTCTCTTATTTTGAAAATCCCATAAAACATGAGTAAAATTATTCATCTCTAGATTTCTTACTCACATATAAATGTCCCACAAAGATTTGGCAAGGATCGGAAGAAAGGAAGAATTTTAAAAAAAAAAAAATTTGGGCTGAACTGGGGCCGACCCGAGCCAGAATGGGGTCGACCCCACGTTGAGTCGACCCTAGCAGAAACTGGTGTCGACCCAATGACGGGACCCCACTTTTAAAAGGGGGACCCGTGAGCTATTCTAGGGCACTGTCTCATCTTGTCCTCTTTCTAAAACCCTATTTTCCACTCTCCAATCTCTTCCAATCATCTCCAAACAGTAGAAGATTGCTTCCCCAAGCCGTTGGATCAAGACCTAAGGAAGCATTTGGTGAAAATGGGACCCAAGTGAGCCGTTGCTAAGAGATTCGGGAGAGTTACACGGCCTACCCTCATAGATAGACATGCTAGAGATTCTTCTACAGTGCCCCCACAAGGTGAGACACGTGTAGAGCCTTCTCCTCCTCCCTCCCCTTCAGTTCAACTTGCAAAATATGCGGGGAGACCAGTTACCACGGGGAGAAGGATCCACTCCGAATTTTTGGATCAAGAAGGGTTCCGTTTGGGGGATTGCATCCGAAGGCAAGGATGGGAGTATCTTTGCTCCCTAGATTTGGTGACCTATCCGGGCTTGGTTCGTGAGTTCTACGCCTTCCTAAAAGTTGGACCGCAAGGGCTTGTGTCTGAAGTCCGAGGAGTAAGGGTTAGGGTCTCGGAAGAAAGCTTGAGTGAGTTGCTTCATCTCCCTTGCGAAGGTGCAGCTCCAGAAAGACCGGAAAGCAAGTTAAGAGCTCTACAGTTGATCTTTGAGAGAGATGATTTTGATTACTCCGAAACTGTGATAGCTAGCTCTCTATCAGCTGAGATGAGGTTGTTGCACAACTTCATAGGTCGGATTTTGTTTCCTAAGAGTGGGAGATTTGATCACATATCTGAGCGAGATTTGGTCATTATGGAGCACGTTATTCAGGGCATTCCCCTGAACCTCCCAGCTATGATGATCAGGCACATGAGAGAGGCTATATGTAAATCGAGAGTTTCTCTGCCCTATGGTATGATACTCACTCTGGTCTTTCAACAGCATGACATATCTGTGGAGGAAGAGATCTCTAGACATCTATTATTCACTGACACTTACACTGCACGGTTCCTAGTTCGCATGGGTTATGAGAAGGTGAACGGGCAATGGGTGCGTGCAGGAGCAGGGATACATGCACAGGAGGGTGATGCACCAGAGGTTCGAGACCCCATACCTAAGGTTGAGGTACCTGAGGATCATCCTACGGCACCTTTAGAGGCTAGCCCGTCGTCATCCGTACCCAGGGGTGCACAGAGGAGTTTTGGAGTAGGATGAGCTTGTGTCAGCTCAGGTGAGGACTCTCTCTAATGGATTGACGAGCAGGATGGATATTATGACTGCTGAGATTAGAGACCTCAGAGAGCAGGTGGGAGCATTATAGAGAGAGAGAGAGGCTCATGGTCCATCTGTACTCCGAGCAGCTGAGTCGGAGGTTTCGGCACAGAGTCATCCAGCTTAGCGAGGTCTACGCCATATCGCCAGATTCAGTCATCGGCTCGACCTTCCTCGCCACTTATACTAGAAGGATGAGACTAGATCACAGCCCTTAGATATCCCCTTAGGCTGATGTTAGCATTATGATTAGTGCCTAGGATTTTCTAGCTCTCATATGTATTTTGCTTTGTTGATGTACTTTGCACTTTGATTGAAGAACATTGTATTTTTGGCATTAATGTACTACAATGTTCCATTTTGATCAATGAAACTTGAATGTTTATTATTTACTGCCTCTACTTATCTATTGCCATACACTTGTTTGATGATAACAAAAAGGGGGAGAAGTAAGGAAAGAAATAAGTTGCAATAAGTTGACAAATAAGTTTGAAAATTATAGTAGGAGATAATATTCACTTAAGGGGGCGCAATATGTAACAATAAAAATTTTTAAAGTCTAAATTTTTAATCAAAATTTCAAAAATTTGGCACATACCTCTCATGCCTCGATACATAACCTGAAACTCTTGCTTTATCTCAAATTTTTGAAGTTTCATTCTTAACCAAATATAAAAGAAAGGGGGAGAAAATCAAAAATTCTAATTGGCAATATTTGGATGAAAAAGGAGGAGACTTCACTTTCAAATTTGAAAAGCTGAAATTCAGCAACTTGAGCTCTTCTAAAACAAATTTTCTAATTTTAAGATAAGTATCAATCTGCTCATACTCAATATTTTGTAATCATCAAAAAGGGGGAGATTGAGGATGATAGAGTTATTTTGATGATTAACACAACCATTGAGAAAATATCTAATTAAGTACTACAAGTTAACATGATACATCATTACTGAGTTCGACACTCTCGATACATTAGAAGAATGAGATCAAGATGTCTTTCAATGATTAATAATGAGACAAAATTTATGATAGAAAAGGGATAGTGAATTCTGTGGAGTGATTGACTATATTCCTATTTGATTTTGATGAGCTCAAAGCATTTGAGTATATTTCATGTTGTACTAATGAATTCAATCTAGTGTTTCAGGCAAATATATGTGAATTTATCTTTAAGAGCATCAAGCTTTTTGTTCAAAGTCATTTGGCTAAGTGTTGAACTCAATTAAGCCAAAGTCTGAAGCTCGAGTTGACTTCGGAAGATTACGAGTCGACTCCAAGTGTTTCAGAGGTTCTGGCACAAGCTTGAGTCGACTCCGATACACTACAAGTCGACTCCGACTGAGAACAGACAGAAGGACAGAAAGATAAATTTTAGACCCTGTCACCAAGTCGACTCCGACGATTTCAAGTCGACTCTGATGCTTGCCGAGTCGACTCCTGATAGTTTCGAGTCGACTCCAAGGAGTAACAGACAGAAAGATAGAGAAGTGTTTTCTAGACCCTGTTACCAAGTTGACTCCAGAAGGATTCGAGTTGACTGCAACATTTGGCGAGTCGACTCCTAAACATGCAAGAGTCGACTCTCAGAGGAAAGCAGACTGAAAGGCAGAAAACCAAACAAAGTTACTCTATGAATGAGTCGACTCCGAGAATACGAGAGTCGACCCCAAGTCAGCCGAGTTGAGGATGATAGTGGTATTTTGATGATTAATACAATGATTAAGAGTATGTTACAAGTTAATTCGATACATCATTAATAAGTCCGTCACTCTCGATACATTAGTATAATGAGATTAAGATGTATTTCAATGATTATTAATGAGATAAAATTTGCAATAGGAAAGGGATAGTGAATTCTAAATTCTAATTCGGCAAAGTTTTAAGTGAAACATACTCTTAAGTGGACAATAGTAATTTTCATTGTTTGGAGTATGTAGCACTACCATGACATATATTCAAAATTGTTTAAAGTTTATTTCATTGATTATATGGATGAATCTAACCTTAAGTTGCAGCAAAGTGTGGATTGAGTCAACCCCAAGATTGATTGAGTTGACCCCGGCACATCAAGAAACCATCTGGCACACTTCTGCAAAAATGGCACGGATGAACAGTACTTGGGTCGACCCAAGCAAAGGATGAGTCGACCCAATCCTCAAGCCTCAAGAAAACAGTTCTTTGGAAATCCTGAGAGGATCGACCCACATGAAACTTGAGTCGACCCAAACTTGAGTCGACCCCAAGTTAACATGAGTCGACCCAAAGGCAATGACATTCAAAAAGGTTCTCTGGAAATCCTGAGAGGGTCGACCCAAGTGGAAGTTGAGTCAACCCAACTGAACCTTGAGTCGACCCAAAAAGTGTTGAGTCGACCCAAGT
This sequence comes from Phoenix dactylifera, assembly GCF_009389715.1. Lineage (NCBI taxonomy): Eukaryota > Viridiplantae > Streptophyta > Magnoliopsida > Arecales > Arecaceae > Phoenix > Phoenix dactylifera. The sequence continues at coordinate 216,055 of NW_024067944.1, read as the reverse complement.
GAAGGAAGGCTGAAATATAAGGTTCTGTGGTTTCTGAGAGGGTCGACTCCAATGTTGCTTGAGTCGACCCAAGTGAAAGTTGGGTCGACCCCAGTAAAAGTTGAGTCGACCCAAGCACGGGCAGAAGCATAACGGCTAGTTCTGCAGAAGTACTTTCAGACCTCCCAACAGTGAGTAACGGCTAGTTTTTGAATTCTAACCATTGGGGCTTGTCCAATGGATAAAGGAAACTATTTAAAGTGACACTATTCATCAGAGAAAACATCCTTTTGCAAAATATCAAAGCTTACACAAGAAAGACAAGTGCCCTAATCTTCTTCATCCAAGTGCTTCATTCAAGAGTCAAAAGGAAGTGGTTGAGCAGATTCCAAGAGATATTAAGAGCTCCATCCACCTTTGAAGAGTGAAGCATTCCTGACAAAGAAGAGAGAAGTTTCATCAAGCGATAACTATTCTTTAAACTCTTCTTTGTAGCTTATAAATGTTATATTTGCTCATCTAGGAGTTTCAACATTCTTCTTTCTTTTTAATCACCTTGTAAAGGTTTGTTGGTGAGCCCGTAAAACCAACGGTGTAGGTTTATTGGTGAACTCGTAAAACCAATTGTGAAGGTTCGTTGGTGAGCCTGTAAAACCAACATAGGTTCTTGGTGATCCCAAAAAACAAAGTGTAAAGATTTTTGGATTGTGACCCGGAAAATAATCCAACTGTAATCCGCAGATTATAGTAATTTCCAAGGGGTCGCTTGGGGAGTGGACGTAGGTACTTAGGAGAGCACGAACCCTATACTTCTTGTGTGTTTGTATTGTGCATTGTCTAATTTCACTCACTCATCAATTGACAAAGTAAGATAGTAAAAATCAAGAGAAACAATTCACCCCCCTCTTGGTTGTCACCTTGGGCACAAGTGGTATCAGAGCGAGGTGCTCATATAGTATTTGTTGATCTCACAATCAGAGACAAAGATCATGACAACCCCAAGTGGGATGTTTATGAGTGAGGGGCAATCCACAAATAGACCTCCTCTATTTAATGGCACTAATTACACATACTGGAAAGCTAGGATGAGGATATTCATTCAAGCTCTAGACTATGAATTGTGGTATATTATAACTAGAGGACCTCACACACCCACAATTAGTATAGAGGGCACTATCATTCCAAACCAGAAATGGATTGGAATGAGAATGATAGAAGACTAGCACAATTAAATGCTAAAGCAATAAATGTACTTTACTGTTCACTAGATGTAAGTGAATTCAATAGAATATCTACATGCATCTCCGCAAAAGAAATTTGGGATAAACTTGAGGTCACACATGAAGGAGCTAATCAAGTTAAGAAGTCAAAATAAACTTATTAGTACATAAGTATGAGTTGTTTAAAATGGAATCCACTGAGTCCATAACTAAATTGTTTACTCGTTTTACGAAAATCATAAATGGGCTAAAGAGTCTAGGAAAGTCTTATACTAACTCTGAATTGGCGCGAAAAATTCTCAGGTCTCTACCAAGAGTTTGGGAGCCAAGATAACCGCAATTCAGGAAGCAAAGGACCTCAATACACTGCAATTGGAGAACTTTAGGATCACTCATGACCCATTAGTTGACCATGAGGCAAAATTCAGAAGATGAGGTCAAGAGAAGAAAGACTATTGCCCTAAAGTCTACCACTCCAAAACAGAAACTGAATCGGAAGAATCGGATGATGATGATGAATTTGATGAAGAAGGAATGGCTATGCTTGGAAGAAAATTCAGAAATTTATGAGAGTAAGAAGAGATTTCATAAAAAGAAACTCTTCTTCAAAGGTAGCTCAAGCAAGAAAAGGGTAAGGACAAAGAGAAAGAAAAGGAAACACCAATTTGTTATGAGTGTAACAAGTCCGGGCATTTCAAGATAGATTGCCCGGGATAAAGTGGATTGCAAGAAAACTTAAGAAGAAGAACTTCATGGCTGAATGGAGTGAAAGTGAGGAGTCAAGTTCGGAAGAGGAAGATCATCAAGAGACGGCCCAAATCTGCCATATGGCCAATGACGATGAGGTAGATTCTGAACTTGAATGTGATTTACTGTTGATGAATTACATGATGCATTTTTAGAACTCATGGAAGAACACAAAAAACTGATCAATAAAAATAAAGTTCTAAAAGAAGAAAATCAATCTCTTATCAAAGATAGCTGAAACTATCTAATAACTATGAAACATTAAGTAGGAGACTCACAAATGAAACCAAGAATCTAATTGCTGAAAATGTCAGTTAAAAAAAGATGCTGAAAAATATAAATCCTTAGTAGACAAGTTTACACTTAGCTCAACCAAATTAAATATGATTCTTGATAGTCAAAAAGCTGTTTATGATAAAGCTGGATTAGGATATAAAACAAATAGAAAACAAAAATACTTAAAGAACATATTGTAAAAGCTAAAAATGAAAATATAACTTGTCATTGTTGCAATAAATTAGGACATAAAGCATATGAATGTAACTATAGAAAATCTAGCTACAACAAATTGAGTATAATTATAAGCTTAAATCCAAGAAAGTTTGGGTTCCAAAAGGAACATCAAGTACTAACCCTAAAGGACCCAACATAGTTTGGGTACCTAAAGCTCATTCTTGATCTTGATTGCAGGGGTGTCTTGCAGCTAATAAGGTGGATAAACGATGGTATCTAGATAGCGGCTGTTCAAGACACATGACCGGTGACGTAGACCAATTTGTCACCTTGGAGTCTAAGAAGGGTGGAGTAGTAACCTATGGAGACAATGGAAAAGGGTATATCATTGGAAAGGGTAAAATTTTTATTACTCCATCTACCTTCATAGAAAATGTCTTATTAGTTAATGGTTTGAAACATAACCTACTTAGCATAAGTCAATTTTGTGATAAAGGGTTTTAAAGTCACATTTGAAGCATCAGTATGCATAATCACAAATCCTAAAGATAATAGCATTGTACTTATAGGAAAAGGCAAGAAATATTTACATGGTAGATCTTCATGAATTAGGCAAGAAAAATGGATTATGTTTAATTACTAATGAAGAAAGAAAAATGAAACAAGTTGGCTTTGGCATCGTAGACTAGGACATGCTAGTATGGATTTAATATCAAAATTAGTCAAGAAGAATTAATAAAAGATGTACCAAAATTGATCTTTGAAAAGGACAAAATTTGTGGACCATGCTCATTAGGAAAACAAACAAAATCATCCTTCAAATCAAAGAATATAGTATCAACAACTAGGCCTTTTGAACTCATACATATGGATCTATTTGGACCCACTAGAACTGCGAGTCTAGGAGGGAAGAAGTATGGACTAGTTATAGTAGATGATTTTTCAAGATATACATGGGTTTCATTTTTGGCACATAAGAATGAAGCATTTTGAGCATCTTTAAAATATTATAATAATATCATAAATGAAAAAAGCTCATCTTAATAGCAATTCGAAGTGATCATGGAACTGAATTTGAAAATCAACACTTTGAAGAATTTGTAATGAAAATGGTATCTCACATCAATTTTCAGCACTAGAAGCCTCAACAAATGGGGTTGTTGAAAGGAAAAATAGGACCTTGGCAGAAATGCACGCACGATGTTGTGCGAGTCAATCTTCCAAAGTACTTTTGGGCTGAAGCTATAAGCACTGCTTGTCATATTCTAAATTGGGTTTTAATACGACCTATAACCAAGAAAATCCTTATGAACTTCGGAAGAATAAGAACCAACCGCTAATATCTTAGAGTGTTTGGATGTAGATATTTCATTTTAAACATGGCAGGAGGATCTTGTTAGATGTATGCCTAGAAGCCAATTTGGCTGACACATTGTTGATTCTAGGGACATAATTTTGTACTTGACTATTTATTATTGAATAAATAAAAGGCATCTTTTCATTCATATTGTTTATGTGTCTATGAATCGTCCAAGAAATTAATAAGATGATGATACATATTCTCAAGAGTTGAGAATTTGAGCCATGTATCATTGGTGATTAATTTCTAATGCTCCTGATCAATGGATCATCACGAGGACGGTGATCGATCCGATCAGTGCACAGATCACTTTCTTCTGGATGGACGAGACTTGAGTCCACAGTGTAGGGACACTGAAGTGATAGTGCAGGTGCTTGTTAGAGAACAAGGGTACTGAGCGTGACCAAGACAAGAAGTCACTTGGATGTCTATCCACTCGTCAGTGACTTGCTTGATGTTGCAGTAGTGTGACTGGTCCTTTGACCTGCGGTGCTTCGGCTACTCACAGTGAGGTTATTGTAGTTTGACTGCACACATACATGGTCTCTAGCCATATGGGTCCATGCAGTGTAGATTGGCTGCAGTAGGTTCACTGTAGGAGTAGGGTATGCACCTATAAGGAATCTATCGACCTTGATAGAAGAGGAGTGATCCTATGTGATTTGTTAGACTGAGTTCTAAGACCTTGGCCAGGGCAGTAATATAAAGTGGAAAAAGAGTTTCCACTATCGAACTCAAGTCGAATAAATCTTGACATATGACAGACGATGGGGTTTGACGAGTTGTCCATGACCTCCGTCCTGTAGGGATCCACGATAGTAGGACTGTATCACATGTTAACTGCACCTAGAGGTTCATCATTCCATTCTGCTGGGTAGCCACTACATGCTGCTAGGTGTCACTGGTGGATGGTGGGACTCATAGGGATTATCTTGATGATCGATAAACCCTAATGAGTTGAGTTGGAATCGTTCCAACCCATTGAAAGGAGTTTTCAATGATATAGTGATAGAGATCACAATATATCTCACTACCAGTCAGATAGAACCTATGGGGTCACACACACTAGAAGTATTGACCGATCCGATGGTTGAAATCGTGATTAGGAATCACAAGAAATCAATTTGATTGATAAGAAGTTGAAGAAGGAACAAAGGAAATTAATTAATTGGACTTAAATACAAATCCTACTTCGGCTAGGATTCCTAGAGTCCTAATTGGATTAGGACTAGGAATCCTAGTTGGAGTAGGACTGGGATTCCTATTTGGAATAGGATTCCTACAATCCTAATGAGATTAGGAATTTTGAATTGGATTCCTACTTGGAGTAGGATTCCTAGAAATCCTAATTGGATTAGGACTTCGGATTCAAATGGAGTCCTAATTGGATTAGGACTAAAATTAAACAAATCCTAATTGGATTAGGATTCCTTAAGTCTAAATTAATTAATAATCTAATGAATCAACATGACTCCTAATTGGATTAGGATTGAAGAGTTCAATTGAGTCATGGTTCATTCAAGTCCTAATTGGATTAGGACTAGCGTAGATTGAACCCAATATGGTCAATCCTAATTAGATTAGGACTTAACCATAAGAGAGGCACCCAATCCTCTTTGGAAGAGGATTAGGGCAACACAAGAAGGAGGGATCACGCCCCTCCTCCTCTCCTTGTGTGCGGCATGAAGAGAGGGGCCGGCGCCCCCTTCCCTCTTTGGAAGATTGTCTTGGAGCTCCTAATTGTTAGGAGCTCCACTCCTTATAAAAGGAGGACTAGGGCCGGCCCCAAGGTAGAAGAGCCCTCTTCCTCCAAGCCGTGGCCACCCTCTCCCTCTCCACCCTTGGTTCAGCCGCCATCAGCAAAGGAAAAGAAGAGGAGGCGTCTCCCTCCTCTTGGTCTTCTTCCTTGGCTTCAGCGCATGTGAAGAGAAGAAGGCTGCGAAGGGATTTGATCTTCTTCTTCTTCTTCAAGATCCTTCTTCTTCCTCCTCTCTAGTGCAATCAAGAGTTGATTGAAAGAGAGGACATCAGCCATCAAAGCTATCTTTGCAAGGGAGCTAGCACCCCAGTGAGATAGAGAGCTTGGATCGGATCCTGCTTCGTGTGGATACCCGTAGAGGCCGGACGTTTGAACGGCTTCAAGCGAACCCTCTTCCAAAAACCACGAATTCAGATTTGCGGTGATCATCTACCCACGCAAGGTGAAGATTTGATCTTCCTAATAGTTTTAAAAGTTTTAATTCTTACCTAATTACGAAAGGTCTCGAAACAACGTTCATGCGATGAACGTCGAACCCGTGCATGCCGATTCCGCTGCCATCTGAAAAATTTTTGAAATATCAGCGGCATGGGCGGGTTCCCAACAGTGGTATCAGAGCCTAGGCTTCGTAGATTAAGGTAAGAATTAAATAACTAAAGGCATATTAGATCTGAAAATTGAATGATCATGCATGCTGAAAAATTCTGCATGCAGATTTTTCAGGGGTGCTGATTTTTTTGCATGCTGATTTTTATGTGATAAAAAGATGATTCTAAATGCATTGTTAATGGGATTACAAAGTTTAGAATCATGATTAGCATGATCAGCGACCTATGTCATGATACAATCAGTTAGTTTTCAGATCTGAAAATTATAATTGTTGCATACGGTGATGATCATAGGATTCAAACCCTTTTGGTATCAAATGTAATGACCTGCGATGTGATCTGCGATGTCATGTAATTTTTCAGATGCTTGCATGCATCTTGTTTGATGTTTGAGAGGCCTGCGTGCCTCCTAAAAGGAGATGTAAATTATTTTTATTTTTATTTTACATCTGGTTGTATTTCTGTGATGTGATGTACATCAACGATCAAGTTGAAGCAAAGGCATGAGATGAAAGGTGATCTAAGCGGTTGATGGCGATGGGATCAAGAGTTGATCAAGGATCAAATCAAGGAGGCTTGGAACCAATTCAAGAGTTGAAGACCACTTGATCGATTGATGTGCATGTGCTTGTAATACGACCTAATTAGAATCCATGATCATCACCTAGTTAAAGTTTAGCTTTAATTTGATGCTGCGATTATAACTGCCTGTGATGTGCCGTTTGCATGTGATGTAAATGCGAGTCGGGTAGATAGGTTTACATGTGATGTAGCAAACCCAATTGAGACCTAAATCAAAACCTCCTCAATCAAGTCGAGAGTGAACCGACATGAGCAAGTCATATTAGATTAATTGATCTAATTGGTGTCTAGGAAAGCATGAAAGGTGGTTACTTAATTAGGACCTTACTCTCTGAGTAAGGGGAGCCTCCCACCTGCTTACCTGGCCAATTGTTCGATTACCTCTTATGAAGGGCTCAAGTTGCAAACACTAAGACCTGATTAACCAATATTAAGTCAATAGGTCTTCCACTGTAGTAGAGCTGCTAAGGCCTTTCTGATGTTGATTTGTCTCGGCTGGACACAGTGGTCAAGTTGCATCGGGGGGCTGGACCTCTCTATAGACATGAGATGTTGTAGGGTAAAGGTGGGGTTGGGCACCAATAACTGTTAGGTGAGGACCCAATGACGACTTTATTCCTACGGTTATACGGTGGGTCTGACTTAACTAAGAAATGGGACCAATAACTGTTAGGTGAGGTCTTCATGGCTTAGAGACCAAGTTACACTGCAACATGCTTGAGAGCATTGTACAAGAGTTGTACACTCATCCATCTATGTGTCACCAATAACTGTTAGGTGAGGTGCATGTAATTGGTGGGACCGCAGTACCCACTAGAAACCCTAGTCGTGTGGGATTTCCGTTTCCCTACCAGGGGAGTGTGAGGGATTCGAGAAAATAGTGGGAGTTACATTTGTTCTAAAAGACCTTAGAACAGATTAGGATCAAGTACAAAAGTCTAACTAGAATCTTTACTCTCTGCAGATACAATGTCAGCTTCAAACCCTTTGACCCGTATTCTTGAGACCAACCGACTGACCGGAACCAATTACAAAGACTGGCTTAGAAATCTCAAAATAGTTTTGGACTGTGAGAAGATAGGCTACATACTCGATTCAGATATCCCCACACTACCAGCACGTCCTACTGATGTTCAGCGTGAAATGCATAAAAAGTGGTTGGATGATGACATTAGAGTAAAATGCTATATGATGGCATCCATGTCTAATGAACTCCAATGCCAGCATGAAAATATAAAGACTGCTAGGGAAATACTGGCACACCTGCAAGAGTTGTATGGTGAGCAGAGTCGCACAGCTCGTTTTGAAGTGTCCAAGAGGCTTTTCAAAACGAAGATGCGCGAGGGGCAGTCTGTCCATGATCACGGTCTGACCATGATCAAGACCTAGAGGAGCTTGAGAAGCTCGGCATGGACATGCACAAGGAATTACAAGTGGATTTGATCCTACAGTCACTTCCTGATTCATTTGGTCAGTTTATAGTAAACTACCACATAATAAGATTGAATGCACTAAGACTGAACTAATCAACATGTTGGTAACTGCTGAGGGAGCCTTGAAAGGTTCAAGGGGCAATGTCCTTGCTGCTGAGTTGACTTCTGGTTCCAAGAGAAAGTCTACTTGGAAGAAAAAGAAGCCTGCTAAGAAGCAGAAGAAAGACAAGAAGCCAAAGAAGGAAGTTCAAAAGAAAAAGGCTAACGACAAAGGAAAATGTTTCCACTGCAATGTCGAAGGCCACTGGAAGAGAAACTGTCCTTCATACCTCGAGAGCCTGAAGAACAAGAAAGGTGACACACCTTCAGAAGGTATAGACTTGCTCATAATTGAAACTAATCTAACGGTTTCTTCTACTTCTAGTTGGGTTATAGATTCTGGTTCTAGTGCTCATCTGTGCACTACCATGCAGGGTCTAAAGGAAAGTAGAAGGCTGGCGGAAGGTGCGGTAACCCTTAGGGTTGGCAACGGGGCAAAAGTTGCTGCTGTGGCTGTGGGCACCTACCATCTGCGACTACCGTCTGAATTTAGTTTAATACTTAGAGACTGCTATTATGTACCTGTTGCTAGCAGAAATTTGATTTCTGTTCATGTCTAGCACAGAAGGTCATGTTTTTACATTTGACAAAGACTGCTGTTCTATTTATTTGAGAAATAAAATAGTCGCACGTGGTTTCATGATCGACAGTCTCTATCATTTACATATGGATGTATCTGTGAATGTTACCGAGCAAGATATGAGTGCCAAGGATCCAAAAGATCCAGAGATGAGATAAACCAAAGATATTTGTGCACCTCAGACTTGGCCAATTGGAGAGGATAGGATGAACAAAATGGATAAAGATGGGCTTCTCGGCTCATTGACTTCCGAGTCATATCCAGTTTGCGAGTCCTGTCTTCAAGAAAAATGGCTAGACTGCCCTTTGTAGGACATGGGGAGAGGACCACTGAATACTTACCCTAGTACATGTTAGATGTATGCCCTAAAGCCAATTTGGCTGACACATTGTTGATTCTAGGGACATAATTTTGTACTTGACTATTTATTATTGAATAAATAAAAGGCATCTTTTTCATTCATATTGTTTATGTGTCTATGAATCGTCCAAGAAATTAATAAGATGATGATACATATTCTCAAGAGTTGAGAATTGAGCCATGTATCATTGGTGATTAATTTCTAAATGCTCCTGATCAAAGGATCATCACGAGGACGGTGATCGATCCGATCAGTGCACAGATCACTCTCCTTCTGGATGGACGAGACTTGAGTCCACAGTGTAGGGACACTGAAGTGATAGTGCAGGTGCTTGTTAGAAAACAAGGGTACTGAGCGTGACCAATACAAGAGTCACTTGGATGTCTATCCACTCGTCAGTGACTTGCTTGATGTTGCAGTAGTGTGACTGGTCCTTTGACCTGCGGCGCTTCGGCTACTCACAGTGAGGTTATTGTAGTTTGACTGCACACATACATGGTCTCTACCATATGGGTCCATGCAGTGTAGATTGGCTGCAGTAAGTTCACTGTAGGAGTAGGGTATGCACCTATATGGAATCTATCGACCTTGATAGATAAGGAGAGATCCTATGTGATTTATAAGACTGAGTTCGTAAGACCTCGGCCGGGGCAGTATGCACAGTGGAGAAAGAGTTTTCACTATCGAACTCGAGTCGAATAATCTTGACATATGACAGACGATGGGGTTTGACGAGTTGTCCATGACCTCCGTCCTGTAGGGATCCACGATAGTAGGACTGTATCACATGTTAACTGCACCTAGAGGTTCATCATTCCATTCTGCTGGTAGCCATACATGCTGCTAGATGTCACTGGTGGATGGTGGGACTCATAGGGATTATCTTGATGATCGATAAACCCTAATGAGTTGAGTTGGAATCGTTCCAACCCATTGAAAGGAGTTTTCAATGATATAGTGATAGAGATCACAATATATCTCACTACCAGTCAGAATAGAACCTATGGGGTCACACACACTAGAAGTATTGACCAATCCGATGGTTGAAATCGTGATTAGGAATCACAAAATCAATTTGATTGATAAGAAGTTGAAGAAGGAAAAAGGAATTAATTAATTGGACTTAAACAAGAATCCTACTTCGGGTAGGATAACTAGAGTTCTAATTGGATTAGGACTGGGATTCCTACTTGGAATAGGATTCCTCAATCCTAATGAGATTAGGAGTTTTGAGTTGGATTCCTACTTGGAGTAGGATTTCTAGAAATCCTAATTGGATTAGGACTTCGGATCAAGTAGAGTCCTAATTGGATCAGGACTAAAATTAAACAAATCCTAATTGGATTAGGATTTCTTAAGTCCAAATTAATTATTAATCTAATGAATCAACATGACTCCTAATTGGATTAGGATTGAAGAGTTCAATTGAGTCATGGTTCATTCAGTCCTAATTGGATTAGGACTAGTATAGATTGAACCAATTGGCCAATCCTAATTAGATTAGGATTAAACATGAGAGAGGCACCTAATCCTTCCTCTTTGGAAGAGGATTAGGTTAACCAAGTAAGAGGGCATCAAGCCCCTCTCATCTTGGATGGTGCGGATGAAGGAGAGAGAGGGGCCGGCGCACCCCCCCTTCTTTCTTTGGAAACCATCTAGGGCTCCTACTTTGGAGGAGCCTTGATGGCTTATAAGAAGCACATGAGGCCGGCGCCCTAGGTATGGAGCCATCCTCCTCTTGCTGCCGCACCCTCCCCTCTCCTTCTTAGTTCAGCCGCAAGCAAAGGAAGAGCAAGGTCCAAGCGTTGGCGTCTTCCTCTTCCTCCAATCCTTCTTCCAACGCAGGGAAAAGAAAGAAGGCTGGCAGAGCTGTGTCTTCTTCCTTGAGTTCTTCTTCTTCTTCCTCCTCTCAAGCACTTTCAGAGTTGAAAGAAAGAGAAGAGATCAGCCATCAAAGGAGTCTTTGCAAGGGAGCTTAGCACCCCGGGAAGACAAGAAAGCTTTGATCGGTTCTCTACTTCGTGTGGATACCCGTAGAGGCCGGACGTTTGAACGGCTTCAAACGAACCCTCTTCCAAACCACGAATTCAGATTCGCCGGTGATCATCTACCCGCGCAAGGTGAAGATTTGATCTTCCTATTAGTTCTAAATTTTAATTCTTACCTAATTACGAAAGGTCTCGAAACAAGCGTTCATGCGATGAACGTCGAACCCGTGCATGCCGATTCCGCTGCCATCTGAAAATTTTTGAAATATCAGCGGCATGGGCGGGTTCCCAACAGTGGTATCAGAGCCTAGGCTTCGTAGATTAAGGTAAGAATTAATATCTAAAGGCATATTAGATCTGAAAATTAAATGATCATGCATGCTGAAAAATTCTGCATGCAGATTTTTCAGGGGTGCTGATTTTTACATGCTGATTTTTATGTGATAAAAGATGATTCTAATTGCATTGTTAATGGGATTACAAAGTTTAGAATCATGATTAGCATGATCAGCGACCTATGTCATGATATAATCAGTTAGTTTCAGATCTGAAAATTATAATTGTAGCATACGGTGATGATCATAGGATTCAACCCCTTTTGGTATCAAATGTAATGACCTGCGATGTGATCTGCGATGTCATGTAATTTTTCAGATGCTTGCATGCATCTTATTGATGTTTTGAGAGGCCTGCGTGCCTCCTAAAAGGAGATGTAAATTATTTTTATTTTTATTTTACATCTGGTTTGTATTTCTGTGATGTGATGTACATCAACGATCAGTTGAAGCAAAGGCATGAGATGAAAGGTGATCTAAGCGGTTGATGGCGATGGGATCAAGAGTTGATCAAGGATCGAATCAAGGAAGCTTGGATCCATTCAAGAGTTGAAGACCACTTGATCGATTGATGTGCATGTGCTTGTAATACGACCTAATTAGAATCCATGATCATCACCTAGTTAAAGTTTAGCTTTAATTATTGCCCGCGATTATAACTGCCTGCAATGCGCCGTTTGCATGTGATGTGAATGAGAGTCGGGTAGATAGGTCTACATGTGATGTAGCAAACCCAATTGAGACCTAAATCAAAAACCTCCTCAATCAAGTCGAGAGTGAACCGACATGAGCAAGTCATATTAGATTAATTGATCTAATTGGTGTCTAGAAAGCATGAAAGGTGGTTACTTAATTAGGACCTTACTCTCTGAGTAAGGGGAGCCTCCCACCTGCTTACCTGGCCAATTGTTCGATTACCTCTTATGAAAGGCTCAAAGTTGCAAACACTAAGACCTGATTAACCAATATTAAGTCAATAGGTTTCCACTGTAGTAGAGCTGCTAAGGCCTTTCTGATGTTGACTTGTCTCGGCTGGATACAGTGGTCAAGTTGCATTGGGGGGCTGGACCTCTCTATAGACATGAGATGTTGTAGGGTAAAGGTGGGGTTGGGTACCAATAACTGTTAGGTGAGGACCCAATGACGACTTTATTCCTACGGTTATACGGTGGGTCTGACTTAAACTAAGAAATGAGACCAATAACTGTTAGGTGAGGTCTTCATGGCTTAGAGACCAAGTTGCACTGCAACATGCTTGAGAAGCATTGTACAAGAGTTGTACACTCATCCATCTATGTGTCACCAATAACTGTTAGGTGAGGTGGCATGTAAATTGGTGGGACCGCAGTACCCACTAGAAATCCTAGTCGTGTGGGATTTCCGTTTTCCTACCAGGGGAGTGCGAGGAATTCGAGAAAATAGTGGGAGTCACATTTGTTCTAAAAGACCTTAGGACAGATTAGGATCAAGTACAAAAGTCTAACTAGAATCTTTACTCTCTGCAGATATAATGTCGGCTTCAAACCCTTTGACCCGTATTCTTGAGACCAACCGACTGACCGGAACCAATTACAAGGACTGGCTTAGAAATCTCAAAATAGTTTTGGACTGTGAGAAGATAGGCTATATACTTGATTCAGATATCCCACATTACCAGCACGTCCCACTGATGTTCAGCGTGAGATGCATAAAAAGTGGTTGGACGATGACATTAGAGTAAAATGCTATATGATGGCATCTATGTCTAATGAACTCCCAATGCCAGCATGAAAATATAAAGACTGCTAGGGACATACTGGCACACCTACAAGAGTTGTATGGTGAGCAGAGTCGCACAGCTCGTTTTGAAGTGTCCAAGAGGCTTTTCAAAGCGAAGATGCGCGAAGGGCAGTCTGTCCATGATCACGGTCTGACCATGATCAAGGACCTAGAGGAGCTTGAGAAGCTCGGTATGGACATGCACAAGGAATTGCAAGTGGATTTGATCCTACAGTCACTTCCTGATTCATTTGGTCAGTTTATAGTAAACTACCACATGAATAAGATTGAATGCACTAAGACTGAACTAATCAACATGTTGGTAACTGCTGAGGGAGCCTTGAAAGGTTCAAGGGCAATGTCCTCGCTGCTGAGTTGACTTCTGGTTCCAAGAGAAAGTCTACTTGGAAGAAAAGGAAGCCTACAAAGAAGCAGAAGAAAGACAAGAAGCCAAAGAAGGAAGTTCAAAAGAAAAAGGCTAACGACAAAGGAAAATGTTTCCACTGCAATGTCGAAGGCCACTGGAAGAGAAACTGTCCTTCATATCTCGAGAGCCTAAAGAACAAAAAAGGTGACACACCTTCAGAAGGTATAGACTTGCTCATTATTGAAACTAATCTAACGGTTTCTTCTACTTCTAGTTGGGTTATAGATTCTGGTTTCTAGTGCTCATTTGTGCACTACCATGCAGGGTCTAAAGGAAAGTAGAAGGCTGGCGGAAGGTGCGGTAACCCTTCGGGTTGGCAACGGGGCAAAAGTTGCTGCTGTGGCTGTGGGCACCTACCATCTGCGACTACCGTCTGGATTTAGTTTAATACTTAGAGACTGCTATTATGTACCTGTTGCTAGCAGAAATTTGATTTCTGTTTCATGTCTAGCACAGGAAGGTCATGTTTTTACATTTGACAAAGACTGCTGTTCTATTTATTTGAGAAATAAAATAGTCGCACGTGGTTTTATGATTGACAGTCTCTACCATTTACATATGGATGTATCTGTGAATGTTACCGAGCAAGATGTGAGTGCCAAAGGATCCAAAGATCCAGAGATGAGATAAACCAAAGATATTTGTGGCACCTCAGACTTGGCCATATTGGAGAAGATAGAATGAACAAAATGGATAAAGATGGGCTCTTAGGCTCATTGACTTCCGAGTCATATCCAGTTTGCGAGTCCTGTCTTCAAGGAAAGATGGCCAGACTACCCTTTGTAGGACATGGGGAGAGGACCACTGAAATACTTACCCTAGTACATACAGATGTATGTGGCCCCATTCGATGTGCTAGCCAGGGGACGTTATTCTTACTTCATTACCTTTACCGATGATTATTCACGGTATGGGTATGTGTATCTTATGAGACACAAGTCTGAATCCTTTGAAAAGTTCAAAGAGTTCAAGAATGAAGTAGAAAAACAAACTGGAAAACCTCTTAAGGCTCTTCGATCAGATCGAGGAGGAGAATACCTTAGTGGGGAATTTCGGGACTATCTCAAAGAAAACGGCATAGTCTCACAATGGACACCTCCGGGAACACCTCAACTCAACGGGGTGTCAGAGAGGAGAAATCGGACCCTATTGGATTATGGTCAGGTCCATGATGAGCTTCACTGATTTACCTATGTTCCTTTGGGGAGATGCCTTACTCACAGCGATTTATTTATTGAATAGAGTTCCCTCTAAATCCGTTCCTACCACACCGTATGAGATATGGCATGGTAAGAAACCAAGTCTGGGTCATCTCAAGATTTGGGGATGTCCGGCCCACGTCAAGCGACTACAGGCGGACAAGTTAGAGGCTAGGACCATAAGTGCTCGTTTTATAGGATATCCTAAAGAGTCATTAGGATACAATTTTTACGTCTCAGAGGATCACAATGTGTTTGTGAGCCGTCATGCCATCTTCTTGGAAAATCAGTTTATCCTTAATAGAGGCAGTGGGAGGAAAATTGAGCTTGAAGAGAAAGTCTCTGAAAAGCAACGAGTCATGGATCCTATAGAACCTATTCATAAGGAGCCAGTACACGATGTCCCTCAACCACCTCGTAGATCTAGTAGAGTCTCCCATCCTCCCGATAGATACTTAGGTATACTTGAAGAGGATACTGAGGAAATGTTCCTAGTGGGAGATAGGGATCACATACAGGATCCCAAAACATACAACGAGGCGATATCTGATATCGATTCCGAGAAATGGCTGGAAGCTATGAAGTCAGAGATAGACTCCATGCATTCCAACCAAGTCTGGACCTTAGTAGATCCACCAGAAGGTATTGTACCTATTGGATGCAAATGGATCTACAAAAGGAAGATAGGTTCGGATGGAAAGGTAGAGACCTATAAGGCAAGGCTTGTGGCGAAAGGGTATAGTCAGCGCGAAGGCATTGACTATCAGGAGATCTTTTCACCTGTAGCCATGCTAAAATCCATCCGAACATTGCTTGCCATTGCAGCATTTCATGATTATGAAATCTGGCAGATGGATGTAAAAACTGCTTTCCTGAATGGATATCTTGATGAAGATATCTATATGGAACAGCCTTTGGGTTTCACTTCCAGTGATGGAGATCACAAGGTCTGCAAGCTGCAAAGATCCATCTATGGACTAAAGCAAGCCTCTCGGAGTTCGAACACTCGTTTCGATGATGCAATCAAAACGTTTGATTTCATCAAAAACGAGGAGGAACCATGTGTTTATAAAAAGGTTAGTGGGAGTGCTGTCGTTTTTCTCGTACTGTACGTAGATGACATTCTCCTGATTGGGAATGATATTCCCATGCTAACCTCGGTCAAGGTCTGGTTGTCAAAAGAATTCTCCATGAAAGACCTTGGGGAAGCATCCTATATTTTGGGAATAAAGGTCTATAGAGATAGATCTAAAAGGATGCTTGGCCTGTCACAGAAAATGTACATAGAGGAGGTGCTGAAGAGGTTCAGCATGGAAAACTCCAAGAGGGGTCTCTTACCCCTAAGGCATGGAATTCATCTCTCCAAGAAGATGTGCCCCAACACATCTGAGGAGATTCAACGCATGAGCAAGATTCCTTATGCATCGGCAATAGGAAGCCTCATGTATGCCATGCTATGTACACGACCTGATATAGCTCTTGCTGTGAGTGTCACAAGCAGATATCAGTCGAATCCAGGTGAAGAACACTGGACAGCTGTGAAGAATATTCTTAAGTACTTGAGAAGAACTAAAGATTTATTCTTGGTTTTTGGAGGATCATCAGAGTTAAAGGTAGAAGGGTACACAGATTCAGACTTCATGACTGATGTCGATGACAGGAAGTCAACATCTGGATACGTGTTCTTGTGCAATGGTGGTACGGTGAATTGGAAGAGTTCTAAACAACCGATCATTGCTGATTCGACTATGGAAGCCGAATACATCGCCGCCTCTGAAGCTGCTAAGGAAGGCTTCTGGTTCAAGAAATTCATTGCAGAGCTGGATGTGATGACATCAGATGCCATAACACTCTACTGCGATAACAATGGCGCCATAGCCCTTGCTAAGGAGCCAAGGTCTCATCAGAAGTCTAAGCATATAGAGCGGCGCTTTCACCTCATACGCGACTATGTGGAGAAGAAATATGTAGAGGTGCAGAGAGTAGACTCCGCGGATAACGTGGCAGACCCTTTCACTAAGCAGCTGAGTCAGCAAAAGACTGAAGCCCACCTTGAGAAGATGGGCCTAAGATATATGACCAATTGGCTTTAGTGCAAGTGGGAGATTGTTAGATGTATGCCCTAGAAGCCAATTTGGCTGACACATTGTTGATTCTAGGGACATAATTTTGTACTTGACTATTTATTATTGAATAAATAAAAGGCATCTTTTTCATTCATATTGTTTATGTGTCTATGAATCGTCCAAGAAATTAATAAGATGATGATACATATTCTCAAGAGTTGAGAATTTGAGCCATGTATCATTGGTGATTAATTTCTAAATGCTCCTGATCAAAGGATCATCACGAGGACGGTGATCGATCCGATCAGTGCACAGATCACTCTCCTTCTGGATGGACGAGACTTGAGTCCACAGTGTAGGGACACTGAAGTGATAGTGCAGGTGCTTGTTAGAAAACAAGGGTACTGAGCGTGACCAATACAAGAAGTCACTTGGATGTCTATCCACTCGTCAGTGACTTGCTTGATGTTGCAGTAGTGTGACTGGTCCTTTGACCTGCGGCGCTTCGGCTACTCACAGTGAGGTTATTGTAGTTTGACTGCACACATACATGGTCTCTAGCCATATGGGTCCATGCAGTGTAGATTGGCTGCAGTAAGTTCACTGTAGGAGTAGGGTATGCACCTATATGGAATCTATCGACCTTGATAGATAAGGAGAGATCCTATGTGATTTATAAGACTGAGTTCGTAAGACCTCGGCCGGGGCAGTATGCACAGTGGAGAAAGAGTTTTTCACTATCGAACTCGAGTCGAATAAATCTTGACATATGACAGACGATGGGGTTTGACGAGTTGTCCATGACCTCCGTCCTGTAGGGATCCACGATAGTAGGACTGTATCACATGTTAACTGCACCTAGAGGTTCATCATTCCATTCTGCTGGGTAGCCACTACATGCTGCTAGGTGTCACTGGTGGATGGTGGGACTCATAGGGATTATCTTGATGATCGATAAACCCTAATGAGTTGAGTTGGAATCGTTCCAACCCATTGAAAGGAGTTTTCAATGATATAGTGATAGAGATCACAATATATCTCACTACCAGTCAGAATAGAACCTATGGGGTCACACAAACTAGAAGTATTGACCGATCCGATGGTTGAAATCGTGATTAGGAATCACAAGAAATCAATTTGATTGATAAGAAGTTGAAGAAGGAAAAAGGAATTAATTAATTGGACTTAAAACAAGAATCCTACTTCGGGTAGGATAACTAGAGTTCTAATTGGATTAGGACTGGGATTCCTACTTGGAATAGGATTCCTCAATACTAATGAGATTAGAAGTTTTGAGTTGGATTCCTACTTGGAGTAGGATTTCTAGAAATCCTAATTGGATTAGGACTTCGGATTCAAGTAGAGTCCTAATTGGATCAGGACTAAAATTAAACAAATCCTAATTGGATTAGGATTCCTTAAGTCCAAATTAATTATTAATCTAATGAATCAACATGACTTCTAATTGGATTAGGATTGAAGAGTTCAATTGAGTCATGGTTCATTCAAGTCCTAATTGGATTAGGACTAGTATAGATTGAACCCAATTTGGCCAATCCTAATTAGATTAGGATTAAACCATGAGAGAGGCACCTAATCCTCTTTGGAAGAGGATTAGGTTAACCAAGTAAGAGGGGCATCAGCCCCTCTCATCTTGGATGGTGCGGATTGAAGGAGAGAGAGGGGCCGGTGCACCCCCCCTTTCTTTCTTTGGAAAACCATCTAGGGCTCCTACTTTGGAGGAGCCCTTGATGGCTATAAGAAGCACCATGAGGCCGGCGCCCTAGGTATTGGAGCCATCCTCCTCTTGCTGCCGCCACCCTCCCCTCTCCTCTCTTAGTTCAGCCGCAAGCAAAGGAAGAGCAAGGTCCAAGCGTTGGCGTCTTCCTCTTCCTCCAATCCTTCTTCCAACGCAGGGAAAAGAAAGAAGGCTGCAGAAGCTGTGTTCTTCTTCCTTGAGTTCCTTCTTCTTCTTCCTCCTCTCAAGCACTTTCAAGAGTTGAAAGAAAGAGAAGAGATCAGCCATCAAAGGAGTCTTTGCAAGGGAGCTAGCACCCCGGGAAGACAAGAAAGCTTTGATCGGTTCTCTACTTCGTGTGGATACCCGTAGAGGCCGGACGTTTGAACGGCTTCAAACGAACCCTCTTCCAAAACCACGAATTCAGATTCGCGGTGATCATCTACCCGCGCAAGGTGAAGATTTGATCTTCCTATTAGTTCTAAAAGTTTTAATTCTTACCTAATTACGAAAGGTCTCGAAACAAGCGTTCATGCGATGAACGTCGAACCCGTGCATGCCGATTCCGCTGCCATCTGAAAATTTTTGAAATATCAGCGGCATGGGCGGGTTCCCAACAGTACATACAGATGTATGTGGCCCATTCGATGTGCTAGCCAGGGGACGTTATTCTTACTTCATTACCTTTACCGATGATTACTCACGGTATGGGTATGTGTATCTTATGAGACACAAGTCTGAATCTTTTGAAAAGTTCAAAGAGTTCAAGAATGAAGTAGAAAAACAAACTGGAAAACCTCTTAAGGCACTTCGATCAGATCGAGGAGGAGAATACCTTAGTGGGAAAGTCCGGGACTATCTCAAAGAAAACGGCATAGTCTCACAATGGACACCTCCGGGTACACCTCAACTCAACGGGGTGTCAGAGAGGAGGAATCGGACCCTGTTGGACATGGTCAGGTCCATGATGAGCTTCACTGATTTACCTATGTTCCTTTGGGGAGATGCCTTACTCACAGCGATTTATTTATTGAATAGAGTTCCCTCTAAATCCGTTCCTACCACACCGTATGAGATATGGCATGGTAAGAAACCAAGTCTGGGTCATCTCAAGATTTGAGGATGTCCGGCCCATGTCAAGAGACTACAGGCGGACAAGTTAGAGGCTAGGACCATAAGTGCTCGTTTTATAGGATATCCTAAAGAGTCATTAGGATACAATTTTTACGTCTCAGAGGATCACAATGTGTTTGTGAGCCGTCATGCCATCTTCTTGGAAAATCAGTTTATCCTTGATAGAGGCAGTGGGAGGAAAATTGAGCTTGAAGAGAAAGTCTCTGAAAAGCAACGAGTCATGGATCCTATTGAACCCATTCATACGGAGCCAGTACACGATGTCCCTCGACCACCTCGTAGATCTAGTAGGGTCTCCCATCCTCCCGATAGATACTTAGGTATACTAGAAGAGGATACCGAGGAAATGTTCCTGGTGGGAGATAGGGATCACATACAGGATCCCAAAACCTACAACGAGGCGATATCTGATGTCGATTCCGAGAAATGGCTCGAAGCTATGAAGTCAGAGTTAGACTCCATGCGTTCCAACCAAGTCTGGACCTTAGTAGATCCACCAAAAGGTATTGTACCTATTGGATGCAAATGGATCTACAAAAGGAAGATAGGTTCGGATGGAGAGGTAGAGACCTATAAGGCAAGGCTTGTGGCGAAAGGGTATAGTCAGCGCGAAGGCATTGACTATCAGGAGACCTTTTCACCTGTTGCCATGCTAAAATCCATCCGAACATTGCTTGCCATTGCAGCATTTCATGATTATGAAATTTGGCAGATGGATGTGAAAACTGCTTTCCTGAATGGATATCTTGATGAAGATATCTATATGGAACAGCCTTTGGGTTTCACTTCCAGTGATGGAGATCACAAGGTCTGCAAGCTGCAAAGATCCATCTATGGACTAAAGCAAGCCTCTCAGAGTTGGAACACTCGTTTCGATGATGCAATCAAAACGTTTGATTTCATCAAAAACGAAGAGGAACCATGTGTTTACAAAAAGGTTAGTGGGAGTGCTGTAGTTTTTCTCGTACTGTACGTAGATGACATTCTCCTGATTGGGAATGATATTCCCATGCTAACCTCGGTCAAGGTCTGGTTGTCAAAAAGAATTCTCCATGAAAGACCTTGGGGAAGCATCCTATATTTTGGAAATAAAGGTCTATAGAGATAGATCTAAAAGAATGCTTGGCCTTTCACAGAAGATGTACATAGAGGAGGTGCTGAAGAGATTCAACACATGAGCAAGATTCCCTATGCATCGGCAATGGGAAGCCTCATGTATGCCATGCTGTGTACACAACCTGATATAGCTCTTGCTGTGAGTGTCACAAGCAGATATCAGTCGGATCCAGGCAAACAGCACTGGATAGCTGTGAAAGAACAGTCTTAAGTACTTGAGAAGAACTAAGGACATGTTCTTGGTCTTTGGGAGAAGATCAGAGTTGAAGGTAGAAGGATGCACACATATTGATGATAGAAAGTCTACATCAGAATATGTGCAATTGTGGTTCAGTAAATTGGAAGAGTTCCAAACAACCGATCATTATAGATTCTACCTTAGAAGCTGAATGTTAAGCCGTATCTAAGGGTGCAGTGGAAACCTTCTGATTAAAAGTTAATTGCAGAGTTAGGTGTAATGTCATTAGATGCCATAACACTTTACTGCGATAACATTGGCACCATAGCACAAGCTATGGAGCCATGGTCTCATCAGAAATCCAAGCACATAGAACGGCGCTTCCATTTCATGCGCGACTATGATGTAGAGGTGCAGAGAGTAGACTCCGCGGATAACGTGGCAGACCCGTTCACTAAGCAGCTGAGTCAGCAAAAGACTGAAGCCCACCTTGAGAAGATGGGCCTAAGATATATGACCAATTGGCTTTAGTGCAAGTGGGAGATTGTTAGATGTATGCCCTAGAAGCCAATTTGGCTGACACATTGTTGATTCTAGGGACATAATTTTGTACTTGACTATTTATTATTGAATAAATAAAAGGCATCTTTTCATTCATATTGTTTATGTGTCTATGAATCGTCCAAGAAATTAATAAGATGATGATACATATTCTCAAGAGTTGAGAATTTGAGCCATGTATCATTGGTGATTAATTTCTAAATGCTCCTGATCAATGGATCATCACGAGGACGGTGATCGATCCGATCAGTGCACAGATCACTTTCCTTCTGGATGGACGAGACTTGAGTCCACAGTGTAGGGACACTGAAGTGATAGTGCAGGTGCTTGTTAGAGAACAAGGATACTGAGCGTGACCAAGACAAGAAGTCACTTGGATGTCTATCCACTCGTCATTGACTTGCTTGATGTTGCAGTAGTGTGACTGGTCCTTTGACCTGCGGTGCTTCGGCTACTCACAGTGAGGTTATTGTAGTTTGACTGCACACATACATGGTCTCTAGCCATATGGGTCCATGCAGTGTAGATTGGCTGCAGTAGGTTCACTGTAGGAGTAGGGTATGCACCTATAAGGAATCTATCGACCTTGATAGAAGAGGAGTGATCCTATGTGATTTGTTAGACTGAGTTCTAAGACCTTGGCCAGGGCAGTAATATAAAGTGGAAAAAGAGTTTTCCACTATCGAACTCAAGTCGAATAAATCTTGACATATGACAGACGATGGGGTTTGACGAGTTGTCCATGACCTCCGTCCTGTAGGGATCCACGATAGTAGGACTGTATCACATGTTAACTGCACCTAGAGGTTCATCATTCCATTCTGCTGGGTAGCCACTACATGCTGCTAGGTGTCACTGGTGGATGGTGGGACTCATAGGGATTATCTTGATGATCGATAAACCCTAATGAGTTGAGTTGGAATCGTTCCAACCCATTGAAAGGAGTTTTCAATGATATAGTGATAGAGATCACAATATATCTCACTACCAGTCAGAATAGAACCTATGGGGTCACACACACTAGAAGTATTGATCGATCCGATGGTTGAAATCGTGATTAGGAATCACAAGAAATCAATTTGATTGATAAGAAGTTGAAGAAGGAACAAAGGGAATTAATTAATTGGACTTAAACACAAATCCTACTTCGGGTAGGATTCCTAGAGTCCTAATTGGATTAGGACTAAGAATCCTAGTTGGAGTAGGACTGGGATTCCTATTTGGAATAGGATTCCTACAATCCTAATGAGATTAGGAATTTTGAATTGGATTCCTACTTGGAGTAGGATTCCTAGAAATCCTAATTGGATTAGGACTTCGGATTCAAATGGAGTCCTAATTGGATTAGGACTAAAATTAAACAAATCCTAATTGGATTAGGATTCCTTAAGTCTAAATTAATTAATAATCTAATGAATCAACATGACTCCTAATTGGATTAGGATTGAAGAGTTCAATTGAGTCATGGTTCATTCAAGTCCTAATTGGATTAGGACTAGCGTAGATTGAACCCAATATGGTCAATCCTAATTAGATTAGGACTTAACCATAAGAGAGGCACCCAATCCTCTTTGGAAGAGGATTAGGGCAACACAAGAAGGAGGGATCACGCCCCTCCTCCTCTCCTTGTGTGCGGCATGAAGAGAGGGGCCGGCGCCCCCCTTCCCTCTTTGGAAGATTGTCTTGGAGCTCCTAATTGTTAGGAGCTCCACTCCTTATAAAAGGAGGACTAGGGCCGGCCCCAAGGTAGAAGAGCCCTCTTCCTCCAAGCCGTGGCCACCCTCTCCCTCTCCACCCTTGGTTCAGCCGCCATCAGCAAAGGAAAAGAAGAGGAGGCGTCTCCCTCCTCTTGGTCTTCTTCCTTGGCTTCAGCGCGTGTGAAGAGAAGAAGGCTGCGAAGGGATTTGATCTTCTTCTTCTTCTTCAAGATCCTTCTTCTTCCTCCTCTCTAGTGCAATCAAGAGTTGATTGAAAGAGAGGACATCAGCCATCAAAGCTATCTTTGCAAGGGAGCTAGCACCCCGGTGAGATAGAGAGCTTGGATCGGATCCTGCTTCGTGTGGATACCCGTAGAGGCCGGACGTTTGAACGGCTTCAAGCGAACCCTCTTCCAAAACCACGAATTCAGATTTGCGGTGATCATCTACCCGCGCAAGGTGAAGATTTGATCTTCCTAATAGTTTTAAAAGTTTTAATTCTTACCTAATTATGAAAGGTCTCGAAACAACGTTCATGCGATGAACGTCGAACCCGTGCATGCCGATTCCGCTGCCATCTGAAAAATTTTTGAAATATCAGCGGCATGGGCGGGTTCCCAACAGATCTAAGTAAATTTGATGCCAAGTCAAATGAAGGTATCTTCTTAGGATACTCCACATCTAGCAGGGCATACAGAGTGTTTAATAAAAGAACTCTTGTAGTCGAAGAGTCAGTTAATATCATATTTGATGAGTCTGATAGTGAGTCTTCTAGGAAAGAAGATATCCTTGATGATGATGCAGGAATTATTAACTTTGAAAAATTGAATCTTGATGACGTGCCAAATCAAGATAAGAAAAATGATCGCGTGCCACCACAATCTCAAGACCTGCCAAAGGAATGGAGGTATGCATATGGACACCCTAAAGACTTAATCATTGGTGATCCATTTCAAGGGGTAAGAACTCGATCCTCTCTTAGAAATTTAAATGATTATCTTGCTTTTGTTTCACAGTTGAACCTAAGACCTATGAAGAAGCTGAAAAAGATACCAATTGGATAAATGCTATGCAAGAAGAATTAAATCAATTCAAAAGAAGTAATGTATGGACATTAACTGAGAGACCAAAGCATAACTCTGTAATTGGAACAAAATGGATCTTTAGAAATAAATTAGATGAAAATGGGATAGTTATAAGAAATAAAGCTAGACTTGTAGCTAAGGGATACAATCAAGAAGAAGGGATAGATTTTGAGGAAACATTTACTCCCGTAGCTAGATTACAGGCTATTAGATTACTTCTAGCTTTTGCATGTTTCATCGATTTCAAATTGTATCAAATGGATGTAAAAAGTGCCTTCTTAAACGATTTTATAGAGGAAGAAGTATATGTAGAGCAACCTCTTGGTATTGAGAATCATGAATTGCCAAATCATGTGTTTAGACTACATAAGGCATTATATGGATTGAAGCAAGCACCTAGGGCTTGGTATGATCGACTAAGCAAATTTCTACTAAATAATGACTTCAGTAGAGGAAATATAGATAAAACACTTTTTCTCAAAAGAAAAGACAAAAATCTGCTAGTGGTACAAATATATGTAGATGACATAATCTTTGGTGCCACTAATGATAATCTTTGCAAAGAGTTTGCTAATTTAATGCATGGAGAATTCGAGATGAGTTTGATGGGAGAACTAAGTTTCTTTCTCGGATTACAAATCAAGCAAACCAAAGAAGGTATTTTCATTCATCAAACTAAGTATACAAAGGAAATATTAAAGAAGTTTGGGAATGAAAATCACAAGGGAATAGGCACCCCAATGAATCCCACTAGTAAGCTAGACAAAGATGAGAAAGAAAAAAGTATAGATATGAAGCTTTATAGAGGCTAATTGGATCTTTGCTCTACCTTACTGTTAGTAGACCAGACATAGTGTTTAGTGTGGGAATATGTGCTAGATACCAATCAGATCCTAAGGAGTCACATTTAAGTGCTGTTAAAAGAATCCTTAGATATTTAAGAGGAACTACAAACATAGGATTATGGTACTCAAGAGACTCCTGTCTAAATTTGCTTACCTACTCAGATGCAGATTTTGTTGGATGCAAATTAGATAGGAAGAGCACTAGTGGAACATGTCAATTTTTAGGAAATAACTTAGTATCATGGTTTAGCAAAAAGCAGAATTCAGTAGCACTGTCAACGGCTGAAGCTGAATATATAGCCGTCGGGAGTTGTTGTCCTCAAGTACTATGGCTTAAGCAACAACTAGAGGACTATGGAGTTAAACTAGATAACATTCCTATAAAGTGTGACAATACTAGTGCCATCTCAACCTTACTAAAAATCCGGTTCAACACTCTAAAGCCAAACACATTGAAATAAGATATCATTTTATTAGAGATCATGTGCAAAATGGAAACATATGTATTGAGCATGTATGTACTGAGAAACAATTAGCTGACATATTCACAAAACCTTTGAGTGAAGATAGATTTTGCATGCTTAGGAGGGAATTAGGCATATGTGATCCTTTTGATTGAGGAGATATAAAAAGGAGCAAGCTGTCTCATGATACTCTCCTCCCATTTCTAAAAACCCATGAAACATTAGTCACACTAGTCATCTATAGATTCCTTACTCATGTATCATTGTCCCAGTAAGAATTTATAAGGATTGGAAGAAAGAAAAATTTTTAAAAGGAAAAAGGAAGAGAAAGAAAAATTTCTGAACTAGGGTCGACCCAACCCAGAATGGGGTCGACCCAACTTTGAGTCGACCCAAGAAAAATCTAGGGTCGACCCAATGACGGGACCCCACTGTTAAAAGGGGGACCCGTGAGCAATCTAGGGTACTGTTTTCACTTTGTCCTCTTCGAAAAACCCTATTCCCCACTCTCAAATCTCTTCCAATCATCTCCAAACAGTAGAAGGAAGCTTCCCCAAGCCGTTAGATCAAGATCTTGAAGAAATGGGACCCAAGAAAGCCGTAGCCAAGCGATCCAGGAGGGTTTCACGGACCACCCATGTTGAAAGAGATGCTACAGAGCCTTCTACAGTGTCTCCACAAGGTGAGACACGTGTAGAGCCTCCTCCTCCTCCCTCCCCTTCAGTCCAACTTGCGAAATTTGCGGGAAGACCGGTTACCATGGGAAGAAGGATCCACTCCGAGTTTTTGGATCAAGAAGGGTTTCGGTTGGGTGATTGGATCCGAAGGCAAGGATGGGAGTATCTTTGCTCCCTAGATGTGGTGATCTACCCAGGATTGGTTCGTGAGTTCTATGCCTTCCTGAAAACTGGAATGGGAGGGCTTATATCTGAAGTCCGAGGAGTGAGGGTTAGGGTTTCCGAAGAAAGTTTAAGTAAGTTGCTTCATCTCCCCTGCAAAGGAGCAACTCCAGAAAAGTCCGAAAATAAGTTGAGAGCCTTGCAGTTGATTCTTGAGAATGAAGACTTTGATTATTCAGAAAATGTAATAGCAAGCTCTCTTTCAGCTGAAATGAGGTTGTTGCACAACTTCATAGGTCGGATTTTATTTCCGAAAAGCGGAAGATTTGATCTCATTTCTGAGCGAGACCTGGTCGTCATGGAGCACATTATTCAGGGCATTCCCCTGAACCTCCCAGCTATGATACTTAGGCAGATGAGAAAGGTCATATGCAATTCGAAAGTCTCCCTACCTT
The DNA here is from genome assembly GCF_009389715.1 of Phoenix dactylifera. Lineage (NCBI taxonomy): Eukaryota > Viridiplantae > Streptophyta > Magnoliopsida > Arecales > Arecaceae > Phoenix > Phoenix dactylifera. The sequence continues at coordinate 188,989 of NW_024067944.1, read as the reverse complement.
ATGGTATGATACTCACCCTGATCTTCCGATAGCATGACATATCAGTAGAGGAAGAGATCTCCAGGCATCTACTATTCACTGACATATACACTGCACGATCCCTTATTTGCATGGGTTATGAGAAGGTGAACGGACAGTGGGTACGTGCAGGAGCTGGAATTCAGGGTGATGCACCAGAGGGTGATGCACCAGAGATTGGAGACCCCATCCCTGAGGATGAGAAGCCTACGAATCATCCTACAGCACCTTCAGAGGCTGGACCTTCGTCATCTGTTCCTGCGGGATACACAGATGAGTTTTGGAGTAGGATGACTGAGCTTATGTCAGCTCAGGCGAGGACTATCACTGATGGACTGACGAGCAGATTGGATATTATGACTGCTGAGATTAGTGATCTTAGAGAGCAGGTAGGAGCTCTACGGAGAGAGAGAGAGGTTCATGGACCATCTGTGCCTCAGGCAGCTGAGTCAGAGATTTTGGCACAGAGTCATCCAGCTCACCGAGCTCCATGCTAGACTCAGTCCCATCAGGCTCGACCTCCCCTCGCCACTTATGCTAGGAGGATGAGGACTAGATCACAGCCATTAGATACCCTCTAGGCTGATATTAGCATTATGATTAGATCCTAGGATATGTATCTAGTTTTCATATGTATTTTGTGTTGATCATTTACTTTGTACTTTGATTGAGGAACATTGTATTTGTTTTGTTTTGGCATTATTGTACTACAATGTTCCATTTTGATCAATGAAACTGAAATGTTTGTTAATTATTGTGTCTACTTATCTATTCCCATGCACCTATTTGATGATAACAAAAAGGGGGAGAAGCAAGGAAAGAGAAATAAGTTGACAAACAAGTTGAAAATTATAATAGGAAAGGGTATACATTTAAGGGGGAGCAATTTGTAATAATAAAAATGTTAAAGTCTAACATTTAAATAGAATTTCAGAATTTGGCACATACTTCTCATACCTCGATGCATAATCTGAAATTCTTTTGGTATCTCAAATTTTTGAAGTGTCATCTTTAATCAAGTATAAAAGAAAGGGGGAGAAGATCAAAAGTTCAAATTGGCAATATTTGGATGAAATAGGGGGAGACTTCACTCTCATATTTGAAAAATTGAAATTCAGCAACTTAAGCCCTTCTAAAACTAATTTTAAGATAAGTATCAATTTGATCATACTCAATATTTTGTAATCATCAAAAAGGAGAAGATTAAGGATGATAGTGGTATTTTGATGATTAATACAATGATTAAGAGTATGTTATAAGTTAATTCGATACATCATTAATAAGTCCGTCACTCTCGATACATTAGTATAATGAGATTAAGATGTATTTCAATGATTATTAATGAGATAAAATTTGCGATAGGAAAGGGATAGTGAATTCTAAATTCTAATTCGGCAAAGTTTCAAGTGAAACATACTCTTAAGTGGACAATAGTAATTTTCATTGTTTGGAATATGTAGCACTACCATGACATATATTCAAAATTGTTTAAAGTTTATTTCATTGATTATATGGATGAATCTAACCTTAAGTTGTAGCAAAGTGTGTATTGAGTCGACCCCAAGATTGATTGAGTCGACCCCAAGATTGATTGAGTCGATCCCGGCACATCAAGAAACCATCTGGCACACTTCTGCAAAAATGGCACGGATGAACAGTACTTGGGTCGACCCAAGCAAAGGATGAGTCGACCCAATCCTCAAGCCTCAAAAAAATAGTTATCTGGAAACCCTGAGAGGGTCGACCCAAAAGAAACTTGAGTCGACCCAAACTTGAGTCGACCCCAAGTTAACATGAGTCGACCCAAAGGCAATGACATTCAAAAATAGGTTCTCTGGAAACCCTGAGAGGGTCGACCCAAGTGGAAGTTGAGTCGACCCAACTAAACCTTGAGTCGACCCAAAAAGTGTTGAGTCGACCCAAGTAAAGGAAGGCTGAAATACATGGTTATGTGGTTTCTGAGAGGGTCGACGCCAATGTTGCTTGAGTCGACCTAAGTGAAAGTTGGGTCGACCCCAGTAAAAGTTGAGTCGACCCAAGCACGGGCAGAAGCATAACGGCTAGTTCTGCAGAAGTACTTTCAGACCTCCTAACAGTGAGTAACGACTAGTTTTTGAATTCTAACCATTGGGGCTTGTCCAATGGATGAAGAAAACTATTTAAAGTGACACTATTCATCAGAGAAAACATCCTTTTGCAAAATATCAAAGCTTACACAAGAAAGACAAGTGCCCTAATCTTCTTCATCCAAGTGCTTCATTCAAGAGTCAAAAAAAAGTGGTTGAGCAGATTCCAAGAGATATTAAGAGCTCCATCCACTTTTGAAGAGTGAAGCATTCCTGACAAAGAAGAGAGAAGTTTCATCAAGCGATAACTATTCCCTAAAGTCTAAACTCTTCTTTGTAGCTTATAAATGTTATATTTGCTTATCTAGGAGTTTCAATATTCTTCTTTCTTTTTAATCACCTTGTAAAGGTTTGTTGGTGAGCCTGTAAAACCAACGGTGTAGGTTTATTGGTGAATCCGTAAGACCAATTGTGAAGGTTCGTTGGTGAGCCCGTAAAACTAACATAGGTTCTTGGTGATCCCGGAAAACCAAAGTGTAAAGGTTTTTGGATTGTGAGCCCGGAAAACAATCCAACTGTAATCCGCGGAATTATAGTGAATTTCCAAGGGGTCACTTGGGGAGTGGACGTAGGTGCTTAGGAGAGCACCGAACCACTATACTTCTTGTGTGTTTGTATTGTGCATTGTTCTAATTTCACTCACTCATCAATTGACTAAAGTAAGATAGTAAAAATTAAGAGAAACCAATTTACCCCCCCTCCTTGGCTTGTCACCTTGGGCAACACGAGTCGACCCCAACAAAGTGCGAGTCGACTCCGAGGCAGTTCAACTTGAAAGACAGAGGATCAGTTTTCGGACTCTGAGAGCCGAGTTGACTCCAAGATAATCCGAGTCGACTCCGAGGCAGTTCAACTCGAAAGACGGAGGATCAATTTTCAGGCTCTGAGAGCCGAGTCGACTCCAAGATGATCCGAGTCGACTCGAGAGAGAAATGCAAAAAAATAGATCTCTGGAATCCTGAGAACGAGCCATCTCCAAAAGTGCCGAGTCATCTCCGGATATTAGCGAGTCGACTCCAGGTTTGGTCCGAGTCGACTCCAAAATGAGACATCACTTTAATTCAAATTCTGAACAGTGGGCGAGTCATCTCCAGTAAAGCATGAGTCGATTCCAGCAACAGCCGAGTCGACTCCAGATCGAGCGAGTCGACTCCGACCCCAACGGATACATTGTCAGGAAGTGCAGACTGTGCAGAATGGCCACAAATCAGTGTCTAACGGCTATTTTTCAAAGGGGACTGCTTAAATAGCTAGAGTGAACAGTAGTAGATATTAAAAGAGTTACTCCATCTGTGCATTAAGTGTTTTCCAACTATCAAGAGTCTATGGAGAGAAAAGACAAGCAAAAGAAGGAAGAAAAGCATTCAATACATTCCTAGAAGTCTTCCCTTCGCATTCAAGGCTCTTCCTCTGACATCAAATCTTCAGTGCACTCAAAGAGGAGACTCAGAGTTCGAGAAGCCCTTTTCTTCTCTTCCAAAATATGTTTGAGGGCTTCTAACTTTACTCTATTTATATTGATTCATATTTGCTTGTTAAGAAGCTTTCCTTGTATTTTTTTCCAAACTGTTTTCTTACTTGATTCAATCAGGGAATTGAATCAAGGGGTGTAAGGTTTGTTGGTGAGCCGAAGTTAAAACCAACGGTGTAAGGGTTCGATTGTGATCCCAGGAAAACAATCGGGTGGTTCTAGTCGGTGAGCCTGTGAAAACTGACCGAGTTCGTTGTGATCTCGCGAAAACAACAAGTTGGGTTGTAAACTTGTAAAACAACCGGCTGTAATCCAAGGGATTATAGTGAACTCCCAAGTGAAGCTTGGGGAGTGGACGTAGGAGCAAGGGTTAGCTCCGAACCACTATAAACTGGTTTGTGTTTGTATTGGCTGTTGTCCTCTCTCTCTCTCTCTTCATTCACTTCATCTAGTAACTTAACTAATTTGCTTGCATTAGATTTAGTTAATTACTAATCATAGTTTTTAATTGGTCGAGAATTAATCCAAACCCAATTCACCCCCCCTATTGGGTTGTCTTCTTGGGCAACAAGTGGTATCAGAGCCGGAGCTCTTATATTAAAAGAGTAAAAGATCAAAATGACAACCCCTTTTGGATCTTCTCTTAGTGAGGGGCAATCCCCCAATAGACCTCCATTCTTCAATGGAACCAACTACACCTATTGGAAGGCTAGGATGAGGATATTTATCCAAGCCCAAGACTATGATGTTTGGAGCATCATAGTTAATGGACCATACATTCCTTCTATTTATGTAGATAACATTACTATACCCAAGTTTGAAAAAGATTGGGATGACAATGATAGAAGGAAGGCACAACTAAATGCCAAAGCAATGAATGTACTTTATTGTGCCTTAGACCATAATGAATTCAATAGAATCTCTACTTTCAATTCTGCAAAAGAGATATGGGACAGACTTGAAGTGACCCACGAGGGCACGAATCAAGTCAAGGAATCCAAAATAAACATGCTAGTTCATAAGTATGAACTATTTAAAATGGAATCTAATAAAACTATCACTTGCATGTTTACTAGATTTACTCATATTGTCAATGGCCTAAAAAGCCTTGGCAAAAGTTATACTAACAGTGACCTTGTCAGGAAAGTTCTTAGATCTTTACCAAGGTCATGGGAAGCCAAGGTAACGGCGATCCAAGAAGCCAAAAGCTTGAAAAAGCTGGCACTCGAGGAGCTCCTTAGATCCTTGATGACACATGAGCTCACAATGAAGCAACACAGTGAAGAAGAGTCCTCCTACAAAAAAAAGGTAATTGCCCTTAAGTCTACTTCTTCTAACAAGAATCCCTCTTGCAGTAGCAGCAGTGAAGAAGAAGACAATGAGGGAGATGAAGATGAGGCTCTTCTCGTGCGAAAATTCAGAAAATTCATCAACTGGAAGAAGTCCTTTCATCAGAGGAGAGGTTCCTCAAGTTTCTACAACAAGGACAAAGGTAAGGAAAGGGAAATTGAGGGAATTGGTTGCTATGAATGCAAGAAGTCGGGACATTTCAGAATCGACTGTCCCTTGCTGAAGAAGGGCAGCAAATACAAGAAGAAGAAAGTTCTTGTCTCCACCTTGACAGACTCCGATCAATCATCATCATCATCGGATATGGAACAAGAGGAAAAAGCAATTTTTTGCTTCATGGCAAATGATAATGAGGTAATATCTGAAACATATTTAGATTTTACCTTTGATGAATTATATGATGCTTTTAATGAACTAATGGATGAATATAAGACAATAAACCTTAAAAATAAAGAATTAAAACTAACTAATCAATCTTACACTCATAAGTACAATAAATTAATTAAGGACAAGGACTCTATCATCAAAGAAAACATAGAACTTAAAACAAGCAACCAATTGCTAACTCAAAAAACTAATACCTTAATTAAAGATAACGAAAGACTAACTAAGGAAGTTTCAGAACTTAAAAACAGTAACCAAACTATAAAAGATAATCTTACAAAAGACTTAAACTTACTAAAAACAGAAAAACTGAAAATAACATAAGAACTTGAAAAATAAAAACCTATTGTAGAAAAGTTTACATATAGTTCTGAAAAATTGGAGATGATTCTTAATAGTCAACGAGCTGTGTTTAATAGAGCTGGTTTAGGGTATAAACCTAAGAATAAGCAAAAGTTTCTTAAAATTTTTTTTGTAAAAGCTGGGAAAAGTAAAACTAAAAATATAACCTATTTTTGCTGTGGAAAAGTAGGACATAAAGCTAATGTGTGTGACCATAGGAAATAGAAGCTAAAAGAAAAATTAAAAAGATTTGGGTTCCAAAAGGAACCAACGTAGCTAACCTTGAAGGACCTAAGAAAATTTGGGTACCTAAAATTGTATGATTTCCTTGTGTAGGAGTGTCTTGCAGCAAGGTCGACAAAAACTATTGGTACTCGGATAGTGGCTACTCAAGACACATGATGGGTAACAAGGAGCAATTCTTCACCCTAGAGCCTAAAAAGGGAGGTGCTGTGACTTTTGGAGACGATAACCAAGGTCACATCATTAGCATAGGTAAAGTACAAATCACCTCTTCAACCTTCGTTGATAATGTACGATTTGTAGATGATCTTAAGCATAACTTACTTAGCGTTAGTCAATTATGTGATAGAGGTTTTGATGTTCTGTTTAAGCCATCTCTATGTATCATAACCAACTCAATTGACAATAGCTTAGTATTCAAAGGAATAAGACGTGGCAATGTTTATGTAGTAGATCTTGAAGATCTCGCCAATAATAGCCGTTGCCAAGTAGCTAGTGATTCTAAAGTCAATAATGCAAGTTGGTTATGGCACCGTAAATTAGGTCATGCAAGTATGGATACAATATCAAAATTAGTTAAAAGAGATTCTGTGATTGGTTTGCCAAAGCTAAAATTTGAGAAAAATAAAATTTGTGAAGCATGTCAATATGGCAAACAATCTAGAAGTTCCTTTAAATCCATAAATTATGTCTCTACTACTAGACCCCTTGAACTACTCTACATAGATCTTTTTGGACCAACTAGAACCACAAGCCTTGGTGGAAACAAGTATGGCCTTGTCATTGTAGATGATTTTTCTAGATACACATGTGTTGCCCAGATAGACAACCCAAGAGGGGGGGGGTGAATTGGGTTTTAAAATAATTTAGATAATTAAAACGATGTGGTTGATTAATTAAAAACTATTGCAAGTTATTTAATTAATGCTAAGTGCTGTGAGTGATGTGAGGGGAAGAAGAAGAGAGACAATCCAATGCAAACACAGAGTTTTATAGTGGTTCGGAGTTACCCCTTGCTCCTACGTCCACTCCCCAAGTCTCTCTTGGGAATTCACTATAACCCCCTTGGATTACAGCCGGTTGTTTTGCAAGCTCACAACCAAACTTGTTGTTTTACGAGCTCATAACGAACTCGGTCGGTTTTCCCAGGCTCACCGACTAGAACCAACCCCGATTGTTTTCCCGGGCTCACAATCAAACCCTTACACATGTTGGTTTTTAACTTGGCTCACCAACCAACCTTAATCCCCTTGATTCAATCCCCCGATTGAACCAAGTAAATACAAGTTATAGAAAGAAGGGAAAATAAGCTTCTCAAAAGCAGATGTAAAACAATATAATCAAAAGAGGAGTTTAGAAGCCCTCAAACGCTTTTAAGCTGAAGTAGAGGAATGGCTTCTTGAACTCAGGTCTCCTCTCGAATGAGTAGTCGACTTGAATGCAGGAGGAGGAGGCTTTAATTGCTGGGAAGATGTAGTTGGTTGCAGTAAATGCTGATCTTCCCCTTTTTCGTTGAAGAGCACGTTGCAGAGCTTGAAAGCTTGAATGCTTGGAGTGGAATGGTTGTTCTCTTCCTTGCTACAGTCTTCTGTGGCTATTTAAGCCAACCCCCACGGAAACTAGCCGTTACACTGCTTTTTCTGTCCGTTCTGCACACTCTGCGCAGCCTGACAATATGACCGTTGGTGGGTTGGAGTCGACTCGCGCGATCAGAAGTCGACTCGGCTGTAGCGGGAGTCGACTCAAGCTTTTCCGGAGTCGACTCGGCAACTGTTCCAAATTTGAATTAAAGTTGCCGTCACGACTGGGAGTCGACTCGTCTTGACCCGGAGTCGACTCGCCAACTTCTGGAGCTGACCTGGCAATTTTGGAGTCGGCTCATCCACTGAAGTCCATGGATCCAATTTTGAATTTTGTCCACTCGAGTCGACTCGACTGTCCTTGGAGTCGACTCGAATCTCAGAGCCCGAACTCCCGATTCTCTGTCTTTTGGCTCATCCAGTCTTGGAGTCGACTCGAACTTCCTTGGAGTCGACTCGGCTCTCAGTTTCTGAAAGTTGGTCTTCTGCCTTTTGACGTGAAGCTTGTCTTGGAGTCAACTCGAGCTGTCTGGGAGTCGACTCGAATCTCAGAGGCAGTAACATGGTTTTCTGTCTGTCGATGGTCGCACAGTCTCGGAGTCGACTCGCGTATTGCGGGAGTCGACTCGAATCTCAGAGTCCATAAAATGCTTTCTGACCTTTTCTTTGTGTACCTCTTGGAGTCGACTCTTACTACCCTGGAGTCGACTCGTTGAACATTGGAGTCGACTCGCGCACTTCAGGAGTCGACTCGTTGACAGGTTCTGAGATGAGGCTTTCTGTTCTTCTTTCTGTTCTCAGTCGGAGTCGACTCGTACTAGTCTGGAGTCGACTCGAGCTTGTGCCAGTGAACTTGATACGCTTGGAGTCGACTCGTGATACTCGGGAGTCGACTCGAGTCTCAGACTTTGGTTCAGCAGACTTCTTAACTTATCCAAAATACTATGAACCAAATCTAGAGACACTTGGACAGAATTTTCACTGAAACACTCAATTGAATTCATTAGTAATCACAAGATATACTCAAATGCTTTGAGCTCATCAAAATCAAATGGGGTTTTAATCAATCACTCCACAATCTCCCCCTTTTTGATGATGACAAAACTTTGAGTATATGTAAAATGACTTGCTCAATAAATAATGAAATAAAATCCATAAATAAATTCAAATGTCTGATAATTTAATTTATCCAAGTTTGAAAGGAGTGAAACAACAAATTTCGGAGTTAAAGCTCCCCCTTTCATTTGGAATTATATAAGCCTTCATATTATGCAATCAATTGTTTGGCTTATATGTCATTAATGATTTAGCTTGATTAAAATTCAGATTCTCCCCCTCAACATATGCATTCAACTATGTTTTGATTCTCTGAATTTCCTTTTAATGCTTTGAAGTTTTTGAACTGAATTTTTTGTTTTTAGAGGAAAAATCTGTCAATTTGTTCTTGAGTAGGATTCAGCTAATCTCCGAATATCCCTTGAATAGATTCTGGAGATTACTCCATTAGGAGCCCCAAAAGAGAGATAATGAGCCTCGAGGTACCGAATCCACTTAGAACAAATTCGTGTGTCTTTTTATTGATTTCCATTGATTTCTTTTACATATTTCATCCATATTTCTCCCCTTTTACATATTGTATACATATTTCTCCCCCTTTTTGTCATCATACGAAAAAGGAGGTAATCACACACAATCAATGGCACAACCAATCATCAAATGGCACAGAAATGAAGATAAGATGTCTACTCATTGTATTGATATGAATGTGAATACATTTGAGCATACAATACGTAAAGCAAAGCAATACAAAACAAAGCAAAAAGAACATCTATGGTCTCCTCGAGGATGAAGATCCCCCCCTCGAGGATGTATCTCCCCCTCTCGATGATGCATCTCTTCCTCTGGAGGATGTGGCTCCTCCTCTCGAGGATGTGGCTCCTCCTCTCGAGGATGGTGCTCCTCCTCTCAATCGGCTCTGCTCCATGAGGAGGGTGACTGCATCTGTGACATGGCCAAGCTGTGTGATGATAGACGTGGTGGCTCTGCTATGTGTAGTGGAGAGCTCTGTCACCGACGCCTGAAGCCCAGTCACCGATGTCTGAAGTGCGTCCAGCTTGTCGATGAGTACATTCGCCAAGCGCTCGGCCCCCTCGGTGGTGGTGTGCATGTCACGACCTATCTCCTCTCGCATCTGTCGAGTGGAGCTCGTGATCTCACTCATGCTGTGGAACTGGGCCTGGACCAAACTCCGGACATTGTAGATCTCTTCCCGTACATGAGCCGTCATGTCAGTCACGGCTGTCAAGGAAGGGACCAACTGAGAAGAGACGGGTGCAGGAGTGGGAGCAGGCACCGCACCTCGGAGCTCCCGAAGCAGCTCATCCCTCACCTCTCTGACTATCTCCTGTCGCAGCTCCCGGAGCTGCTCAGGATCAATCCGGACCGCCATAGAGGGTGGTGCCGAGGAGGAAGGTCCGGCGGAGGTGGTAGGAGCAGGAGGAGTGGATGGAAGGTCTGGATGGTCTGGAAGGTCTGGGTAGTCTGAATCGGGCTCAGGACTGGGTGAAGGTCTGGTGGTCTGAGCGGTGAGGGTAGACTTCCTAACCCATACCCCCTCTCTCTTCCGAAACCCCATCCTGTGCATGGTCCCCGTACACAAGCGATCTGTCCATCGCAATGCACGAGAGGGTTCCCTCTCAGGAATGGGAATCTCGTACTCCCTAAAGAGAAGAGTAAAAATCATGCCGTATGGGAGGGTGAGCCTAGGTCTATCTAGGGGCTCACACATATACCTATATATGAGTTTGGGGAAGTTGACCGGGGTGTCCTGAAGAATGTAAGACATAATAGCTAGGTCCCTCTCATTTACAAAATCAAATCTTCCTGTCTTAGGGAAGACAGACCTGGACAGAATACTCAAAAGGATTCTCACTTCAACAGGAAGTGAGCTAGCAGATACCTCGTCTAGGGGGGACTGAGGTGGATGCCCTAAGACGACCGTAAGGGCCTCAACTCTATCCTCAGGGTGTGCGGGAGCCACCCCTACTAGTGGAAGGTGGAGGATGTGGCCAATAAGATCCTCCGTGACAAACACAGGGACACCGGCTACTGTGCCCTCGATACCCCCATCTCCCCGATGGACGGTACCGTAAAACTCTCTAACGAGCCCTGGATATGTGGGGAGGTCCAATGTAAGGAAGAACTCTAAGCCCTGGGCTCTAAGCCTATCACCTATGGTGAACCCTTCCCGGGAGAGGAAGTCGAAATCGACATACCTCCCGGTGGAGACGACCTTCCCGGCCAATGGCCTCGCGGGAACCGCCCTAGGCGGGGAACGAGCCGGAGGTGGTTGCCTTGCGGGATCGTGCCACGCCTTGGAGCGCCGCTCGGGACCGGCCTCGGGATGGGACCTCTTCCTAACCACGGTCTTACGAGGCATCTTGACCTAAACGGGAAGAAACACCTAAAGGACGGAGAAAGGTCGACGGAGGAGACTCGGGACGGACCGGAGACGACCTAGGAACGGACGAAAACCCTAAGAACCGGTGAAAAATCGACCGAACAGAGGTTGGAGACGATCGGAGAAGACCTAGGAGTCGGCTCTAGGGCTTTTTGAACAGTGGCGGCTTGAAAGAAAAGTGTTTGCGAAACGACAAACCTAGGGTTAAAAAGTCGGATCCCGACTGCGAGTCGACTCCCCTGAGTCGCGAGTCGACTCGACCTTGAGTCGACTCCAGAATATGCTCGAGTCGACTCTCCTTATGCGCCTGTAGACTTCGAGTCGACTCCCGACAATGTGCGAGTCGACTCCCCCTCAGCTGCCATCTTTGCGAGTCGACTCCCGCAAATGCGCGAGTCGACTCCCCCTTAGGAGCCGGCTCTGAAACTTACTCGAGTCGTCTCTAACCTTGGCACGCACCTAAAAGTCATGCTATAACCGTGCCAAATGAGAGAAAATCACCTAATTGGGATCTGATTTGATGATCATTGAATGTAAACTCTATTTTAACCGCATTCTAATCATCAAAATCAATTAATCTAGTGGAAACTCCCACTAGGATGGATCAATCACTCCTAATCCCCTCCTAAGCACGCTAAACCTCTCTTCACTTAGGGGTTTTGTAAAAATATCTGCTAATTGATTATCAGTACAAATAAATTGGAGTGACACATCACCATTCAATACATGATCTCTTATGAAGTGATGTCTTATCTCAATGTGTTTAGTTCTTGAATGTTGAATTGGATTTTTAGTTAGATTTATGGCACTTGTATTATCACAATTAATGGGGATTTTATCTTGTTTAATGCCATAATCTTCTAATTGTTGTTTAATCCACAAGATTTGAGCACAACAACTCCCGGCTGCCACATATTCAGCTTCTGCAGTGGATAATGCAACCGAGTTTTGTTTCTTACTAAACCATGAGATTAGGTTTTCTCCTAGAAACTGACACAACCCGCTGGTACTTTTTCTATCAAGCTTACATCCAGCGAAGTCTGAATCTGTGTACCCTATTAAGTTTAGGCTAGATTCTTTAGAGTACCATAGCCCTATGTTCTTAGTTCCTATTAAGTATTTAAAAATTCTCTTAACTGCAGCTAGGTGTGATTCTTTAGGATTAGCCTGATATCTAGCACACATGCAAACACTAAACATAATATCAGGTCTACTTGCAGTAAGATATAGTAAAGATCCTATCATACCTCTATAAAGTTTTTGATCTACAGATTTACCTGATTCATCTTGATCTAATTTGCATGATGAGCTCATGGGGGTGCTGATTGATTTGTTTCCTTCCATATCAAACTTCTTGAGCATCTCCTTGACATATTTTGCTTGATTGATGAAGATGCCTCCTTCAGATTGTTTGATTTGAAGCCCGAGGAAGTAGTTCAGCTCTCCCATCATGCTCATCTCAAACTCACTCTGCATCAAATCAGCAAACTCTTCGCAGAGGCGATTGTTAGTAGCACCGAAAATGATATCATCAACATAAATCTGTACTAATAGCATCTCCTTATTTTGCTTTTTCAGAAATAATGTTGTGTCTACATTTCCCCTAGAGAATTCATGTTCTAATAGGAATTTACTAAGTCTCTCATACCATGCTCTAGGTGCTTGTTTTAATCCATAAAGTGCTTTGTTCAGTTTATACACATGATTAGGGTATTGATGATTTTCAAAACCAGGAGGTTGTTCTACATACACTTCCTCATTAATATACCCATTTAAAAATGCACTTTTTACATCCATTTGAAATAGTTTGAAATCCTTAGAGCATGCATATGCTAATAATAGTCTAATAGCCTCAAGTCTAGCTACGGGAGCAAAGGTTTCATCAAAATCTATGCCTTCTTCTTGATTATAACCCTTTGCCACTAGTCTAGCCTTATTCCTTATAACAATTCCATTTTCATCTAGCTTATTTTTATATATCCATTTTGTACCTATAATTGGATATTTAGAAGGTCTCTCTACTAGATTCCACACTTTGTTTCTAGTAAATTGGTTTAGTTCTTCTTGCATTGCATTTATCCAATTTACATCATTTTCGGCTTCTTCTATATGTTTGGGCTCAAAGTGTGAAACAAAAGCTAGATGGTTATTTAGATTTCTAAGTGAAGCTCTAGTCCTAACCGGTTGAGATGGATCATCTAGAATGAGTTCCTTAGGATGCCCGTGAGCATACCTCCAAGCTTTTGTTAGCCCATGATCCACAATAGCCTCTTGGCTTGATGATTCTCCTTCAATCAACTTTTGATTATCATCTTGTAATCCCATCTCATCTATCTTTTCCTCAAGTATTTCAACATCATCATCAAAATTAACTTTCTTACTAGAGGAGATGTCACTAGAGTCATCAAATACTACATGTATAGATTCTTCTATGACTAAGGTTCTTTTATTAAATACTCTATAGGCTTTACTAGTTGTAGAATAACCTAAGAATATTCCTTCATCAGATTTAGGGTCAAATTTCCCTAGATTATCTTTCCCATTATTATGCACAAAACACCTACATCCAAAAACATGAAAATAATTAACCTTTGGTTTTCTGTTTTTCCACAGTTCATAAGGTGTTTTCTTTATAATGGGTCTCAATAGAACTCTATTTAATATGTGACAAGAGGTATTAATGGCTTCTCCCCAAAAGTACTTAGGAAGGTTACTTTCACATAACATAGTTCTAGCCATTTCCTCTAGTGTTCTATTCTTCCTTTCCACAACTCCATTTTGTTGTGGTGTCCTAGGTGCTGAGAAATTATGGGTTATCCCCTTTTTACTACAAAATTCATCAAATGATTGATTTTCGAATTCGGTACCATGGTCACTTCTAATGGCTATGACTGAAGACTCTCTAGCATTTGTTACTTCCTTATGGAACTTCTTAAAAACAAAAAATGCTTGATCCTTATGTGCTAGAAACATGACCCATGTGTACCTAGAGTAATCATCTACTATAACTAGACCATATTTATTTCCACCTAGGCTTGTTGTTCTAGTTGGACCAAATAGGTCCATGTGTAGCAATTCTAGAGGCCTAGAAGTAGAGACACATTTTATGGATTTAAAAGAGTTCCTAGATTGTTTGCCAAATTGACATGCTTCACATATTTTGTTCTTTTCAAATTTTAATTTTGGCAAACTTATCACGGAGTCTCTTTTAACTAGTTTAGTTATTGTGTCCATGCTTGCATGACCTAACTTACGGTGCCATAACCAACTAGCATCATTATCTTTAGTTTCATTTACAACTAGACATTGGTTATGTTTTGCAAGATCTTCTAGGTCTACAACATATACATTTCCATGTCTAATTCCTTTAAAAACTAAACTATTATCATTAGGATTTGTTATAATGCATAGTGATGGTTTAAACATAACATCATATCCTATATCACATAATTGACTAATGCTTAACAAGTTATGCTTAAGACCATCAACATATCTAACATTATCTATAAAAGTAGAAGGGGTGATTTGAACTTTACCAATACCAATGATATGACCTTGGTTGTTGTCTCCAAAAGTCACAGCACCTCCCTTCTTAGCTTCAAGGGTGAAAAATTGATCTTTATCACCCGTCATGTGCCTTGAGCAGCCACTATCCAAATACCAGCGGTTTTTGTTGACCTTGGCTGCAAGACACTCCTACACAAGCAAATCATGTCATCTTAGGTACCTAAGTTTTCTTGGGTCCTTCATGGTTAGTCAAGTTGGTTCCTTTTGGAACCCATACCCTTTTAATTTTCCTTTTTGTTTTACTTTTCCTATAGTCACATGCATTTGCCTTATGTCCTATAGTTCCACAACAAAAGCAGGTTATTTTCTTAGTTTTAGTTTCTCCAGCTTTAACAAAGAAGTTACTAAGAAGTTTTTGTTTATTTCTTGGTTTATACCCTAAACCCGCTTTATTAAATACTGCTCGTTGACTATTTAGTATCATGTTTAATTTTTCAGAACTATATGTAAATTTTTCAACTAAGGGTTTGTATTTGTTAAGTTCTTTAGTTAGTGTTTGATTTTCTGCTTTTAGATCATTAAGTTCTTTTGTAAGATCCTTATCTAAGGTTTGTTTATATTTTTTAAGTTCTGAAAATTTCTTAGTTAGTTTTTCATTATCTTTAGTTAAGGTGTTAGTCTTTTGAGTTAAAAGTTGGTTGTTTGTTTTAAGTTCAATATTTTCTTTGGTGATTAAGTCCTTATCCTTAACTAATTTATCGTATTTATGTAGGTATGATTGATTAGCTATTTTCAGTTCTTTATTCTTAAGATTTATAGCCTTATATTCTACTATTAACTCATTAAATGCATCATAAAGTTCATCAAAAGAAAAATCAAGATGCGTATTGGAAGTTACCTCGTTTTCGTTGGCCATGAAGCAGAAATTGGCCTTCTCTTCTTGTTCATCATCTGATGAGGAGGATGATGAGTCGGAGTCGGATAGTGTAGTGACAAGAGCCTTCTTCTTCTTGTACTTACTCCCCTTCTTCAGTAAGGGGCACTCTGCTCTTATGTGACTCGGCTTCTTGCACTCGTAACACCCAATCCCCTCGTTTTCCCTTTCCTTACCTTTGTCCTTACGGTAGAAATTTGAGGGGCCTCTCCTTTGATGATAGGACTTCTTGTGGTTGATGAATCTCTTGAACTTGCGCACAAGAAGAGCCTCACCATCATCTTCCTCATGTTCTTCTTCTTCACTGCTGCTACTGCAGGACAAGTCCTTGTTAGATGAAGTAGATTTAAGTGCTATTACCTTTTTCTTATGGGAGGACTCTTCTTCGCTGTGTTGCTTCATGGTTAGCTCGTGAGTCATTAGGGATCCAAGGAGCTCTTCGAGTGGAAGCTTGTTCAAGTCTTTAGCTTCTTGGATTGCCGTCACCTTGGCTTCCCATGACTTTGGTAGACAGCGAAGTATTTTTCTGACAAGATCACTGTTAGTATAGCTCTTGCCAAGGCTTTTTAGGCCATTGACAATGTCAGTAAACCTAGTGAACATGCTAGTGATTGTCTCATTAGAATTCATTTTAAATAGTTCATACTTATGAACCAATATATTAATTTTGGATTCTTTAACTTGATTCGTGCCCTCATGGGTCACTTCAAGTCTATCCCAGATCTCTTTTGCAGAGTTGCAAGTAGAGACCCTATTGAATTCATTTCTATCTAAGGCACAATAAAACACATTCATAGCTTTAGAGTTTAATTGTGCCTTCCTCATGTCATGTTCATCCCAATCCTTTTCTAATTTGGGTACCTTAACACCCTCTACATATGTGGATGGGATGTATGGGCCATTCACTACAATGGTCCACATCTCATAGTCTTGGGCTTGGACGAATATTCTCATCCTAGCCTTCCAGTATGAGTAGTCGGATCCATTGAAGAAAGGGGGTCTTTGGGTGGACTGACCCTCAATGTGAGAAGATCCAAATGGGGTTGTCATTTTGATCTTTTAACTCTTGAGTGGAAGAGTTTCTTTCTGGCTCTGATACCACTTGTTGCCCAGATAGACAACCCAAGAGGGGGGGGTGAATTGGGTTTTAAAATAATTTAGATAATTAAAACGATGTGGTTGATTAATTAAAAACTATTGCAAGTTATTTAATTAATGCTAAGTGCTGTGAGTGATGTGAGGGGAAGAAGAAGAGAGACAATCCAATGCAAACACAGAGTTTTATAGTGGTTCGGAGCTACCCCTTGCTCCTACGTCCACTCCGCAAGTCTCTCTTGGGAATTCACTATAACCCTCTTGGATTACAGCCGGTTGTTTTGCAAGCTCACAACCAAACTTGTTGTTTTACAAGCTCACAACGAACTCGGTCGGTTTTCCCAGGCTCACCGACTAGAACCAACCCCGATTGTTTTTCCGAGCTCATAATCAAACCCTTACACACGTTGGTTTTTAACTTGGCTCACCAACCAACCTTAATCCCCTTGATTCAATCCCCCGATTGAACCAAGTAAATACAAGTTATAGAAAGAAGGGAAAATAAGCTTCTCAAAAGCAGATGTAAAACAATATAATCAAAAGAGGAGTTTAGAAGCCCTCAAACGCTTTTAAGCTGAAGTAGAGGAATGGCTTCTTGAACTCAGGTCTCCTCTCGAATGAGTAGTCGACTTGAATGCAGGAGGAGGAGGCTTTAATTGCTGGGAAGATGTAGTTGGTTGCAGTAAATGCTGATCTTCCCCTTTTTCGTTGAAGAGCACGTTGCAGAGCTTGAAAGCTTGAATGCTTGGAGTGGAATGGTTGTTCTCTTCCTTGCTACAGTCTTCTGTGGCTATTTAAGCCAACTCCCACGGAAACTAGCCGTTACACTGCTTTTTCTGTCCGTTCTGCACACTCTACGCAGCCTGACAATATGACCGTTGGTGGGTTGGAGTCGACTCGCGCGATCAGGAGTCGACTCGGCTGTAGCGGGAGTCGACTCAAGCTTTTCCGGAGTCGACTCGGCAACTGTTCCAAATTTGAATTAAAGTTGCCGTCACGACTGGGAGTCGACTCGTCTTGACCCGGAGTCGACTCGCCAACTTCTGGAGCTGACCTGGCAATTTTGGAGTCGGCTCATCCACTGAAGTCCGTGGATCCAATTTTGAATTTTGTCCACTCGAGTCGACTCGGCTGTCCTTGGAGTCGACTCGAATCTCAGAGCCCGAACTCCCGATTCTCTGTCTTTTGGCTCATCCAGTCTTGGAGTCGACTCGAACTTCCTTGGAGTCGACTCGGCTCTCAGTTTCCGAAAGTTGGTCTTCTGCCTTTTGACGTGAAGCTTGTCTTGGAGTCGACTCGAGCTGTCTGGGAGTCGACTCGAATCTCAGAGGCAGTAACATGGTTTTCTGTCTGTCGATGGTCGCACAGTCTCGGAGTCGACTCGCGTATTGCGGGAGTCGACTCGAATCTCAGAGTCCATAAAATGCTCTCTGACCTTTTCTTTATGTACCTCTTGGAGTCGACTCTTACTACCCTGGAGTCGACTCGTTGAACATTGGAGTCGACTCGCGCACTTCAGGAGTCGACTCGTTGACAGGTTCTGAGATGAGGCTTTCTATTCTTCTTTCTGTTCTCAGTCGGAGTCGACTCGTACTAGTCTGGAGTGACTCGAGCTTGTGCCAGTGAACTTGATACGCTTGGAGTCGACTCGTGATACTCGGGAGTCGACTCGAGTCTCAGACTTTGGTTCAGCAGACTTCTTAACTTATCCAAAATACTATGAACCAAATCTAGAGACACTTGGACAGGATTTTCACTGAAACACTCAATTGAATTCATTAGTAATCACAAGATATACTCAAATGCTTTGAGCTCATCAAAATCAAATGGGGTTTTAATCAATCACTCCACACTGGGATGATTTTTCTAGATACACATGGGTCATGTTTTTAGCTCATAAAGATGAAGCATTTTCAATATTTAAGAAATTTCATAAGGAAGTAACTAACTCAAGAAATGCTTCAGTTATAGCTATTAGGAGTGATCATGGAATGAAATTTGAAAATCATCTATTTGATGAATTTTGTAGTAAAAAAGAAAATAACTCATAATTTCTCTGCACCTAGGACACCACAACAAAATGGAGTGGTAGAAAGAAAGAATAGAACCCTAGAGAAAATGGCTAGGACCATGTTGTGTGAAAGTAACCTCCCAAAGTATTTTTGGGGAGAAGCCATTAACACATCATGTCATATATTAAATAGAGTTCTATTAAGACCAATTATAAAGAAAACACCTTACGAACTTTGGAGAGAAAGAAAGCCCAAAGTAAACTATTTTCATGTTTTTGGGTGTAGGTGTTTCATTCATAATAATGGCAAAGATAACTTAGACAAATTTGATTCCAAATCTGATGAAGGTATCTTTTTGGAATATTCTACATCAAGTAAAACTTATAGAGTCTTCAACAAAAGTACCCTTGTTATTGAAGAGTCTATACATGTTGTTTTTGATGATACTAATGATGTCTCTTCTAGCAAGAGAGTAGCTCTTGATGATGATGCAGGGATATTTGAGGAAAAGATGAATGACATGACATTACAAGAAAATGAACCGAAACAGATTGGAGACACATCAACAAACCAAGAGGTAATTGTTGATCATGGGCTTACAAAGGCTTGGAGGTATGCTCATGGTCACCCTAAAGAATTAATCTTAGATGATTCATCTCAATCTGTTAGAACTAGAGCCTCTCTTAGGAACTTAAATAATCATCTTGCATTTGTTTCACATTTAGAACCTAAAAACATATAAGAAGCTGAAAGTGATGTAAATTGGATAAATGCTATGCAAGAGGAACTTAACCAATTTATAAGAAATAAAGTATGGAACTTAGTTGAAAGACCCACTGAATACTCAATAATAGGAACTAAATGGATATACAAAAATAAACTTGATGCAAATGGAATTGTGATTAGGAACAAGGCTAGACTAGTAGCAAAGGGCTATAATCAAGAAGAATGTATAGATTTTGATGAGACTTTTGCTCCTGTAGCTAGACTTGAGGTAATTAGATTGTTACTAGCATTTGCATGCAATAAAAATTTCAAATTATTTCAAATGGATGTAAAAAGTGCCTTCTTGAATGGGTATATTAATGAGGAGGTTTATGTAGAACAACCTTCTAGTTTTGAGAATCATCAATACTCCAATCATGTTTATAAACTAAACAAAGCACTTTATGGTCTAAAACAAGCTCCTAGAGCATGGTATGAAAGACTTAGCAAATTTCTATTAGACCATAAATTTTCTAGAGGAAATATTGATACAACTCTATTTTTGAAAAAGGAAAACAAAAATACGTTGGTAGTGCAGATTTATGTAGATGATATTATTTTCGGTGCTACTAACAATCGCCTTTGCGAAGAGTTTGCTGAGTTAATGCAGAGTGAATTTGAGATGAGCATGATGGGAGAATTGAACTACTTCCTCGGACTTCAAATCAAATAATCCAAGAAAGGGATTTTCATCAATCAAGCTAAATACAACAAGGAAATGCTAAAGAAGTTTGACATGGATGGAAATAAGTCAATTAGCACCCCCATGAGCTCATCATGCAAACTAAACAAAGATGAAACAGGTAAATCAGTAGATCAAAAGCTGTATAGAGGTATGATAGGATGTTTACTATATCTTACAACAAGTAGACCTGATATTATATTTAGTGTATGCATGTGTGCTAGATATCAATCTAATCCTAAGAAATCACACCTAATTGCAGTTAAGAGAATTTTTAAATATCTCATAGGAACAAAAAATATAGGTCTATGATACTCTAAAGAATCAAGCATAAATTTAATAGGGTACACTGATTCAGACTTCGCTGGTTGTAAACTTGATAGAAAAAGCACCAGCGGGTCTTGTCAATTTTTAGGAGAAAATCTAATTTCATGGTTTAGTAAGAAACAAAACTCGGTTGCACTATCTACGGCTGAAGCCGAATATGTTGTTGTCGGGAGTTGTTGTGCTCAAATTTTATGGATCAAGCAACAACTTGAAGATTATGGCATTAAACAAAATAAGATTCCCATAAATTGTGATAATACAAGTGCCATAAACTTAACTAAAAATCCAATTCAACACTCAAGAACTAAACATATTGAGATAAGACATCACTTCATAAGAGATCATGTGTTAAATGGTGATGTAATGCTTGAATTTGTTTGCACTGATGATCAACTTGCTGACATCTTCACAAAATCCTTGAGTAAAGATCGATTTTGTATTCTTAAAAGAGGGTTAGGAGTGATTGATCCATTCTTGTGATACTCCCTTATAATTCATTGATTTTGATGATTAGCTTATATTGGATATAGGATTTTACGTCTATGGTCATCAAATCATTCCTTAAGTTATAAAGATTCCCATATCTCTCTCCTTTGGCACGGAATTAACTGAGTTCTTTGGTTATGTGCCAAAGTTCGAGTCGACTCGAATAGATTTTAGAGTCGGCTCGTGGGCGAGTCGACTCGTGCATATTTAGGAGTCGACTCGAGGTCGAGTCGACTCGCGACATACCAGAGTCGACTCGAAGCTGGAAATCCAATTTTTAACCCCAATCGAAATGTTTATTCTTCACTTCTATTTTCGGTCGCCACTGTTCCAAAACCCTAGAGTCGTCTCCGGCCTCGTCTCCGACCCATTTTAGGTCCTTTTCCTCGAGTTTTCTCCCATTTCTCTTATCCATCCCTCGGTTTTTAGGTCAAAATGCCTAGGAAAGCTGTTGTCCCGAGCTGGAAGAGACCTCTCTCCGCAAGCGGCACCAAGCGACGGTCCAAGGCCCGAAACGAACCCGTGAGGCCACCACCTCCGGTTCCTTCCCCGCCTAGGCCGGTTCCCTCGCGTCCATGCGCCGGAAGGGCAGTCTCTACCGGGAGGAAAATCAATTTTGACTTCCTCTCCCGGGAAGGGTTCACCCTAGGGCATCATCTTAGGGCTCAAGGGTTAGAGTTCTTCTGTTCTTTAGACCTCTCTACCTACCCAAGGTTAGTTAGGAAATTTTATGGGACTGTAGCCCGAGGTAGTGGTGGTATCCAGGGAACCATAGCGGGTGTCCCTGTTTTTATCTCGGAGGACTTCATTGCTCGAATCCTCCATCTCTCCCGAGAGGAGATTTTTTTCACTCATCCCCATGATAGGACTGAGGCCCTTACGGCCATCCTAGGGAGCCCACCTCAATCCCCAATAGAGGAGGTATTTGCAAATCAGCTTTCAGCTGAAATGCGGCTCCTCCTAAGTATCATTTCTAGGACTCTCTTTCCCAAAACTGGTAGGTTTGACTTCATCTTCGAGAGAGACCTAGCATTGATGTTCCACATTCTTCAAGACACTCCCATCAACTTTCCCAATCTCATCTACAAATATATCTGTGAACCCCTAGATAAACCTAGGTTAAGTCTCCCTTATGGCATACTATTCACACTCTTCTTTAGGGAATTAGAGGTCCCTATCCCTGAGGGGGAACCCTCTCGTTCACTTCGAAATACTGATCACATGGGTGAGGGGACTCTCCATAGAATGGGGTTCCATAAAGTCGAAAATGTTTGGGTTAGGAAAACATCTTTATCCACACCATCCGACCCTACCACTCATCACTCACCTAGTCCTAATCATGACCAGGACCAGTATACAGCTCCTCCCACTTTTTCTTCCACTTCTGGTCCTTCATTCCCATCTACTTCTGCTGGACCATCTACAACTCCACCACCTCAGCAACCTTTAGAAGTCCGGATCAGCATTGAGCAGCTCCGGGAGATGAGACAGGAGATTGTGAGGGAGCTGAGAGATGATTTATTGAGATAGCTCCGAGGTCCACTGAGTGCTCCCTCCTCTGATGTTGTTCCCTCCTTAGCAGCCGTGTCCAAGATGGTAGCAGACCTGAAGGAGGAAATCTACAACATAAGGAGCCTAGTCCAAGCTCAATACTAGAATCTTAGCGACGTAAAGGATGACACGAGGAAGATGCGAGATAGCATCAAAAACGAGCTAGGTAGCCAGAGTCAGGGTGCAGAAAGGCTAGCAAATGCCTTGATCTCCAAACTTGACACCCTCCAAGAAAGTGTGACCCAGCTCACTTCGATACAGTCTAGGGCCACCTCGGAGATCATCGAACAGCTAGGGAACGTCTCTGAGGGGATAAGCTTGGTCATCAAACATACCAGACTGAGTACGGAAGCCACATCCTCCACTACAAAGAAACCCTAGTGTATTTTTTTTTATGATGTACAGTCCCTTGAGGACTTTTTTGTTATATAATCACACTTGTACTCAAATTTGAGTTTAATACAATGAGTAGAAATTTTCTTTCAAAACTGTGCAATTTGAGTTCTTAGTGGATTCGATACCTCGAGGCTCATTATCTCTCTGTTGGGGCTCCTCAAGGAGTAATCTCTAGAATCTATTCAAGGGATATTCGAAGATTAGTTGAATCATACTCAAGAACAAATTGACAAATTTTTCCTCTGAAAGTAAGAATTTAAGCTCAAAAGCTTCAAGACATTAAAAGAAAATTCAGAGAACCTAAACAAAATTAAATGCATATGTTGAGGGAGAGAATCTGAAATCTTAAGAAAGCAAATTCATTAAACACATATAAGCCAAACAATTGATTGCATGATATGAAGGCTTATATAATTCCAAATGAAAGGGAGAGCTTTAATTTCAGGATTTACTGATTCATACCTTTCAATTTTGGATAAATTAAATGACTAGACATTTGAATTCATTTTAAAACTTTACTAAAAATCACCTCTTGGTTGAGCAATTTACTTTACAAATACTCAATATTTTGTCATCATCAAAAAGGGGGAGATTGTGGAGTGATTGACTATACCCCTATTTGATTTTGATGAGCTCAAAGCATTTGAGTATATTTCATGTTGTACTAATGAATTCAATCTAGTGTTTCAGGCAAATATATGTGAATTTATCTTTAAGAGCATCGAGCTTTTTGTTCAAAGTCATTTGGCTAAGTGTTGAACTCAATTAAGCCAAAGTTTGAAGCTCGAGTCGACTCCGGAAGATTACGAGTCGACTCCAAGTATTTCAGAGGTTCTGGCACAAGCTCGAGTCGACTCCGGTACACTACGAGTCGACTCCGACTGAGAACAGACAGAAGGACAGAAAGATAAATTTCAGACCCTGTCATCGAGTCGACTCCGACAATTTCTAGTCGACTCCGATGCTTGCCGAGTCGACTTCCGACAGTTTCAAGTCGACTCCAAGGAGTAACAGACAGAAAGACAGAGAAGTGTTTTCTAGACCTTGTTACCGAGTTGACTCTAGAAGGATTCGAGTCGAGTCCAACGTTTGCGAATCGACTCCTAAACATGCAAGAGTCGACTCTCAAAGAAAAGCAGATTGAAAGGCAGAAACCAAACAAAGTGACTCTATGAATGAGTTGACTCCGAGAATACGAGAGTCGACCCCAAGTCAGCCGAGTCGACCCCAACAAAGTGCGAGTCGACTCCGAGGCAGTTCAACTCGAAAGACAAAGGATCAGTTTTCGGGCTCTGAGAGCCGAGTCGACTCCAAGATAATCCGAGTCGACTTCGAGGCAGTTCAACTCCAAAAACAGAGGATCAGTTTTCGGGCTCTAAGAGCCGAGTCGACTCCAAGATGATCCGAGTCGACTCGAGAGAGAAATGCAGAACAATAGACTTTGGAATTCTGAGAACGAGCCGTCTCTAAAAGTGCCGAGTCATCTTCGGATATTGGCAAGTCGACTCCAGGTTTGGTCCGAGTCGACTCCAGGATGAGACAGCACTTTAATTCAAATCCTGAACAGTGGATGAGTCGTCTCCAGTAAAGCATGAGTCGACTCCAGCAACAGCCGAGTCGACTCCAGATCGAGCGAGTCGACTCCGACCCCAACGACATTGTCAGGAAGTGCAGACTGTGCAGAATGGCCACAAATCAGTGTCTAACGGCTATTTTTCAAGGGAGACTGCTTAAATAGCTAGAGTGAACACTAGTAGACATTAAGAGAGTTACTTCATCTGTGCATTAAGTGTTTTCCAACTACCAAGAGTCTATAAAGAGAAAAGATAAGCAAAAGAAGGAAGAAACGTATTCAATACATTCCTAGAAGTCTTTCCTTTGCATTCAAGGCTCTTTCTCTGACATCAAATCTTCAGTGCACTCAAAGAGGAGACTCAGAGTTCGAGAAGCCCTTTTCTTCCTCTTCCAAAATCTGTTTGAGGGCTTCTAACTTTACTCTATTCATATTGATTCATATTTGCTTGTTAAGAAGCTTTCCTTGTATCTTTTTCCAAACTGTTTTCTTACTTAATACAATCAGGGGATTGAATCAAGGGGTGTAAGGTTTGTTGGTGAGCCGAAGTTAAAACTAATGGTATAAGAATTCGATTGTGATTCCGGAAAAACAATCGGGTGGTTCTAGTCGGTGAGCCTGTGAAAACCGACCGAGTTCATTGTGATCTCGCGAAAACAACAAGTTGGGTTGTGAACTTGTAAAACAACCGGCTGTAATCCAAGAAATTATAGTGAAGTCCCAAGTGAAGCTTGGGGAGTGGACATAGGAGCAAGGGTTAGCTCCGAATCACTATAAACTGGTTTGTGTTTGTATTGGCTGTTGTCCTCTCTCTCTCTCTTCATTCACTTCATCTAGTAACTTAACTAATTTGCTTGCATTAGATTTAGTTAATTACTAATCATAGTTTTTAATTGGTCGAGAATTAATCCAAACCTAATTCACCCCCCCTCTTGGGTTGTCTTCTTAGGCAACAAATTCTAAATTCTAATTCAACAAAGTTTCAAGTGAAACGTACTCTTAAGGGCAAAATAGTAATTTTCATTGTTAAGAGTATGTAGCACTACCATGGCATACATTCAAAATTGCTTGAAGTATATTTCATTGATTGTATGGATGAGTCTAACCTTAAAATGCAGCAAAGTGTAGAATGAGTCGACCCCAACAAAGGTGGAGTCGATCCTGGCACATCATGGAACCATCAGGCACACCTCTGCGAAAATGGCATGGATGAACAGTAGTGGAGTCGACCCCAAGTATGCTTGAGTCTACCCCAGCTTCAAGCCTCAAGAAAACAAGTCTCTGAAATTTACTGAGAGGGTCGACCCCAACTTTTCTTGAGCCGACCCCAGATGGAGCCAACCCCAGGAATGCTTGAGTCGACCCCAATGGAGTCAACCCCAACTAAACATGAGTCGACCCCAAGGCTATGTCGTTCAAAACTGTGTCTCTGGAATCTCTGAGAGGGTCGACCTCAATAGAACTTGAGTCGACCCCACTGTAGCTTGAGTCGACCCCAAAAAGAGTTGAGTCGACCCTAGTGAAAAACAGCTGAAATACAAGGTTCTGTGATCTCTGAGAGGGTCGACCCCACTGTAGCAGGAGTCGACCCCAGTGAAAGTTGGGTCGACCCCACTGAAAGTTGAGTCGACCCCAAGTCTGTTGAACAGTGGTTTGAGTCGACCCCAGAAAAGTTTGGGTCGATCCCAGCACGGGCAGAAGCATAATGGCTAGTTATGCAGAAGTACTTTTTGACCTTCCAATGGCTAGTAACGGATAGTTTTTCAAATCTAACCAATGGGGAGTAACCTAAACATGTGGAAAAGTATTTATAATGACACTATTCATCAGAACAAGTAATCTTGTGCATGAAAATCAAAGTTCACTCAAGAAAGACAAAGCCCTAGTATTCTTCATCAAAGTGCTTCATTCAAGAGTTAAAAGGAAGTGGTTGAGCAGATCAAAAGAGGCATTAAGAGCTCCACCAACCCTTGAAGAGTGAAGCATTCCTTAACAAAGAAGAGAAGAACCATATCAAAGCGATAACTATATTCTAACTCTTCTTTGTAGCTTATATTTATTATAGCTGCTCATCTAGGAGTTTCAACCTCCTTCTTCTTCTTCTAAAAATCTTGTAAGATTTGTTGGTGAGCCCGTAAAACCAACGGTATAGGTTTGTTGGTGAACCCGTAAAACCAACGGTGAAGGTTTGTTGGTGAGCCCGTAAAACCAATATAGGTTTTTGGTGATCCCGAAAAACCAAATGTAAAGATTTTTGGATTGTGAGCCCAAAAAACAATCCAACTGTAATCTGCGATATTATAGTGAATTTCCAAGGGGTCGCTTGGAGAGTGGACGTAGGTGCATAGGAGAGCACCGAACCACTATACTTCTTGTTGTTTGTATTGTGTATTATTCTAAATCACTCATTCATCAATTAACATAATTAAGAAATCAAAAATTAACAAAAACCAATTCACCCCTCCCTCTTGGCTTATCACCTTGGGCAAAAAGTGGTATCAGAGCAAGGTGCTCTCATAGTATTTGTTGATCTTACGATCAAGAGTCAAAGATCATGACAACCCAAGTAGAATGTTCTATTAGCGAGGGACAATCCACAAATAGACCATCCTTGTTTAATAGCACTAATTATACTTATTGGAAAGTTAGGATGAGGATATTCATTCAAGCACTAGATTATGACATGTGGAACATCGTAACTAGGGGGCCACACACACCCACAGTTAGTATAGAGGGCACAATCATTCCTAAGCCTGAAATGGATTGGAATGAGAGTGATAGAAGACTTGCACAATTAAATGCTAAAGCAATTAATGTACTTTACTGCTCACTAGATATAAGTGAATTTAATAGAATATCCATATGTATCTCCGCTAAAGAAATTTGGGATAAACTAGAGGTCACACATGAAGGAACTAATCAAGTCAAAGAGTCAAAAATAAATATATTAGTACATAAGTATGAATTGTTTAAAATGGAATCCACTGAGTCCATAACTGAAATGTTCACTCGATTCACTGAAATCATAAATGTACTAAAGAGTTTGGAAAAGTCTTATGCTAACTTTGAACTAGTGCGAAAAATTCTTAGGTCTCTACCAAGAGTTTGGGAGGCCAAAGTAACTGCAATACAAGAAGCAAAGGATCTCAATACACTGCAATTGGAAGAAGTTCTAGGATCACTCATGACCTATGAGCTGACTATGAAACAAAACTCAGAAGAGGAGGTTAAGAAAAGGAAGACCATTGCCTTGAAATCCACAGCTCCAAAGCAGGAAACTGCATCAGAGGAGTCCGATGATGAGGAGGAATATGATGAAGAAGGAATGGCAATGCTTGAAAGAAATTTAGAAAATTCATGAAAGGTAAAAAGAAATTCCATAAAAGAAAACCTTTCATAAGAGGTAACTCAAGCCGGGAAAAGGGAAATGAAAAAGAAAAGGAAAAAGAAGTGCCAAAATGCTATGAGTGTAACAAGCCTGGACACTTCAAGATAAATTGTCCGGAATTGAAATGGATGGCAAGAAAACTTAAAAAGAGGAACCTCATGGCTGAATGAGTGAAAGCGAGGAGTCAAGTTCGGAAGAGGAAGATCAACAAGAGACGGCCCAAATCTGCTACATGGCCAATGATGATGAGGGTGGAGGAGGGATAAACGATGGTATCTAGATAGCGGCTATTCAAGACACATGACCGGTGACATATAACAATTTGTCACTTTGGAATCTAAGGAGGGTGGAGTGGTAACCTATGGAGACAATGGAAAAGGACTTATCATTGGAAAGGATAAAATCTATATTATTCTATCCACATTTATAGAAAAATATTTTATTAGTTGATGGTCTGAAACATAACTTTCTTAGCATAAGTCAATTTTGTGATAAAGGTCTTAAAGTCACATTTGAAGCTTCAGTATGCATAATTACAAATCCAAAAGATAATAGCATTGTACTTATGGGACATAGGCATGGAAATATTTATATGGTAGATCTTTATGATTTAGGCAAGAAAAATGGATTATGCTTAATTACTAATGAAGAAAGAAAAAGTGAAACAAGTTGGCTTTGGCACCGTAGACTAGGACATGCTAGTATGGACTTAATATCAAAACTAATCAAGAAGGATCTGATAAAAGTTGTGCCGAAATTAATTTTTGAAAAAGACAAAATCTGTGGACCATGCTCATTGGGAGAGCAAACAAAATCATCCTTCAAATCAAAGAATATAGTATCAACCACTAGGCCCTTTGAACTCATACACATGGATCTATTTGGGCCTACTAGAACTGCAAGTCTAGGAGAAAAGAGGTATGGACTAGTCATAGTAGATGATTTCTCAAGATACACATGGGTTTCATTTCTTGCACATAAGAGTGAAGCATTTTCAGCATTCTTGAAATATTATAAAAACATCATAACTGAAAAGAAGCTCACCTTAATTGCAATTCGAAGTGATCATAGAACTAAATTTGAAAATCAACACTTTGAAGAATTTTGTAATGAAAATGGTATCTCCCATCAATTCTCAGCACCTAGAACGCCTCAACAAAATAGGGTTGTTGAAAGAAAAAATAGGACCTTGGCAGAGATGGCACGCACGATATTGTGTGAGTCAAATCTTCCAAAGTACTTTTGGGCTGAACCTGTAAGTACTGCTTGCTATATTTTAAATCGTATTTTAATAAGACCTATAACCAAGAAAACTCCTTATGAACTTTGGAAGAATAGAAAGCCAACTACTAAATATCTTAGAGTATTTGGATGTAAATGTTTCATTTTAAACAATGGCAAGGAGGATCTAAGTAAATTTGATGCCAAGTCAGATGAAGGTATCTTTTTAGGATACTCTACATCTAGCAGGGCATACAGAGTATTCAACAAAAGAACACTTGTAGTTGAAGAGTCAATTCATATCATTTTTGATGAGTCTGATAGCGAGTCTCCTAGGAGAGAAAATACTTCTGATGATGATGCAGGAATTCTTGAGTTCGAAAAATTGAATCTTAATGACGTACCAAATCAAGATAAAGAAGATGATCATGTACCATCACACTCTCAAGACTTGCAAAAGGGATGGAGGTATGCACATGGGCATCCTAAAGACTTAATCATTGGTGATCCATCTCAAGGGATAAAAACTCAATCCTCTCTTAGAAATATAAATGATTATCTTGCTTTTGTTTCACAAATAGAACCTAAGAATTATAAAGAAGCTGAAAAAGACGTAAATTGGATAAATGCTATGCAAGAAGAATTAAATCAATTCGAAAGAAGCAATGTATGGACATTAACTGAGAGACCAAAGCAAAATTCTGTAATTGGAATAAAATGGATCTTTAGAAATAAATTAGATGAAAATGGGGTTGATAGTCAACTTTAAAGACCACGCAATAGCACGTATCTGGTAGGATAGTGATTACGGATATCGATCCACAGGGATTGGGGTACAGTTGTTTTCCTAAAAATATTTGAAAAAAGAAATTTGTGAAGACTATTAAACTAAGTAATTTTAATAAGAAATGCAATTAAAATGATATCAATTTGAGGGAACCTAGGGCATGGAATTCACCACTAACATCGGAACAAGGGTTAATTGTATTTTAATTTATTCTTGGATTAACATGCAAATTGGCTACAAGCCTAATAAGCATTCGAATAAAATTTCACAAAAGTAATTTAAGCATAATCCATCTTCAGTTGGCATGAAATGTTTACCCTAAACTAATGTGGTAGGACACTGCATCCTTTCTAAGCATGGACTATCTTATATTTACTTAGTGATCATGAAGAACAGTTGTATAAACGTCATATTTAAAATCATAGAAATTAAATATGAAATAAAATAAAATATTTATTAGGAGCAAAATAAAGTTTATACAACTCCAGGAATAGAAAATTAAAATATAAAATCCGTGTCCCTTTGTTAGGGCTGCATCCAGCCCTAGTGAGGAGATTAGCCTTCCATGTAGTGGTGGACGGCAGCAGCACTGTAGTGAACTTCCATCACGGCTACTTCCATCTCTTCGACGTCTTCTCTCTCCTTCTCTGTCTCTGACTTTTTTGGAAACTCGGCTAGAGGAAGAAGCTCGCTGATCCTTCCATCCGAAGAATGCCCCCTCTGGTTTCCATGAAGAGCCTTTTATAGACTGCATACCTCCCCCTCTCTCCCCTGTTCCAAGTTGAGATAAAGATGGATCAACGGTTGCGGGATAGAGTCGATATCTTTTGATCCTTTGACGATGGGATAAGGATGGAGGCTGAACAGGGGAGTTGATCCGGAACGCTGGGACTTGGCTGAGATTTGTTCGGGATGCTATCCTGGCTGGCAGCAGGATGGGTCGAATGAGGATGAGAAGAAATCTTATCCATGGGAGATAAGCATGGCAGGAGATGAAGATGCTCGATGTTGGGAGTAGCTGGATTCGGCTGATAACAGGGAGATGAGATCTTGATACTTGGTTGGAATAAGTATGTAATCCGAGATGCAGGGGATTTGATGAGTTCATGGGATGAAGTAGATCACAAACGCGATCCGGAGGGAGGCTGGGAGCGTGAACAGAGGAGATAAGCTGGGAGTGGTTTCTGGGATGCGACGTTCACGGAGGAGAATATCATGGAAGAGACGTTGGGAGGATCAACGTGGACGTGAGACTGGATACGAGCTGGGATTTAGAGCTTGTGGATGCTGGGAATGAGAGGAAGAAACCCACGCTTCTTCAACGTGGAAGAGAAGTAGACGCGGAGAAGGCTCGGATGCTGTTGGATGGAGCTGATCCGACTGAGATGCATTCGTGAATGGGAGGAAACAATAGATTCGTGAGCGTGAAGGGATCCATGGACGAGGAAGTTTGGATTTGGCTGAGATGAAAACGCATGAAACAGGGGATCTGGAACGTATGGATGAAGGAAGTTTGGAAGAGATGAAGCTGGGACGTCTGGCAGTTGGGAAGAAATCTGGGAAATTCGGAAGCAGGGGAGAAAGTTTGATCCGAAGATCATGGGATCTAGCTTCGGAATGAACACCTAAACCTTATCCTATGGATGATAGGATCAATCCAGAATGAGAAGAAGCTCGGGAATGGCTGCGGATGTGGTTGATCCGGAACTTGGTTTCAAAGCATAGGATGAGAGATGAGTTGAAATGCGATAGAGATGGATTCGGCTCTATTTCGTTGGAACACGGGAGAAGGGGAGGATGGCCTGGAAGATGCTGGGAAGGATGATGTGGCTGATAGTGGGATTCGGGAGGATGAAGCAGCTGGGAGCAAGGGATTTTGTTTGGATACGGGATGAAGACAAATCATGAACATGGTGAGCTGGGTGAATGTCGTGGAACGCAAGGGATTTGGAAGGAGCTTTGACATGGGGTGAAGATGAATCGTAATGCTGGGATTTGTTCCGAAGAAGGGATAAGAGAGGCTTTGATTTGCGGTTAGCTGGGATCTGGGGATGAGCGTGTGATTTCTTTTGGCTACATGTCCACTCGGCTGGGAGCAGATCCATTCGAGACTATTTGGTGGGAAGAGGTTCACGTGGCTATTAAGTTTGGGAGGACTCACATAGTAGGTGGAATGCTGGGAGGAACTTGGACACAGTGGAAGGCTATTTCGCTGAAGAGGGGATTCAATGTGGAGCAAGGAAAAAGATGCGTGAACTTAGGATGTCCAAATTAGAAAGTTTGGACACGTGGAGAAAATCGAGGATAACGTGTAAAGAAAAGAAATTGATGGGGTTTAGACATCATCCAGTTGAGTTTGTCTTGACCTGCATTCATTAGGCTCAATTAATAATTAAATCAAACTCGAAGTAATTTAAAATGCAATGATGAGGGTAACACATCTTTTTATGTTTTAAATTTAGAATATGTGTATAAAAATAATAATATGTGCTATGTAAAATAGATTAATTTACGCATTATTTAGCACTTATCACACCCCCAACCTACATTTTGCTAGTCCTCAAGCAAAATAAAAACTAACTCACTTTCGCAGGAATCGCGATTGCATTTACCGTATGTAATAAGGCTTTAAACCCTTAGGTGGCCCTAGTGGACGAGTTTTGTCTCGTGAGAATTTTCGGCTCAGATACCCACAAACTGCTGTCTCTACTCAAAGAATTTATTTTATTGTTTTATAAAATCTAATTTCAAATGCATTAATGCCAATAATTTCAAAAGCACACAAAGTTTTAATTACTAAATCAGCCCAGATCTTAGGTCAGTATGCAACTTAAGTTGAAGTCATTAAGTTTCTGTTAGAGAGTTGTAAGGCTAATTTATACTTGGGTACTCGGTGATATCTGGACCATACACAAGCTAAGACTTTAGATCCCCCAAAATACTGCTAAAGCTAGTAGTTTCCAAGAATTGGTCAGATAAGACCTATTCACTGATTCAAAATCATCCTATCTTGCAGGATTTCGAGAGTTGTGGATATTTACTTTAATACCTCATGGGCTTTATATGTAATATTTCAGTTTACTCGGATTTTTACAACGACGGCTTTCACACTATCGTCTTTTTCACGGTCAATATTATTTTCTCTTTTTTTATATACTTTGATTTTGTATTTATAAATAAATCATGCACTTTTACTCTTGTAATGATTCCTCCGTGTAATGAGCATTCAGTCAACACTCCCACACCAGATGGCATAAGATGTTGGGCATCAAGACTTCCCTACGGACCTATGCTCGGGTTCATCATACAAGCCCGCTGACTATTGACAATAGGTAGCCCTTTTCGATGTACCTGACTAAATTCACTCTCTCTTTTTTTTCTCTTTTTTTTAAATAAATATGGAATAATAGTGAATTAGATAGAAATGATTCGTCAGGACGCAAGGTTGCTACCAGACTTAACAACATAATGTTGAACCTAACCCTTAGAAGTGCAGGCCATGTGTGTTGTAAAATTCCAAAGTAAAAATTATCTTACAACTCGCTAAAAGAACTTTTAATAAAAAGAACTCAAATTGTCTTACTCCTGACTAGTTATTGGGCTTTTTAGATTTTATATACTTCGTGTGTTTATCATTTCAGCACTAAGGCATAGAAATTAGTTTTTTTTTTGAAAAACTTATTTAATAATGCAAAAAATTTCTTCAAAAATTCGAATCCTATATCCCCCAACCTAGATCAGACATTGTCCTCAATGTTTTTTTTTGAATATGATATTATTATTATTATTTATTTTTTGGTATTCTATTTTAGACGAAAATATGATGTATATGGAGGATAGAAGCATTTTACCTTAGCTGCATCAGTAATATGAGGACTCCTGCTAAAAAAATTGAAAAAATGCAATAAAAAAATGACCTACGAAAATTGGGTTGCCTCCCAGCAAGCGCTAAGTTTAACGTCTTCAGCCAGACGCAGTGCATCCTTATCAAATCATACCGGGTTTCATGCCGAGTTCTCCAAGGAAGAAAATTTGTGGGAGACTGATTGTCGGGCAAGGAGTTGACTGCTTCTATGGCCTTGTCTATATCAAAGTCAAAATAGGCCAAGCATGTTTTCAGAGGATCATCTGCCAAAATATAGGAAAGGGTTTCTTCTACAAGATCGTCCATTTTGTCTATTAGAAAGCACTCAACTTCCTTTGCAGGTTGATCAGAGGCACGAAATATATTTAACTTGACCTTCATATTCTCAAAAAATATATTGATCACCCCATTTCTACAATTTATACTCGCATTGGCTGTAGCTAAAAAGGGACGATCTAGGATCACGGGGATTTGTTTCTTAGGATTAGGCTCATATTCCATATCAAGGACGATAAAATCTACAAAAAAATAGAATTTGTCTACCTTGACAAGAATATCTTCAATTATCCCACGTGGTGTTTTTATAGATCGATCAGCCAATTAAAGGGATACCGAGGTTGGTTTTAACTCACCTAACCCAAGTTTCTCATAAACTGAGTAAGGTAAAAGGTTGACACTTGCCCCTAGATCTAAGAGTGCTCGATCAATGAAATTATTTCATAAAGCACAAGAGATGGTGGGAGCACCAGGATCTTTGAATTTCGGAGGGATGTTGTGTTGGAGAATAGAACTTACTTGCTCAGTTAGGAAAACCTTTTTAGGCACATGTGTCCTAGATTTTCGCTTTTGCGTACAAAGGTCTTTGAGAAATTTGGCATAGGAGGGAACTTGTCTAATAGCATCAAGAAGCGGGAGGTTGATTTTGACTTGTTTGAAAACCTCCATCATCTCCTCTAGTGAAGTTCCTTTCTTGCCAAAGGGAGTGGGTGCATTAAGTGCTTCAGGAAATGGGGCCTTTGGAATGTGAGTTTTGGCAGAAGGTGGACTAGCTGAAGAAGAAGAAGAAGGTTTTAGATTTTTATTTGACACATTTCTATCCTCTTCTTTACCTTCCTTATTGTTACCCTCCCCAATCTTATTGTCTACTACACGTCCCCTCCTTAGGGTAGTCAAAGCATTGGCTTGTTCATGATGAATTGTATTTAGCTGATTTTCTTGAGCCATGTATTGTCCCCTAGGATTACTCACTGGTTGGCTTGGAAGTTTTCCTTCCTCTCGCTTGTTCAGTGCATTAGCTTGTTGCCCCATTTGGGATTCTAGCTTAGCGATAGATTGTGTGTGAGAGTGCACCAATTGTGTAATAATTTCCAAACCTTGAAGGGAGGTCAACACTTTCTCCTCAAAGGCTGTGTTTCTTTGGGTGCTGGAGGAGGGACATGTTGAAATTGTGAATAGTGAGTAGGAGGACGGTTCGGATGAACATTTCGGAACGGTTGAAAATTTTGGGAATAAGGCTGGGAGGTATTAAGAGTCTGCTACTTCCAAGAAAAGTTTGGATGGTTGCGCCACCCTGGGTTATAAGTAGTAGAATATGGATCATTACCGGGTCGGGATTGCGTTTGGGTAGCATTTACGTGTTCTACTTGTGCTTGGGGAAAGTTTGGAAGCTGTTCTCTAAACATTAGCTGGTCCAATTTGCGGGACAGTGCATCTACTTTGTTGGATAGACCTATGGATTGGCTAACTTCATATATGGTCCCTTTTCTTTGAGAATTTGGGGGTGCTTGACGAGCGGAGGAGGCATGGTGGAGGGAATTTTCATTAAGGTTTTCAAACATCTGCCATGCCTGATGCTCACTCTTAAGCATGCAAGTTCCCCCACAAGAAGCATCAACCATCTGACGGTTTCGTTTAGACAATCCGTCATAAAAGCATTGCACTAATTGCCATTTAGGTATTTGATGATGCGGGCAATTTCGGAGTAAATCTCTAAATTTTTTCCAAGTTTCATGAAATTCTTTCCCATCATATTGGGAGAAGCTCGTGATAGCACGCCTAAATTGGTTTGTTCTTCCTATGAAAAAATATTTTTTTAGAAATTTATGTTGCATTTGAGCCCATGAAAGAATGGAATTAGCTTCTAATGAATGGAGCCACTGCTTAGCTCTATCCTTAAGGGAGAAAGGGAATAGCCTGACTTTTAGAGCATCATCAGTGAAGTTCTGAATTTTGACAGTAGTGCAGATCTCAAGGAACTCATCTAAATATTTGTATGGGTCTTCATTGTTAAGTCCATAAAAAGAGGGAAGCATTTAGATGATACTAGACTTAATTTCAAACTGCACGGCCGCAGAGGTATCAGGTAGTCGAATACAAGATGGAGAGGTATAAATGGAAGGAGTAAAGTACTCCTTTAACAGCTTGGGTTGTTCCTCAGCCATCTCGACAGGTGGAAAAGATCCTATGGTTCTATAGGTGCGGATTTCAGCTCGAAGGCCCTAATAGAACGCTCTATTTCAGAATCAAAAGGTACTAATTCAGGAGATCTAGAACGACACCCTAGCATACACTAATACTTTCTGATCAGTTAAATGCAGTCAAGCATGCATTAAAAGAAAAACACATCAATTCCTTATGTTTGCCCTAAAATCACTAGACAGCTTCTAACTGGTTTGAAGAGGGCACCTAAGCCTCCAATCCGGTCTAATGAACTTAGTTGACTAGGTAAGCTCCCAGGTAAGTGGGGGGGTCACGATGCGTTCGCAAAGGTCCCACTTAAAAACTACTTGCCTCGAGCAGATGAACTGTTTCCCTTGGGACAAAGCTTGCCTAGACATCAACTGAGCCACAGAGCGAAATTGGTGCAACTTTCGGTGATCTTCATCCTATTGAGATCGAATGTCCCTAGGGCTAACGTCTAATTGATTTTAATTAAAGTGGTAACTATGTGAGAATTGATTCACCTAATTTGGGGCAAGAATCTGGTGATGAAATCTAGTTCTTATCTTATTGGGGTGATTGCCCTTACTATGTGCGGATTAATTGATGTATGTGTATCAAGCATGCATTCACACTTTTGCTGAAATTAAAATCAAACAATCACCACAAAAGAGAATTAATTTAAATAAGAAAGGTTTAGAGGTTACCAAAGGAAATTTCCAGCAATTTTTTTTTAAAAAGCAAACCTCTACAGCTTTCCTTTTCCAGCAATCCTTTTTGATCGTCCCAAACTTCCTCTTTGATTCCTGAATAAAAGAAAATTCAAAAATTAGTAAGAGAGAGAAAGGAGATAAGAAAAGTAACAAAAATAAAAAATATTTTTATTTTATTTTAAATATATATATATATATTTTTTTTTGAAAGTTTTTTTTTATGAAAAGAAAAATAACTATGCTAGCAATCTCCGGCAACGGCGCCAAAAATTGATAGTCAACTTTAAAGACCACGCAATAGCACGTATTTGGTAGGATAGTGATTACGGGTATCGATCCACAGGGATTGGGGTACAGTTGTTTTCCTAAAAATATTTGAAAAAGAAAATTTGTGAAGACTATTAAACTAAGTAATTTTAATAAGAAATGTAATTAAAATGATATCAGTTTGAGGAAACCTAGGGCATGGAATTAACCACTAACATCGGAACAAGGGTTAATTGTATTTTAATTTATTCTTGGATTAACATGCAAATTGGCTACAAGCCTAATAAGCATTCGAATAAAATTTCACAAAAGTAATTTAAGCATAATCCATCTTCAGTTGGCATGAAATGTTTACCCTAAACTAATGTGGTAGGACACTGCATCTTTTCTAAGCATGGACTATCTTATATTTACTTAGTGATCAGGAAGAACAGTTGTATAAACGTCATATTTAAAATCATAGAAATTAAATATGAAATAAAATAAAATATTTATTAGGAGCAAAATAAAGTTTATACAACTCCAGGAATAGAAAATTAAAATATAAAATCCGTGTCCCTTTGTTAGGGCTGCATCCAGCCCTAGTGAGGAGATTAGCCATCCATGTAGTGGTGGACGGCAGCAGCACTGTAGTGAACTTCCATCACGGCTACTTCATCTCTTCGACGTCTTCTCTCTCCTTCTCTCTCTCTGACTTCTTTGGAAACTCGGCTACAGGAAGAAGCTTGCTGATCCTTCTATCCGAAGAATGCCCCCTCTGGTTTCCATGAAGAGCCTTTTATACACTGCATACCTCCCCCTCTCTCCCCTGTTCCAAGTTGAGATAAAGATGGATCAACGGCTGCGGGATAGAGTTGATATCTTTTGATCCTTTGACGATGGGATAAGGATGGAGGCTGAACAGGGGAGTTGATTTGGAACGCTGGGACTTGGCTGTGATTTGTTCGGGATGCTATCCTGGCTGGCAGCAGGATGGGTTGAATGAGGATGAGAAGAAATCTTATCCGTGGGAGATAAGCATGGCTGGAGATGAAGATGCTTGATGTTGGGAGTAGCTGGATTCGGCTGATAACAGGGAGATGAGATCTTGATACTTGGTTGGAATAAGGATGTAATCCGAGACGCAGGGGATTTGATGAGTTCATGGGATGAAGTAGATCACAAATGCGATCCGAAGGGAGGATGGGAGCGTGAACAGAGGAGATAAGCTGGGAGTGGTTTCTGGGATGCGACGTTCACGGAGGAGAATATCATGGAAGAGATGTTGGGAGGATCAACGTGGACGTGAGACTGGATACGAGCTGGGATTTAGAGCTTGTGGATGCTGGGAATGAGAGGAAGAAACCCACGCTTCTTCAACGTGGAAGAGAAGTAGACGCGGAGAAGGCTCGGATGCTGTTGGATGGAGCTGATCCGGCTGAGATGCATTCGTGAATGGGAGGAAACAACGGATTTGTGAGCGTGAAGGGATAGGAAGTTTGGATTTGGCTGAGATGAAAATGCATGAAATAGGGGATCTGGAACGTATGGATGAAGGAAGTTTGGAAGAGATGAAGCTGGGATGGCTGGCAGCTGGGAAGAAATCTAGGAAATTCGAAAGCAGGGGAGAAAGTTTGATCCGAAGATCATGGGATTTAGCTTCGGAATGAACACCTAAACCTTATCCTATGGATGATAGGATCAATCCGAAATGAGAAGAAGCTCGGGAATGGCTGCGGATGAGGTTGATCCGGAACTTGGTTTCAAAGCATAGGATGAGAGATGAGTTGAAATGCGATAGAGATGGATTCGGCTCTATTTCGTTGGAATACGGGAGGAGGGGAGGATGGTCCGAAAGATGCTGGGAAGGATGATGTGGATGATAGTGGGATTCGGGAGGATGAAGCAGCTGGGAGCAAGGGATTTTGTTTGGATACGGGATGAAGATAGATCATGAACATGGTGAGCTGGGTGAATGTCGTGGAATGCAAGGGATTTGGAAGGAGCTTTGACATAGGGTGAAGATGAATCGTAATGCTAGGATTTGTTCCGAAGAAGGGATAAGAGAGGCTTTGATTTGCGGTTAGCTGGGATCTGGGGATGAGCGTGTGATTTCTTTTGGCTACATGTCCACTCGGCTGGGAGCAGATCCATTCGAGACTATTTGGTGGGAAGAGGTTCACATGGCTATTAAGTTTGGGAGGACTCACATAGTAGGTGGAATGCTGGGAGGAACTTGGACACAGTGGAAGGCTATTTCGCTGAAGAGGGGATTCAATGTGGAGCAAGGGAAAAGATGCGTGAACTTAGGATGTCCAAATTAGAAAGTTTGGACACGTGGAGAAAATCAAGGATAACGTGTAAAGAAAAGAAATTGATGGGGTTTAGGCATCACCCAGTTGAGTTTGACTTGACCTGCATTCATTAGGCTCAATTAATAATTAAATCAAACTCGAAGTAATTTAAAATGCAATGATGAGGGTAACACATCTTTTTATGTTTTAAATTTAGAATATGTGTATAAAAATAATAATATGTGCTATGTAAAATAGATTAATTTACTTATTATTTAGCACTTATCACATAGTGATAAGAAATAAAGCTAGACTTGTAGCTAAGGGATACAATCAAGAAGAAGAGATAGATTTTGAGAAAATATTTGCTTCCGTAGCCAAATTAGAAGCTATTAGATTACTTCTAGATTTTGCATGCTTCATGAAATTCAAATTGTATCAAATGGATATAAAAAGTGCCTTCTTAAATGGTTATATAGAAAAAGAAGTATATGTAGAGCAACCTCCTGATTTTGAGAATTATGAATTGCCAAATCATGTATTTAGATTACATAAGGCATTATATGGATTGAAACAAGCACCTAGGGCTTGGTATGATCGATTAAGCAAATTTCTGCTAAATAATGATTTCAGTATAGAAAATGTAGATAAAATACTCTTTCTCAAAAGAAAAGACAAAAATTTACTAGTAGTACAAATATATGTAGATGACATAATCTTTGGTGCCACTAATGATAATCTTTGCGAAGAATTTGCTAAATTAATGCAAGAAGAATTCGAGATGAGTATGATGGAAGAACTAAATTTCTTTCTTGGATTACAAATCAAGCAAACTAAGGAAGGCATCTTTATTCATCAAACTAAGTACACAAAGAAAATACTAAAGAAGTTTGGGAATGAAAATCACAAGGGGATAGGCACTCCTATGAACCCCACTAGTAAACTAGACAAAGATGAGAAAGAAAAAAGTATAGATATGAAGCTCTATAGAGGATTAATTGGATCTTTGCTTTACCTAACAACCAGTGGGCCAGATATAGTATTTAGTGTAGGAATATGTGCTAGATACCAATCAAATCCTAAGAAATCACGTCTAAGTGCTGTCAAAAGAATCCTTACATATTTGAGAGGAACCACAAACATAGGATTATGGTACTCTAGAGACTTCTGTACTGATTTGCTTACATATTCTGATGCTGATTTTGCTGGATGCAAATTAAAAAGAAAAAGCACCAGTGGAACATGTCAATTCTTAGGAAATAACTTAGTATCATGGTTTAGCAAAAAGCAGAATTCAGTAGCATTATCAACGGCTAAGGTAGAGTATATAGCTGCCGGAAGTTGCTGTGCTCAAGTACTATGGCTCAAGCAACAACTAGAGGACTATAGAATTAAATTAGACAACATTCCTATAAAGTGTGATAACACTAGTGCCATTAACCTTACCAAAAATCCGGTTCAGCACTTTAAAGCCAAGCACATTGAAATAAGGTATCATTTCATCAGAGATCATGTGCAAAATAGGAACATATGTATTGAGCATGTATGTACTGAGAAACAATTAGCTGACATATTTACAAAATCTTTAAGTGAAGATAGATTTTGCATGCTTAGGAGGGAATTAGGCATATGTGATCCCTTTGATTGAGAGGAAATAGAAGGAACAAGTTGCCTCATGATACTCCTCTCTTATTTTGAAAATCCCATGAAACATGAGTAAAATTATTCATCTCTAGATTTCTTACTCACATATAAATGTCCCACAAAGATTTGGCAAGGATCGGAAGAAAGGAAGAATTTAAAAAATAAAATTTTTTTTAGGCTGAGCTGGGGCCGATCCGAGCCAGAATGGGGTCGACCCCACGTTGAGTCGACCCTAGCAGAAACTGGGTCGACCCAACGACGGGACCCCACTTTTAAAAGGGGGACCCGTGAGCTATTCTAGGGCACTGTTTCATCTTGTCCTCTTTCTAAAATCCTAATTTTCACTCTCCAATCTCTTCCAATTATCTCCAAACAGTAGAAGATTGCTTCCCTAAGCCTATTGGATCAAGACCTAAGGAAGCATTTGGTGAAAATGGGACCCAAGCGAGCCGTTGCTAAGAGATCTGGGAGAGTTACACGGCCTACCCTCGTAGATAGACATGCTAGAGATTCTTCTACAGTGCTCCCACAAGGTGAGACACGTGTAGAGCCTTCTCCTCCTTCCTCCCCTTCAGTTCAACTTGCAAAATATGCGGGGAGACCGGTTACCATGGGGAGAAGGATCCACTCCGAATTTTTGGATCAAGAAGGGTTCCGTTTAGAGGATTGGATCCGAAGGCAAGGATGGGAGTATCTTTGCTCCCTAGATTTGGTGACCTACCCGGGCTTGGTTCGTGAGTTCTACGCCTTCCTAAAAGTTGGACCGAAAGGGCTTGTGTCTGAAATCCGAGGAGTAAGAATTAGGGTCTCGGAAGAAAGCTTGAGTGAGTTGCTTCATCTCCCCTGCGAAGGTGCAACTCCAGAAAGACAGAAAAGCAAGTTAAGAGCTCTACAGTTGATCCTTGAGAGAGATGATAAAGATTACTCCAAAACTGTGATAGCTAGCTCTCTATCAGCTGAGATGAGGTTGTTGCACAACTTCATAGGTCAGATTTTGTTTCCGAAGAGTGGAAGATTTGATCACATATCTGAGCGAGATTTGGTCATTATGGAGCACGTTACTCAGGGCATTCCCTTGAACCTCCTAGCTATGATGATCAGGCAGATGAGAGAGGCTATATGCAAATTGAGAGTTTCTCTGCCCTATGGTATGATACTCATCCTGGTCTTCCGACAACATGACATATCTGTGGAGGGAGAGATCTCCAAGCATCTATTATTCACTGACACTTACACTGCACGGTCCCTAGTTCGCATGGGTATGAGAAGGTGAACGGGCAATGGGTGCGTGCAGGAGCAGGGATACATGCACAGGAGGGTGATGCACCAGAGGTTGGAGACCCCATCCCTGAGGCTGAGGTACCTGAGGATCATCCTACGGCACCTTCAGAGGCTGGCCCGTCATCATCCGTACCCATGGGGTGCACAGAGGAGTTTTGGAGTAGGATGACTGAGCTTGTGTCAGCTCAGGTGAGGAATCTCTCTGACGGAATGACGAGCAGGATGAACATTATGACTGCTGAGATTAGAGACCTCAGAGAGTAGGTGGGAGCATTACAGAGAGAGAGAGAGGCTCATGGTCCATCTGTGCCCCGAGCAGCTGAGTCGGAGGTTTCGGCACAGAGTCATCCAGCTCAGCGAGATCCACGCTAGACTCAGTTCCATCAGGCTCGACCTCTCCTCGCCACTTATACTAGGAGGATGAGGACTAGATCATAGCCCTTAGATATCCCCCTAGGCTGATGTTAGCATTATGATTAGTGCCTAGGATTTATCTAGCTCTCATATGTATTTTGTTTTGTTGATGTACTTTGCACTTTGATTGAAGAACATTGTATTTTTGGCATTAATGTACTATAATGTTCCATTTTGATCAATGAAACTTGAATGTTTATTATTTACTGCCTCTACTTATCTATTGCCATACACTTGTTTGATGATAACAAAAAGGGGGAGAAGTAAGGAAAGAAAGAAGTTGCAATAAGTTGACAAATAAGTTTGAAAATTATAGTAGGAGATAATATTCACTTAAGGAGGAGCAATATGTAACAATGAAAATTTTAAAGTCTAAATTTTTAATCAAAATTTCAGAATTTGGCACATACCTCTCATGCCTCGATACATAACCGAAAACTCTTGCTTTATCTCAAATTTTTTGAAGTTTCATCCTTAACTAAATATAAAAGAAAGGGGGAGAAAATCAAAAGTTCTAATTGGCAATATTTAGATGAAAAATGGGGAGACTTCACTTTCAAATTTGAAAAGCTAAAATTCAGCAACTTGAGCTCTTCTAAAACAAATTCTCTAATTTTAAGATAAGTATCAATCTGCTCATACTCAATATTTTGTAATCATCAAAAAGGGAGAGATTGAGGATGATAGTTTTATTTTGATGATCAACACAACCATTGAGGAAATATCTAATTAAGTACTATAAGTTAACATGATACATCATTACTGAGTTCGACACTCTTGATACATTAGAAGAATGAGATCAAGATGTCTTTCAATGATTAATAATGAGATAAAATTTGTGATAGAAAAGGGATAGTGAATTCTAAATTCTAATTCAGCAAAGTTTCAAGTGAAACGTACTCTTAAGGGCAAAATAGTAATTTTTATTGTTAAGAGTATGTAGCACTACCATGGCATACATTCAAAACTGCTTGAAGTATATTTCATTGATTGTATGGGTGAGTCTAACCTTAAGATGCAGCAAAGTGTAGAATGAGTCGACCCCAACAAAGGTGGAGTCGATCCTGGCATATCATGGAACCATCAGGCACACCTCTGCAAAAATGGCACGGATGAATGATAAGTGCATAATAATTTATAATTTAGTTATCTTTTCATAGCACTTATCAATATTCTTAAACTGATAAATACATATTTTACCATGAAATTGAATAATCATTGAAATAAATTTAAAATATGGTAAGAAGTATATAATTCTTTTCTTAAACCAGACTATGAACTTGACTCTCCCTTGGTTGCGATCTTTCATGAAAACTACAGAAAAACATATAAGGAGGAGATTATGTTGACCCGGTTTGGTAACCTGATAGAGTTGTAACCAAGCTAAGATTATAATTAAATGGATTTTGGTCATGATTAGATTGAAAGTTATAATTAATTATTTTTGTATGGGTAAAATGTTTGATTAACCCGTTTTATTAAGACACGATCTTGTTTTTAGTCTTGCTTATTTTATTTGGTCGGGATCGGTCTGAAGCAGTTTAGCAAGAATTAAATTTAAATAATATTGGGCTCGAGAACAAGTTCAAG
Source organism: Phoenix dactylifera (assembly GCF_009389715.1). Taxonomy (NCBI): domain Eukaryota; kingdom Viridiplantae; phylum Streptophyta; class Magnoliopsida; order Arecales; family Arecaceae; genus Phoenix; species Phoenix dactylifera. Next base: position 144,805 of record NW_024067944.1, on the reverse strand, counting down.
CAAATCAACGATCATGACCCATCTCAAATCCAAAGCCAATTCCCAACCAATTTCGTACCTACCTTTATTTAAAATTCATAATTTTAAAATTAAAAAAATAATAATAAAATATCCACAGTAATTTGGGGAAAAATTACTGGAATCACTGTTCAAATGAACAGTGTTCCGTGAAAACACTATTCATATGAACAGTGTTAGGAAAGAAAAAAAAACTCATTCACTGTTCATCTTCTTCCTCCCGCAGAGCATCTCGACCGTCCACCTTCCACTGTGTCTTTTCGGCGATCCCGTGGCCGTCCACCTTCCACGGCGTCCTCCCGTCGATCCCGCGGCCAGTCTCTCTTCCTAGCCGTCCGTGATCAGCCATCCACGGAGCATCCGAAGCCACCGATCCAGCCACCTTCTTCTTCAGCTCTCCCGCATCCACACCAAATCTTCTCCGCAATCATCGTCGATCCAGCCACCAGCTTCCGAATCCCAGAGATGGCGTAGCGACTCTTCCTCCTCCAGATTCCTAGCTCTTAGCATGATCGGCTCGTCCTAGCGTCCTCGGGTGTTCCGCCATCAGCCGCGTGCAGCTAGCGATCATCAATCTCCCAGCGTATCCTCCTCTTCTGTGATCCAATCTCCCCGTAATTCGCCCGGAATGCATCCGTTGGCTCCTCCAGCCAACCGTCAAGGAAGCCACAGCAGCCTATGAGCCAAACTCTTCCGCGTCCGAGCTTCACAGATCACGCCTATTTCCAGCCATCAGCCGCATGCAACAACGCCCATAATCCAGCCTCCGCGAGATCAAAGACCGCAGACCACGCCCTCCTCCTCTCTGGGAATCGACCGCTGGTTTTCAGCGATCTATAAGAGGAAGACGGAAGAGAGGAGAAAGGGAGAGCTCGGTTGAGAAAACAGGGGATCCCCTATTTCGGTGAATAAAAGGAAGGAGAAGGCCATGCGTGGAAGAAGAGAGAAGAGAAATAAAAAAAAAAGAGAAAGAGGGGGGGAGGAAAGAGAATGTTTTGTGATATTTTGGGAATGATGGGAGGTGAAGGCTTTCATTTGCAGATAGGAGGTCATCCAGAAGCCATGCTCAGCTAAACATCCAATCTAGGGCTGGATGAAGCGCTAGCAATGTATCAGGGCATTGTAGTTCTTACTCTTTTAATATTTTTGGAGCTTGTTTAAATTCTAATTTTCAATGAAATATTCCTTTATGATATTTAAACTTTGAGCATGCTAGTTACTAATCATGTTTGCTAAAGTAGTCTAAGATGATCCACGCCTAGGAAGATGAGGTGTGCTGCACCCTAGATTAGCATACTTAGGTAGACACTTCATGCTATACCGAAGATGGATCTTCCTAACACTCTTTATGTTTTTATTTTAAAAGGCTTGTAGCCAATTTTGCATGCCTCTCCAAAAGATAAAAATTAAGAACACAGTCCCTAATGCAATGCTACGCGGTGGATTCCAAACCCTAGATCCATCTACTTTGATAAATTTCAATTCGTACTCATAGATTAATTTAGTTAAATTAAGTTAGCAAATTCTTCTTCGTGATTTATTTTTAAAAGAAAAATAACTTATCTCCAATCCCTGTGGACCGACACCCGTAATCACTATCCTACAGGATACGTGCTATTGCGTGGTTTATTTTTGAAATTAAAATAACCGATTAATTTTTGGCGCCGTTGCCGGGGATTGCTAGCATAGTTATTTTTTCTATCATTAAAAAAAATTAATTAATTAAAAAAAATTTCAAAAATATATATATATCTAAAATAAAATAAAAAAAAAAATTATTTTCTATTATTGTTACTTTTTTTTATCTCCTTTTTCTCTTCTACTAATTTTTTTTTTAATTTTTCTTTTGGTCTTATTTGATCAGGAATCGAAGAGGAGATCTGGGCTATCAAAAAGGAATACTTTAGAGGTTTGCTTAAAAAAATTTAAATTGCTAGAAAAATTCCCTTTGGTAACCTCTAAACCTTTCTTATTTAAATTAATTATTAGCTTGAAATTTTGTGGTGATTGTTTGATTTTAATTTCAGCAAAATTGTGAATGCAGGCTTGATACACATACACAAATTAATCCGCACATAGTAAGGGCAATCACCCCAATAAGATAAGAGCCGGATTTCATCATCGGACTCTTGCCCAACTTAGGTGAACTCAATCTCACATAGTGTCACTTTAATTAAAACCAATTAGACATTGGCTCCTAGGGACATTCGAGCTCAATAGGACGAAGATCACCGAAAGTTGCACCAATTTCGCTCTGTGGCTTAGTTGATGTCTAGGCAAGCTTTGTCCCTATAAGGGAGACAGTTTATCTGTTCGAGGCAAGTGGGTTTTAAGTGGGACCTTTGCGAACGCATCGTGACCCCTCCACTTACCTGGGAGCTTACCTGGTCAACTCGGTTCATTAGATCGGATTGGAGGCTTAGGTGTCCTATTCAAACCAGTTAGGAGCTGTCTAGTGATTTTAGGACAAATACAAGGGTTGATGTATTTTTCTTTTATTGCATGCTTGACTGATCAAGTACTAGTATATGCAAGGGAGTCATTCTAGAGTACGTGACCTATTACCTTTTGACCCTAAAATAGAATGGACCCTTAGAAATATTCGAGCTGAGATCAGAACATTAGAATCATCCCCACCTCCTGAGATAGCTAAAGAACAACCCAAAACTCCTAAGGGAGTACTTTACTCCCACCATTTACACTTCTCCATCTTGTATTCGATTACCTGAAGTAGCAGCTGTACAATATGAAATAAAATCTAGTGTGATCCAAATGCTCCCATCTTTTTATGGGCTCACCAATGAAGACCCATATAAACAGCTAGATGAATTTCTTGAGATTTGCACCACTGTCAAGATTCAGAACTTTACTGATGATGCTCTAAAACTTAGATTATTCCCCTTCTCCCTTAAAGATAGAGCCAAACAATGGCTGAATTCTTTAAAAGCCAACTCGATTCGTTCTTGGGATCAAATGCAACAAGAATTCCTAAAAAAATATTTTTTCATAGGAAGAACGAACCAGTTTAGACGTGCCATTACAAGCTTCTCCCAAACTGAGGGAGAAAAATTTCATGAAACTTGGAAGAGATTTCGAGACCTAATCCGTAAATGCCCTCATCATCAAATACCTAAGTGGCAGCTAGTGCAATATTTCTATGACGGATTGACTGAACGAAACCGTCAGATGATCGATGCTGCATGCGGGGGGACATTCATGCTTCAAAATGAGCATGAAGCATGGCAATTATTTGAAAATCTAAATAAAAACTCCCTCCACCATGCTTCCTGTTCTCGTCAAGCACCCCTGAGTTCTCAAAGAAAAGGGACTATTTGTGAAATAAGTCATTCTATGGACCTGTCTAGCAAGGTAGATGCATTGTCCCATAAGATTGACCAACTGATGATAGGTGGGCATTACATAAACTCTTCCCAAGCACAAGTGTGTACTATCTGTTCTAGCCCATCCGACCCTATTCATGAGTGCCCTTCAGCGCCCCAATTCTCCGAACTCGTGCAAGAACGCATCAATGCTGCTCAAACACAGCCTAGACCGGGTACTGATCCATTTTTCAATACATATAATCCGGGATGGCGAAATCATCCAAACTTTTCTTGAAAGCAGCAAGCTTCGAACACAGCCCAACCCTATTCCCAAAATTTTCAAAATCCTCAGAATTTTCAAACCCCACAAAATATTCATCCCTACCGTCCCTCGATTCAATTTCAACACACTCCTCCTCCACCCCAAAGAAACACAGCCTTTGAGGAGAAAGTGTTGAACGCCCTTCAAGGTTTGGAAACCATTACACAATTGGTGCACTCTCACACGCAATCCATCGCCAAGCTAGAATCCCAAATGGGGCAACTAGCTAATGCACTGAACAAGCGAGAGGAAGGAAAGCTTCCAAGCCAACCACTAAGTAATCCTAGGGGACAATACATGGCTCGAGAAAATCAATTAAATGCAATTCATCATGAACAAGCCAATGCTTTGACTACCCTAAGGATTGGACGTGTAGTAGACAATAAGATTGGGGAGGACAACAATAAAGAAGGTGAAGAAGAGGATAGAAATGTGTCAAATGAAAATCTAAAATCTTCTTCTTCTTCTTCTTCAGCTAGTCCACCTTCTGCCAAAACTCCCATCCCAAAGGCCCCATTTCCTGAAGCTCTTAATTCACCCTCTCCCTTTGGCAAAAAGGGAACTTCACTAGAGGAAATGATGGAGGTTTTCCAACAAGTGAAAATCAACCTTCCGCTTCTTGATGCTATTAGACAAGTTTCCTCCTATGCCAAATTTCTCAAAGACCTTTGTACACAAAAGCGAAAATCTAGGACACATGTGCCTAACAAGGTCTTCCTAACTGAGCAAGTGAGTTCTATTCTCCAACACAACATCCCTCCAAAATTCAAAGATCCTGGTGCTCCCACCATCTCCTGTGTCGTAGGAAATAATTTTATTGATCGAGCACTCTTAGATCTAGGGGCAAGTGTCAACCTTTTACCTTATTCAGTTTATGAGAAACTTGGTTTAGGTGAGTTAAAACCAACCTCGGTATCCCTTCAATTGGCTGATCGATCTGTAAAAACACCACGTGGGATGATTGAAGATGTTCTTGTCAAGGTAGACAAATTCTATTTTCCAGTAGATTTCATTGTCCTTGATATGGAACATGAGCCTAATCCTAAGAAACAAATCCCCGTGATCCTTGGGCGGCCCTTTTTAGCAACAGCCAATGCATGCATCAATTGTAGAACAGGAGTAATGAACATATCATTTGGGAACATGAAGGTAAAATTAAATGTGTTCAATGCGGACGACCAACCCGCGAGGAAAGTTAAGTGTTTTATGATAGACAAAATAGATGAACTCATAGAAGGAGATGCCAAAACTACCTCACTGTGTCTGGCTGAAGACAATAAACTTAGCGCTTGTTGGGAGGCAACCCAATTCTCTTAGATTTTTTTTAACATTGAGGACAATGTTAGGTTTAGGTTTGGCGGTATTTATCTTGATTTTCATCCAAAAAAAATGTGTGTTCATTTTCATAAAATAATAATAAATAAATAATAAAAAAAATTTAATAAAAAAAGTTTTTGTTTTTAAAAACCTAATTTCTATACATGAATGTGAGAATGATAAATACACAAGGTATATAAAATCTAAAAAGCCCAATGACTAGTCGGAAGTAATATAAATTTAAGTTCTTTTTATTAAGTCTCTCTTAGGGAGTTGTAAGCTAATTAATACTTTGGAATTTCACTATACACTGGCCGACCTTTCTAAGGTCTAGGCTCGACAATATGTTGATAGTATAGTAGCAACCTTGGACCCTAATGAATCATACTTATCTAATCCAAAAAAAAAAAATCATCAATAAAAATGGATTTAGTTAGGAACATCGAAAAGGGCTACCTATTGTCAAAGGTCAAGTGGGCTTGTGATGAGGACTCCGAGCATAAGTCCGTAGGGGAGTCTTGATTTCCGACACCTTATGCCAACTGGTGTGAGAGTTGTCGACTGACTGCTCGTTACACGGAGAAATCACCACAAGCGTAAAAGTGCACAATTTATATATCTTTTATTAAAAAAAAATTTAAAAAAAAACTCTGTATTGATCTTGAAAAGACAATAGTGTGAAAGCCGTCGTTGTAAAAATTCGAGTAAACTGGAATATTACAGATAAAGCCCATGAGGTACTAAAGTAAACATCCACAACTCTCGAAATCCTGCAGATAAGATGATTTTGAATCAGTGAGCAGGTCCTTTCAACCAATCCTTGGAAACTACTAGTATTAGCAATATTTTGGAGATCCGAACCCTTAGCTTGTGTACGGTCCAGATTTTACCGAGCACTCCAGTATAAATGAGTCTTACAACTCCCTAAATGGAAACTTAATAACTTTAACTTAGATAGCATACTAACCTAGAATTTGGGCTGATTTAGTAAATAAAACCATGTGTGCTTTGAAATTTTCATCATTTATGTATCTTAAATTAGATTTTAATAAAAAGAGAGAGTTTTTTTGAAATTCTTAGCTAGTATGCATTTGGAATTTGATAGATTAATCGAATTTTAAAAAAAAAGGAGAATTAAAAAAAATAAATAAAAATAAAAATAAAAGTAAATTAAAAAAATAAAAAAAATAACAACAAATTAATAATAAATGATTCATTATAATATTGAAGTTTGTGACTATCTTCACTAGAAATCCTCACGAGACTATAACTCGTCCACTAGGGTAACCTAGGGGTTTAAAGCCTTGTTGCATATGGTAAATGCGATCGCGATGCCTGCGAAAGTGAGTTAGAGCTTTTCATTTTTTATTTTGCTCGAGGACTAGCAAAGTGAGTTATAGTCTTGCTTATTTTATTTGGTCGAGATCGGTCTGAAGCAGTTTAGCAAGAATTAAATTTAAATAACATTGGGCTCGAGAACAAGTTCAAGCAAATCAACGATCATGACCCATCTCAAATCCAATGCCAATTCCCAACCAATTTCGTACCTACCTTCGTGTAAAATTCATAATTTTAAAATTAAAAAATAATAATAAAATATCCACAGTAATTTGGGGAAAAATTACTGGAATCACTGTTCATATGAACAGTGTTCCGTGAAAACACTGTTCATATGAACAGTGTTAGTGTTCATTCACTGTTCATCTTCTTCCTCCCGCAGAGCATCTCGGCCATCCACCTTCCACTGCGTCTTCCCGGCAATCCCGCGGCCGTCCACTTTCCACGGCGTCCTCCCGTCGATCCCGCGGCCAGTCTCTCTTCCTAGCCGTCCGTGATCAGCCATCCACGGAGCATCCGAAGCCACCGATCCAGCCACCTTCTTCTTTACCTCTCCCGCATCCACACCGAATCTCCTCCGCAATCATCGTCGATCCAGCCACCAGCTTCCGAATCCCAAAGATGGCATAGCGACTCTTCCTCCTCCAGATTCCTAGCTCTTAGCGTGATCAGCTCGTCCCAGCGTCCTCGGGTGTTCCGCCATCAGCCGCGTGCAGCTAGTGATCATCAATCTCCCAGCATATCCTCCTCTTCCGTGATCCAATCTCCCCGTAATTCACCCGGAATGCATCCGTTGGATCCTCCAGCCAACCGTCAAGGAAGCCGCAGCAGCCTGTGAGCCAAACTCTTCCGCATCCGAGCTTCACAGATCACGCCTATTTCCAGCCATCAGCCGCATGCAATAGCGCCCATAATCCAGCCTCCGCGAGATCAAAGACCGCAGACCACGCCCTCCTCCTCTCTGGGAATCGACCGCTAGGTTTTCAGCGATCTATAAGAGGAAGACGGAAGAGAGGAGAAAGGGAGAGCTCGGTTGAGAAAACAGGGGACCCCCTGTTTCGGTGAATAAAAGTAAGGAGAAAGCCGTGCGTGGAAGAAGAGAGAAGAGAAATAAAAAAAAAAGAGAAAGAGGGGGGAGGAAAGAGAATGTTTTGTGATATTTTGGGAATGATGGGAGGTGAAGGCTTTCATTTGCAGATGGGAGGTCATCCAGAAGCCATGCTCAGCTAAACATCCAATCTAGGGCTGGATGAAGCCCTAGCAATGTATCAGGGCATTGTTGATGCCGCACCAATTCTGGAGGAAAACTTCAGTGGGATTTTAAATCAGAACCGAAGGAGAGGGAGAAGAGAAAGAGGAGGAGGAGGAGAAGAGGGAGAAGAGAAGAAGAGAGGAGGAGAATAGGTGGGGAGAAAATTTCTTAATTCTTCATTAACCCTAATCAACATAAAAGTTCCTTATAAATAGGGCCCAATAAGAACAATTAAAATAAAACCCCTTGCACAAAATAGAACCCACAAATAAGCCCTAAAATGCAAATAAACCCAGAAATAAAATAAACCACAAATAAACCCCTAAATGCAAATATACCCAGAAATAAAATAAACAAATATGCAAATAAGATGGGGACCTAGCTGATGTCCCCATCAACTCCTCCCGGGTGAGAAAAAATCGACCCCGTCGAGTGTAGATCGGGTCGGCTGTCGTACTGCTCCAGAAGATTCGGGTCAAGGCGCTGCAACTCAGCTCGCGAAATCCACGACACATCTGATTCGGGTCGACCTTTCCACCGAACAAGGTAACGTTGGTAGCTTCCTCTCCTGATAGATATAACCTGCTCATCTAATATATGTTCTATGTGTTCTCTGCGTGCATGAAACTGTGGAGGTGGAGGCTCACTAGCAGGTGCTAGATCAGGGTGATCAACAACAGTGGATGTATCAACAAAAGGGTCAGAAGGAATGAATGTTGATTTCTTGTATAGGACTAAATCTTCAATATTAAATGTCGCACTAATCCCATAGTCGTCAGGAAGATCTACAACATATGCATTCGAACTGATTTTCTTTAGTACTTTGAATGGTCCCGCACTACGAGATTGCAACTTTTTGAACGTCCCCGAAAGGAGTCGTTCAGGTCTAATTCTTACCATGACAGAATCGCCTACATTCAATTCTTTATAACGTCTGTGCAAATCAGCAAGGAATTTATATTTTAAGTTATTAGAGTGAATATGTTTGCTGATCTCCTGATGCAATGAATGCAGGTGTGAAGCAAATGATTGTGCAGACTCAGAGACTCTATATTGATGAGACATGGGAATCAAGTCTATGGGTTGCCTAGGTTTATATCCATGCACCACTTCAAAAGAACTCATGCCTAAGGTCCTATTGACCGAACTATTATATGCAAACTCGGCAGTTGGTAACACGAGATCCCAAGTCCTAGCATGCTCACCTACCAGACATCTTAAAAGATTCCCTAGACTTCGGTTGACAACTTCGGTCTGACCATCAGTTTGGGGATGATAGGCAGAGGAAAATTTTAATTTGGTACCCATCATATGCCAAAGAGTTTTCCAAAAATAACTCATGAATTTAACATCCCTATCGGACACAATAGATTTTGGGAGGCCATGTAGTCGAACAACGTCGTCAAAATAGAGTTTCGCAATCCTAGAAGCATCGGAAGTCTTAGAACACGGGAGAAAATGAGCCATTTTAGAGAATCGGTCTACCACTACAAAAATGGAATCGTGTTTGGTCAAGGTATGTGGAAGCCCTAACACAAAATTCATGCTAACATCTTGCCATGGACAATCAGGAACAGGTAGTGGAGTGTAAAGCCCAGTCTTCTGTTTACGTTGTTTGGCTAGTTGACATGTGCGACACTGAGCGACGATTTTGGCAACGTCTCTCTTGAGACTCGGCCAGAAGAAACGTCTTTCCACCATTTCAATGGTTTTGTCTCTCCCGAAATGCCCAGACAGTCCTCCAGCGTGTACTTTGTTAGAAATCCAGATCATGCCGTAGAAAATTCAAAAAATTCAGATGCAGCGGAAGAGGCATGCGCGGAATCAACCGTTCATCGCATGAACGTTGTTCAAAAACCGTTCGTAGATAGATAAGGATTAAAAACTTTTAATCTAATTAGAAGATCAGATCTTCACCTTGTGCGGGTAGATGATCACCGTAAACTGAAGTTCGTGGTTTAGGATGAAGGTTCGCTTGAAGCCGTTCAAGTGCCCGGCCTCTACGGGTATCCACACGAAGCAGAGGACCGATCCAATCGCTCTAATCTTCCCGGGGTGCTAGCTCCCTTGCAGAGATTGGTTTTGATGGCTGATCACCTCCCTTTCTTTCAACTCTTGAATGCTAGAGGGAGGAGGAAGAAGATGAAAGGATCAAGGAAGAAGATCCAAAAGGCTAGATGCAGCCTTTCCTTTCCTTGCGTTGAATCCCAAACAGAGGAGGAAGAAGGAGACCACCATGGACCTTTTTCTTTCTTGCTTGCGGCTGATCCAAGAGGAGAGGAGAAAGGGGCGCGTACGGCCACAAGGGGAGAGCTTCTCATATGAATTAGGTCAGCCCCCAAGCCTCCTCTTAAATAGCATCTAGGGCTCCTATTTGGTTTAGTCCAAATCATGAATCAATTGGGTTCAATCTATGCTAGTCCTAATCCAATTAGAACTTGAATAAACCATTACTCAATTGAACTCTTCAATCCTAATCTAATTAGGAGCCATCTTGATTCATTGGATTAATAATTAATTGGGACTTAAGAAATCCTAATCCAATTAGGACTTGTTTAATTCTAGTCCTAATCCAATTAGGACTCTAATTTGAATTCGAAGTCCTAATCCGATTAGGACTCTAGGAATCCTACTCCAAGTAGGAATCCAAATTTAATTCAAAACTCCTAATCTAATTAGAATTATAGGAATCCTACTCCAAGTAGGAATCCTAGTCCTACTCCTAATAGGATTCCCAGTCCAAGTAGGAATCCCAGTCCAAGTAGGATTCCTGTCCTAATCCAATTAGGACTTTATGAATCCTACTCCAAGTAGGATGTTGGGAACCCGCCCATGCCGCTGATATTTCAAAAATTAAATCAGATGGCAGCGGAAGAGGCATGTGCGGGATCGACGTTCATCGCATGAACGTTGTTTCGAGACCTTTCATAATTAGGTAAGAATTAAAACTTTTAAAACTAATAGGAAGATCAAATCTTCACCTTGCGCGGGTAGATGATCACCGCAAATCTGAATTCGTGGTTTTGGAAGAGGGTTCGCTTGAAGCCGTTCAAACGTCCGGCCTCTACGGGTATCCACACGAAGTAGAGGACCGATCAATGTTTTCTTGTCTCCCCGGGGTGCTAGCTCCCTTGTAGAGACTTCCTTTGATGGCTGATCTCCTCTCTTTCTTTCAACTCTTGAAAGTGCTTGAGAGGAGGAAGAAGAAGGATGAAGAAGAGGAAGAAGATGAGCCCCTACGCAGCCTTCTTCTGTTGCTTGCGTTGGATGAAGAAAGGGAAGAGGAGGAGGCCGCCAACACTTGGAGAGCTTCTACCCTTGCTTGCGGCTGCAACTAAAGAGAGGAAGAGGGTGGCCACGGCACAAGAGGAAGAGGATTCCAATGCCCTAGGGCGCCGGCCTCATGGTGCCTTTTATAGCCATCAAGGGCTCCTCCAAAGTAGGAGCCCTAGATGGTTTTCCAAAGAGAGAAGGGGGGCGCCGGCCCCTCTCTTCATGCCGCACACAAGGAGAGGAGGAGGGGCGTGATCCCTCCTTCTTGTGATGCCCTAATCCTCTTCCAAAGAGGATTAGGTGCCTCTATTATGGTTTAATCCCAATCCAATTAGGATTAGCCAAATTGGGTTCAATCTATGCTAGTCCTAATCCAATTAGGACTTGAATGAACCATGACTCAATTGAACTCTTCAATCCTAATCCAATTAGGAGTCATGTTGATTCATTAGATTAATAATTAATTAGGACTTAAGGAATCCTAATCCAATTAGGATTTGTTTAATTCTAGTCCTAATCCAATTAGGACTCTAATTTGAATCCAAAATCCCAATCCGATTAGGACTCTAGGAATCCTACTCCAAGTAGGAATCCAATTTTGATTCAAAACTCCTAATCTCATTAGGATTGAGGAATCCTATTCCAAGTAGGAATCCCAGTCCTACTCCAACTAGGATTCCCAGTCCTAATCCAATTAGGACTCTAGGTATCCTACTCGAAGTAGGACTCTTGTTTCAAGTCCAATTAATTAATTCCCTTTCCTTCTTCAACTTCTTATCAATCAAATTGATTACTTGTGATTCCTAATCACGATTTCAACCATCGGATCGGTCAATACTTCTAGTGTGTATGACCCCATAGGTTCTATTCTGACTGGTAGTGAGATATATTGTGATCTCTATCACTATATCATTGAAAACTCCTTTCAATGGGTTGGAACGATTCCAACTCAACTCATTAGGGTTTATCGATCATCAAGATAATCCCTATGAATCCCACCATCCACCAGTGACACCTAGCAGCATGTAGTGGCTACCCAGCAGAATGGAATGATGAACCTCTAGGTGCAGTTAACGTGTGATACAGTCCTACTATCGTGGATCCCTACAGGACGGAGGTCATGGACAACTCGTCAAACCCCATCGTCTGTCATATGTCAAGATTTATTCGACTCGAGTTCGATAGTGGAAAACTCTTTCTCCACTTTATATTACTGCCCTGGCCAAGGTCTTAGAACTCAGTCTAACAAATCACATAGGATCTCTCCTCTTCTATCAAGGTCGATAGATTCCTTGTAGGTGCATACCCTACTCCTACAGTGAACCTACTGCAGCCAATCTACACTGCATGGACCCATATGGCTAGAGACCATGTATGTGTGCAGTCAAACTACAATAACCTCACTGTGAGTAGCCGAAGCACCGCAGGTCAAAGGACCAGTCACACTACTGCAACATCAAGCAAGTCACTGACGAGTGGATAGACATCCAAGTGACTTCTTGTCTTGGTCACGCTCAGTACCCTTGTTCTCTAACAAGCACCTGCACTATCACTTCAGTGTCACTACACTGTGGACTCAAGTCTCGTCCATCCAGAGGAAAAGTGATCTGTGCACTGATCGGATCGATCACCGTCCTCGTGATGATCCATTGATCAGGAGCATTTAGAAATTAATCACCAATAATACATGGCTCAAATTCTCAACTCTTGAGAATATGTATCATCATCTTATTAATTCCTTGGACGATTCATAGACACATAAACAATATGAATGAAAAGATGCCTTTTATTTATTCAATAATAAATAGTCAAGTACAAAATTATGTCCCTAGAATCAACAATGTGTCAGCCAAATTGGCTTCTAGGGCATACATCTAACAATCTCCCACTTGCACTAAAGCCAATTGGTCATATATCTTAGGCCCATCTTCTTAAGGTGGGCTTCAGTCTTTTGCTGACTCAGCTGCTTAGTGAACGGGTCCGCCACGTTATCCGCGGAGTCTACTCTCTGCACCTCTACATATTTCTTCTCAACATAGTCGCGTATGAGATGGAAGCGCCGCTCTATATGCTTAGACTTCTGATGAGACCTTGGCTCCTTAGCAAGGGCTATGGCGCCATTATTATCGCAGTAGAGTCTTATGGCATATGATGTCATCACGTCCAACTCTGCAATGAATTTCTTGAACCAGAAGCCTTCCTTAGCAGCTTCAGAGGCGGCGATGTATTCAGCTTCCATAGTAGAATCAGCAATGATTGGTTGTTTAGAACTCTTCCAATTTACCGTACCACCATTGCATAAGAACACATATCCAGATGTTGACTTCCTGTCATCGACATCAGTCATGAAGTCTGAATCTGTGTACCCTTCTACCTTTAACTCTGATGATCCTCCAAAGACCAAGAATAAATCTTTAGTTCTTCTCAAGTACTTAAGAATATTCTTCACAGCTGCCCGGTGTTCTTCACCTGGATTCGACTGATATCTGCTTGTAACACTCACAGCAAGAGCTATATCAGGTCGTGTACACAGCATGGCATACATGAGGCTTCCTATTGCCGATGCATAGGGTATCTTGCTCATGCGTTGAATCTCTTTAGATGTGTTGGGGCACATCTTCTTGGAGAGATGAATTCCATGCCTTAGGGGTAAGAGACCCCTCTTGGAGTTTTCCATGCTGAACCTCTTCAGCACCTCCTCTATGTACATTTTCTGTGACAGGCCAAGCATCCTTTTAGATCTATCTCTATAGACCTTTATTCCCAAAATATAGGATGCTTCCCCAAGGTCTTTCATGGAGAATTCTTTTGACAACCAGACCTTGACCGAGGTTAGCATGGGAATATCATTCCCAATCAGGAGAATGTCATCTACGTACAGTACGAGAAAAACGACAGCACTCCCACTAACCTTTTTGTAAACACACGGTTCCTCTTCGTTTTTGATGAAATCAAACGTTTTGATTGCGTCATCGAAACGAGTGTTCCAACTCCGAGACGCTTGCTTTAGTCCATAGATGGACCTTTGCAGCTTGCAGACCTTGTGATCTCCATCACTGGAAGTGAAACCCAAAGGCTGTTCCATATAGATATCTTCATCAAGATATCCATTCAGGAAAGCAGTTTTCACATCCATCTGCCAGATTTCATAATCATGAAATGCTGCAATGGCAAGCAATGTTCGGATGGATTTTAGCATGGCTACAGGTGAAAAGGTCTCCTGATAGTCAATGCCTTCGCGCTGACTATACCCTTTCGCCACAAGCCTTGCCTTATAGGTCTCTACCTCTCCATCCGAACCTATCTTCCTTTTGTAGATCCATTTGCATCCAATAGGTACAATACCTTCTGGTGGATCTACTAAGGTCCAGACTTGGTTGGAATGCATGGAGTCTAACTCTGACTTCATAGCTTCCAGCCATTTCTCGGAATCGATATCAGATATCGCCTCGTTGTAGGTTTTGGGATCCTGTATGTGATCCCTATCTCCCACTAGGAACATTTCCTCGGTATCCTCTTCTAGTATACCTAAGTATCTATCGGGAGGATGGGAGACCCTACTAGATCTACGAGGTGGTCGAGGGACATCGTGTACTGGCTCTTTATGAATGGGTTCAATAGGATCCATGACTCGTTGCTTTTCAGAGACTTTCTCTTCAAGCTCAATTTTCCTCCCACTGCCTTTATCAAGGATAAACTGATTTTTCAAGAAGATGGCATGACAGCTCACAAACACATTGTGATCCTCTGAGACGTAAAAATTGTATCCTAATGACTCTTTAGGATATCCTATAAAACGAGCACTTATGGTCCTAGCCTCTAACTTGTCCGCCTGTAGTCTCTTGACGTGGGCCGGACATCCCCAAATCTTGAGATGACCCAGACTTGGTTTCTTACCATGCCATATCTCATACGGTGTGGTAGGAACGGATTTAGAGGGAACTCTATTCAATAAATAAATCACTGTGAGTAAGGCATCTCCCCAAAGGAACATAGATAGATCAGTGAAGCTCATCATGGACCTGACCATATCCAATAGGGTCCGATTCCTCCTCTCTGACACCCCGTTGAGTTGAGGTGTACCCGGAGGTGTCCATTGTGAGACTATGCCGTTTTCTTTGAGATAGTCCCGGAATTCTCCACTAAGGTATTCTCCTCCTCGATCTGATCGAAGAGCCTTAAGAGGTTTTCCAGTTTGTTTTTCTACTTCATTCTTGAACTCTTTGAACTTTTCAAAAGACTCAGACTTGTGTCTCATAAGATACACATACCCATACCGCGAATAATCATCGGTAAAGGTAATGAAGTAAGAATAACGTCCCCTGGCTAGCACATCGAATGGGCCACATACATCTGTATGTACTAGGGTAAGTATTTCAGTGGTCCTCTCCCCATGTCCTACAAAGGGCAGTCTAGCCATTTTTCCTTGAAGACAGGACTCGCAAACTGGATATGACTCGGAAGTCAATGAGCCTAAAAGCCCATCTTTATCCATTTTGTTCATTGTCTTCTCCAATATGGCCAAGCCTGAGGTGCCACAAATATCTTTGGTTTATCTCATCTTTGGATCTTTTGGATTCTTTGGCACTCACATCTTGCTCGGTAACATTCACAGACACATCCATATGTAAATGATAGAGACTGTCAATCATGAAACCACGTGCGACTATTTTATTTCTTAAATAAATAGAACAGCAGTCTTTGTCAAATATAAAAACATGACCTTCCTGTGCTAGACATGAAACAGAAATCAAATTTCTGCTAGCAGCAGGTACATAATAGCAGTCTCTAAGTAATAAACTAAATCCAGACGGTAGTCGCAGATGGTAGGTGCCCACAGCCACAGCAGCAACTTTTGCCCCGTTGCCAACCCGAAGGGTTACCGCACCTTCCGCCAGCCTTCTACTTTTCTTTAGACCCTGCATGGTAGTGCACAAATGAGCACTAGAACCAGAATCTATAACCCAACTAGAAGTAGAAGAAACCGTTAGATTAGTTTCAATTATGAGCAAGTCTATACCTTCTGAAGGTGTGTCACCTTTCTTGTTCTTCAGGCTCTCGAGGTATGAAGGACAGTTTCTCTTCCAGTGGCCTTCGACATTGCAGTGGAAACATTTTTCTTTGTCGTAAGCCTTTTTCTTTTGAACTTCCTTCTTTGGCTTCTTGTCTTTCTTCTGCTTCTTAGCAAGCTTCTTTTTCTTCCAAGTAGACTTTCTCTTGGAACCAGAAGTCAACTCAGCAGCAAGGACATTGCCCCTTGAACCTTTCAAGGCTCCCTCAGCAGGTACCAACATGTTGATTAGTTCAGTCTTAGTGCATTCAATCTTATTCATGTGGTAATTTACTATAAACTGACAAAATGAATCAGAAAGTGACTGTAGGATCAAATCCACTTGTAATTCCTTGTGCATGTCCATACCAAGCTTCTCAAGCTCCTCTAGGTCCTTGATCATGGTCAGACCGTGATCATGGACAGACTGCCCTTCGCGCATTTTCGCTTTGAAAAGTCTCTTGGACACTTCAAAACGAGCTGTGCGACTTTGCTCACCATACAACTCTTGCAGGTGTGCTAGTATGTCCCTAGCAGTCTTCATACTTTCATGCTGGCATTGGAGTTCATTAGACATGGATGCCATCATATAGCATTTTACTCTAATGTCATCATCCAACCACTTTTTATGCAACTCACGCTGAACATCAGTAGGACGTGCTGGTAGTGTGGGGATATCTGAATCGAGTATGTAGCCTATTTTCTCACAGTCCAAAATAATTTTGAGATTTCTAAGCCAGTCTTTGTAATTGGTTCCGGTCAGTCGGTTAGTCTCAAGAATACGGGTCAGAGGGTTTGAAGCCGACATTGTATCTGCAGAGAGTAAAGATTCTAGTTAGGCTATTTGTACTTGATCCTAATCTGTTCTAAGGTCTTTTAGAACAAATGTGACTCCCACTATTTTCTCGAATCTCTTACACTCCCCTGGTAGAGAAACGGAAATCCCACACGACTAGGGTTTCTAATGGGTACTGCGATCCCACCGATTTACATGCCACCTCACCTAACAGTTATTGGTGACACATAGATGGATGAGTGTACAACTCTTGTACAATGCTTCTCAAGCATGTTGCAGTGCAACTTGGTCTCTAAGCCATGAAGACCTCACCTAACAGTTATTGGTCCCATTTCTTAGTTAAGTCAGACCCACCATATAACCGTAGGAATAAAGTCGTCATTGGGTCCTCACCTAACAGTTATTGGTGCCCAACTCCACCTTTACCCTACAACATCTCATGTCTATAGAGAGGTCCAGCCCCCCGATGCAACTTGACCACTGTGTCCAGCCGAGACAAATCAACATCAGAAAGGCCTTAGCAGTTCTACTACAGTGGAAGACCTATTGACTTAATATTGGTTAATCAGGTCTTAGTGTTTGCAACTTGAGCCCTTCATAAGAGGTAATCGAACAATTGGCCAGGTAAGCAGGTGGGAGGCTCCCCTTACTCAGAGAGTAAGGTCCTAATTAAGTAACCACCTTTCATGCTTTCCTAGACACCAATTAGATCAATTAATCTAATATGACTTGCTCATGTCGGTTCACTCTCGACTTGATTGAGGAGGTTTTGATTTAGGTCTCAATTGGGTTTGCTACATCATATGTAAACCTATCTACCCGACTCGCATTCACATCACATGCAAACGGCTCATCAAAGGCAGTTATAATCGCAGCATCAAATTAAAGCTAAACTTTAAATAGGTGATGATCATGGATTCTAATTAGGTCGTATTACAAGCACATGCACATCAATCGATCAAGTGGTCTTCAACTCTTGAATTGGTTCCAAGCCTCCTTGATTCGATCCTTGATCAACTCTTGATCCCATCGCCATCAACCGCTTAGATCACCTTTCATCTCATGCCTTTGCTTCAACTTGATCGTTGATGTACATCACATCACAGAAATACAACCAGATGTAAAATAAAAATAAAAATAAATTATATCTCCTTTTAGGAGGCACGCAGGCCTCTCAAAACATCAAATAAGATGCATGCAAGCATCTGAAAAATTACATGACATCGCAGATCACATCGCAGGTCATTACATTTGATACCAAAAGGGTTTGAATCCTATGATCATCACCGTATGCAACAATTATAATTTTCAGATCTGAAAACTAACTGATTGTATCATGACATAGGTCGCTGATCATGCTAATCATGATTCTAAACTTTGTAATCCCATTAACAATGCATTTAGAATCATCTTTTTATCACATAAAAATCAGCATGCAAAAAATCAGCACCCCTGAAAAATCTGCATGCAGAATTTTTCAGCATGCATGATCATTCAATTTTCAGATCTAATATGCCTTTAGATATTTAATTCTTACCTTAATCTACGAAGCCTAGGCTCTGATACCACTGTTGGAAACCCGCCCATGCCGCTGATATTTCAAAAATTAAATCAGATGGCAGCGGAAGAGGCATGTGCGGGATCGACGTTCATCGCATGAACGTTGTTTCGAGACCTTTCGTAATTAGGTAAGAATTAAAACTTTTAAAACTAATAGGAAGATCAAATCTTTACCTTGCGCGGGTAGATGATCACCGCAAATCTGAATTCGTGGTTTTGGAAGAGGGTTCGCTTGAAGCCGTTCAAACGTCCGTATGACTAGAGAACTTAATGCAGCCAATCTACACTACAAGGACCCATATGACTAGAGACCATGTATACGTGTAGTCAAACTACAATAACCTCACTGTGAGTAGCTGAAGCACCGCAGGTCAAAGGACCAGTCATACTACTGCAACATCAAGCAAGTCACTGACGAGTGGATAGACATCCAAGTGACTTCTTGTCTTGGTCACGCTCAGTACCCTTGTTCTGTAACAAGCACCTGCACTATCACTTCAGTGTCCCTACACTGTGGACTCAAGTCTCGTCCATCCAGAGGGAAAGTGATCTGTGCACTGATCGGATCGATCACCGTCCTCGTGATGATCCATTGATCAGGAGCATTTAGAAATTAATCACCAATGATACATGGCTCAAATTCTCAACTCTTGAGAATATGTATCATCATCTTATTAATTCCTTGGACGATTCATAGACACATAAACAATATGAATGAAAAGATGCCTTTTATTTATTCAATAATAAATAGTCAAGTACAAAATTATGTCCCTAGAATCAACAATGTGTCAGCCAAATTGGCTTCTAGGGCATACATCTAACATAGGACTCCTAGTCCTACTCCAAATAGGATTCCCAGTCCAAGTAGGAATCCCAGTCCAAGTAGGATTTCTAGTCCTAATCCAATTAGGACTCTATGAATCCTACTCCAAGTAGGACTCTTGTTTTAAGTCCAATTAATCAATTTTCTTTGTTCCTTCTGTTAGATGTATGCCCTAGAAGCCAATCTGGCTAACACATTGTTAATTCTAGGGACATAATTTTGTACTTGACTATTTATTATTAAATAAATAAAAGGCATCGTTTCATTCATATTATTTATGTGTCTATGAATCGTCCAAGAAATTAATAAGATGATGATGCATATTCTCAAGAGTTGAGAATTTGAGCCATGTATCATTGGTGATTAATTTCTAAATGCTCCTGATCAATGGATCATCACGAGGACGGTGATCGATCCGATCAGTGCACAGATCACTTTCCTTCTGGATGGACGAGACTTGAGTCCACAGTGTAGGGACACTGAAGTGATAGTGCAGGTGCTTGTTACAGAACAAGGGTACTGAGCGTGACCAAGACAAGAAGTCACTTGGATGTCTATCCACTCGTCAGTGACTTGCTTGATGTTGCAGTAGTATGACTGGTCCTTTGACCTGCGGTGCTTCAGCTACTCACAGTGAGGTTATTGTAGTTTGACTACACGTATACATGGTCTCTAGTCATATGGGTCCTTGTAGTGTAGATTGGCTGCATTAAGTTCACTGTAGGAGTAGGGTATGCATTTACATGGAATCTATCGACCTTGATAGAAGAGGAGTGATCCTATGTGATTTGTTAGACTGAGTTCTAAGACCTTGGCCAGGGCAGTAATAGAAAGTGGGGAAAGAGTTTTTCACTATCGAACTCGAGTCAAATAAATCTTGACATATGACAGACAAAGGGGTTTGACGAGTTATCCATGACCTCCGTCCTGTAGGGATCCACGATAGTAGGACTGTATCACACGATAACTGCACCTAGAGGTTCATCATTCTATTCTGCTGGGTAGCCACTACATGCTGCTAGGTATCACTGGTGGATGGTGGAACTCATAAGGATTATCTCGATGATCGATAAGCCCTAATGAGTAGAGTTGGAATCGTTCCGACCCATTGAAAGGAGTTTTCAATGATATTGTGATAGAGATCACAATATATCTCACTACCAGTCAGAGTAGAACCTATGGGGTCACACACACTAGAGGCATTGACCGATCCGATGGTTGAATCGTGATTAGGAATTACAAGTAATCAATTCGATTGATAATAAGCTGAAGAAGAAACAAAGAGAATTAATTAATTGGACTTAAAACAAGAGTCCTACTTGGAGTAGGATTCCTAGAGTCCTAATTGGATTAGGACTAGGAATCCTACTTGGACTGAGATTCCTACTTGGACTGGGATTCCTACTTGGACTGGGAATCCTATTTGGAGTAGGACTAGGATTCCTACTTGGAGTAGGATTCCTACAATCCTAATTAGATTAGGAGTTTTGAATTAAATTTGGATTCCTACTTGGAGTAGGATTCCTAGAGTCCTAATCGGATTAGGACTTCGAATTCAAATTAGAGTCCTAATTGGATTAGAACTAGAATTAAACAAGTCCTAATTGGATTAGGATTTCTTAAGTCCTAATTAATTATTAATCTAATGAATCAACATGACTCCTAATTGGATTAGGATTGAAGAGTTCAATTGAGTCATGGTTCATTCAAGTTCTAATTGGATTAGGACTAGCATAGATTGAACCCAATTGATTCATGATTTGGACTAAACCAAATAGGAGCCCTAGATGCCTTTATAAGGCTTTGAAAGGAGGTGCCCTAATGATAAGTGAAGCCCTCCTCCTCTCCATCACGTGGCCGCCCTCCTCTCCTCTCTTTTCAGCCACCAACAACAAAGGAAAGAAAAGGATCTTGGTGGCCTCCTTCTTCATCGACCGTTTGGTTCCAACGCAAGGAAGAAAAAGAAGGCTGCAGGGCTTCGTTCCTCTTCTTCTCTTCATCCTTCTTCTTCCTCCTCCCAAGCATAATCAAGTATTGATTGAAAGGGAGGATATCAGGCATCAAAGTTATCTCTGCAAGGGAGCTAGCACCCCGGGGAGATAGAAAGCTTGGATCGGTTTTCTGCTTCGTGTGGATACCCGTAGAGGCCGGGCACTTGAACGGCTTCAAGCGAACCTTCATCCTAAACCACGAACTTCAATTTGCGGTGATCATCTACTCGCACAAGGTGAAGATCTGATCTTCTAATGTTTTAAAAAGTTTTTAATCCTTATCTATCTACGAACGGTTTTTGAACAACGTTCATGCGATGAACGGTTGATCCCGCGCATGCCTCTTCTGCTGCATCTGAATTTTTTTTAAATTTCAGCGGCATGATCGGGGTTTTCTAACAGTGGTATCAGAGCCTAGGCTTCGTAGATTAAGGTAAGGATTAATTATTAGTAGGCTTATTAGATCTGAAAATTGAAAGATTATGCATGCTGAAAATTTTCTGCATGCAGATTTTTTCTAGGGTGCTGATTTTTGCATGCTGATTTTTATATGATAAGATGATGATTCTAATTGCATTGTTAATGAGATTACAAAGTTTAGAATCATGATTAGCATGATCAGCAACCTATGTCATGAGATAATCAGTTAGTTTTCAGATCTGAAAATTATAATTGCTGCATGTGGTGATGATCATAGGATTCAAACCCTTTTGGCATCAAATGTAATGACCTGCGATGTGATCTGTGATGTCATGTAATTTTTCAGATGCTTGCATGCATCTTATTTGATGTTTTAAGAGGCCTGCGTGCCTCCTAAAAGAAGATGTAATTTATTATTATTTTTATTTTATATTTGGCTGTATTTCTGTGATGTGATGTACGTCAACGATCAAGTTGAAGACAAGGCATGAGATGAACAGGAGTCTAAGCGGTTGATGGCGATTGGATAGTTGGTCGAGGATCGAATCAAGGAGGCTTGGAACCAATTCAAGAGTTGAAGACCAGTTGATCGATTGACATGCATGTGCTTGTAATACGACCTAACTAGAATCCATGATCATCACCTATTTAAAGTTTAGCTTTAATTATTGCTGCGATTATAACTGCCTGCAATGTGCCGTTTGCATGTGATGTGAATGAGAGTCGGGTAGATAGGTTTACATGTGATGTAGCAAACCCAATTGAGACCTAAATTAAAACCTCCTCAATCAAGTCGAGAGTGAACCGACATGAGCAAGTCATATTAGATTAATTGATCTAATTGGTGTCTAGGAAAGCATGAAAGGTGGTTACTTAATTAGGACCTTACTCTCTGAGTGAGGGGAGCCTCCCACCTGCTTACCTGGCCAATTGTTCGATTACCTCTTATGAAGAGCTCAAGTTGCAAACACTAAGACCTGATTAACCAATATTAAGTCAATAGGTCTTCCACTGTAGTAGAGCTGCTAAGGTCTTTCTGATGTTGATTTGTCTCGGCTGGATACAGCGGTCAAGTTGCATCGGGGGGCTGGACCTCTCTATAGACATGAGATGTTGTAGGGTAAAGGTGGGGTTGGGCACCAATAACTGTTAGGTGAGGACCCAATGACGACTTTATTCCTACGGTTATACGGTGGGTCTGACTTAACTAAGAAATGGGACCAATAACTGTTAGGTGAGGTTTTCATGGCTTAGAGACCAAGTTACACTGCAACATGCTTGAGAAGCATTGTACAAGAGTTGTACATTCATTAATCTATGTGTCACCAATAACTGTTAGGTGAGGTGGCATGTAAATCGGTTGGACCGCAGTACCCACTAGAAAGCCTAGTCGTGTGGGATTTCCATTTTTCTACCAGGAGAGTGTGAGGAATTCGAGAAAATAGTGGGAGTTACATTTGTTCTAAAAGACCTTAGAAAAGATTAGGATCAAGTACAAAAGTCTAACTAGAATCTTTACTCTCTGAGGATTATAAAGTCAGCTTCTAGACTCTTAACTCATATCCTATAGAACAACCGTTTGACCAAACCCAATTATAAAGATTGGCTCAGCAAATTTCAAAAAAAAAAAAAAAATCGTTTTGAATTATGAGAAATTCGGGTATATGCTAGACCATGGAATCCCTATGTTACCAATCCGTCCGATCACTGATCAGCGTAAGACGCTTGTTAAGTGGACGAACAATGACAATAAAGTTAGGTGCTGCACAATGGCATCCATGTCCAATGAATTACATTGCTAGCATGAGAACATGAGACTGCCAGGGACATATTAAATCACCTACAAGAGTTGTATGATGATCAGAGTCGCGCCGCATGTTTTGAAGTGTCCAAGAGGCTCTTTAAGACAAAGATGCGTGAGGGGCAGTCTGTCCACGATCATGGTTTGACCATGATAAAGGACTTGAAGAAGCTTGAGAAGCTCGGCATGACCATGCACAAGGAATTGCAAACGGATTTGATCCCACAATCCCTTCTAGCTTCATATGAAAAGTTTATAGTAAATTACCATATGAACAAGATTGTATGCACCAAAATAGAATTGTTGAATAAATTGGTTACTAACTTAGGAACCTTGAAGAAGTTCAAGGGGCATCGTTTTCGCTGTCAAGTTAGTTTCTACTTTCAAGAGAGAGTCTATTTGGAAGAAGAAGAAGCCTGCGAAGAAGCAGAAGACTAAGAAAACACCAAGTTAGAAAGTTCCAAGAAAAAGGCCAATTGCAAGGAAAAGTGTTTCCATTGCATAATGGACGGCCATGGAAAGAGGAACTGTCCTACATACATGGAAAGCATAAAGAACATGAAGGGTGACAGACCTTCAGAAGGTTTGTCAGATATGCTCAGGATACTTAGGGACTGTTATCTATTGCTAGCAGAAATTTGATTTCTGTATTTTATTTAGCACAGAAAGATTTTTATTTATTTGAAAATTAAATTGATTCAAAATGGTTTTATGATTGACAGTCTCTATCACATACATATGGATGTATCTGTGAATATATCTGAGCAAACAGTGAATACCATAGGATCTAATAGATCCAAAAATGAGATAAATCTAAAGCATTTATGGCACCTCAGGCTTGGCCATATAGGAGAAGACAAAATAAACAAATTAGAGAAACATGAGCTTTTGGGCTCATTGACTTTCGAGTCAAATTTGATTTGTGAATTTTGCCTTCAAGGAAAGATGGCCAAGTTATCCTTTGTAGGACACAGGGAGGTCCACTGAAATACTTATCCTAGTACACACTGATGTGTGTAGCCCATTCGATGTGCAGGCTAGAGGTTATAATTTTTTACTTCATTTTACTGATGATTACTCACGGTATGGATATGTGTATGAGACACAAATATGAAACTTTTGAAAGGTTCAAAAAGCTTAGATATGAAGTAGAAAAATAAGCACAAAAACTCATTAAGGTTCTTCGATCAGATCGAGGAAGTGAATACCTTAATGGAGAGTTCCGTGATTATCTCAAGGAGAATGGTATAGTTTCATAATGGACTCCTCCTGGTACACCTCAGCTCAATAGAGTGTCAGAGAGGAGGAATCGGACTCTATTGATATGGTCCAGTCCATGATGAGCTTCACTGATTTATCCTTATTTCTTTAGATGGATGCCCTATTTTCAGCTATTTACTTGTTGAATAGAGTTCCCTCTAAATCCGTTCCTACCACACCGTATGAGATATGGCATGGTAAGAAACCAAGTCTTGGTCATCTCAAGATTTGGGGATGTCCGGCCCACGTCAAAAGACTACAGGCGGACAAACTAGAGGCTAGGACCATAAGTGCTCATTTTATAGGATATCCTAAAGAGTCATTAGGATACAATTTTTACATCTCAGAGGAGCACAATGTGTTTGTGAGCCGTCATGCCATCTTCTTGGAAAACCAGTTTATCCTTGATAGAGGTAGTGGGAGGAAAATTGAGCTTGAAGAGAAAGTCTCTGAGAAGCAACGAGTCATGGATCCTATCGAACCCATTCATACAGAGCCAGTACACGATGTCCCTCAACCACCTCGCAGATCTAGTAGGGTCTCCCATCCTCCCAATAGATACTTAGGTATGCTAGAAGAGGATACCGAGGAAATATTCCTAGTGGGAGATAGGGATCACACGCAGGATCCCAAAACCTACGACGAGGCGATATCTGATATCGATTCCGAGAAATGGTTGGAAGCTATGAAGTCAGAGTTAGACTCCATGCATTCCAACCAAGTCTGGACCTTAGTAGATCCACCAAAAGGTATTGTACCTATTGGATGCAAATGGATCTACAAAAGGAAGATAGGTTCGGATGGAGAGGTAGAGACCTATAAAGCAAGGCTTGTGGCGAAAGGGTATAGTCAGCACGAGGGCATTGACTATCAGGAGACCTTTTCACCTGTAGCCATGCTAAAATCCATCCAAACATTGCTTGCCATTGCAGCATTTCATGATTATGAAATCTGGCAGATGGATGTAAAAACAGCTTTCCTGAATGGATATCTTGATGAAGACATCTATATGGAACAGCCTTTGGGTTTCACTTCCAGTGATGGAGATCACAAGGTCTGCAAGCTGCAAAGGTCCATCTACGGACTAAAGCAAGCATCTCGGAGTTGGAACACTCGTTTCGATGACGCAATCAAAACGTTTGATTTCATCAAAAACGAAGAGGAACCATGTGTTTACAAAAGGGTTAGTGGGAGTGCTGTTGTATTTCTCGTACTGTACGTGGACGACATCCTCCTGATAGGAAATGATATTCCCATGCTAACCTCGGTCAAGGTCTGGTTGTCAAAAAAGTTCTCCATGAAAGACCTTGAGGAAGCATCCTATATTTTGGGAATAAAGGTCTATAGAGATAGATCTAAAAGGATGCTTGGCCTATCACAGAAGATGTACATAGAGAAAGTGCTGAAAAGGTTCAGCATGGAAAACTCTAAAAGGGGTCTCTTACCCCTAAGGCATGGAATTAATCTCTCCAAGAAGATGTGCCCCAACACATCTGAAGAGATTCAACGCATGAGCAAGATCCCCTCTGCATCCGCAATAGGGAGCCTCATGTATGCCATGCTATATACATGACTTGATATAGTACATTCAGTGAATGTCACGAGCATATGTCAATCAAATCCAGGCAAAAAGCACTGGATAGCTGTGAAGAATAGTCTTAAGTACTTGAGAAGAACTAAGGACATGTTCTTGGTCTTTGGGAGAAGATCAGAGTTGAAGGTAGAAGGATGCACACACATTGATGATAGAAAGTCTACATCAGAATATGTGCAATGGTGGTTCTGTAAATTGGAAGAGTTCCAACCAACCGATCATTATAGATTCTACCTTAGAAGCTGAATGTTAAGCCATATCTAAGGGTGTAGTGAAAACCTTCTGGTTAAAAATTCATTGCAGAGTTAGGTGTAATGTCATTAGATGCCATAACACTTTACTGCGATAACATTGGCACCATAGCACTAGCTATGGAGCCAAGGTCTCATCAGAAGTCCAAGCACATAGAGCGGCGCTTCCACCTCATACGCGACTATGTTGAGAAGAAATATGTAGAGGTGCAGAGAGTAGACTCCGCGGATAACGTGGCAGACCCGTTCACTAAGCAGCTAAGTCAGCAAAATACTGAAGCCCACCTTAAGAAGATGGGGCTTAGATATATGACTGATTGGCTTTAGTGCAAGTGGGAGATTGTTAGATGTATGCCCTAGAAGCCAATCTGGCTGACACATTGTTAATTCTAGGGACATAATTTTGTACTTGACTATTTATTATTAAATAAATAAAAGGCATCGTTTCATTCATATTATTTATGTGTCTATGAATCGTCCAAAAAATTAATAAGATGATGATGCATATTCTCAAGAGTTGAGAATTTGAGCCATGTATCATTGGTGATTAATTTCTAAATGCTCCTGATCAATGGATCATCACGAGGACGGTGATCGATCCGATCAGTGCACAGATCACTTTCCTTTTGGATGGACGAGACTTGAGTCCACAGTGTAGGGACACTGAAGTGATAGTGCAGGTGCTTGTTACAGAACAAGGGTACTGAGCGTGACCAAGACAAGAAGTCACTTGGATGTCTATCCACTCGTCAGTGACTTGCTTGATGTTGCAGTAGTATGACTGGTCCTTTGACCTGCGGTGCTCCAGCTACTCACAGTGAGGTTATTGTAGTTTGACTACACGTATACATGGTCTCTAGTCATATGGGTCCTTGTAGTGTAGATTGGCTGCATTAAGTTCACTGTAGGAGTAGGGTATGCATTTACATGGAATCTATCGACCTTGATAGAAGAGGAGTGATCCTATGTGATTTGTTAGACTGAGTTCTAAGACCTTGGCCAGGGCAGTAATAGAAAGTGGAGAAAGAGTTTTCCACTATCGAACTCGAGTCAAATAAATCTTGACATATGACAAACGAAGGGGTTTGACGAGTTATCCATGACCTCCATCCTGTAGGGATCCACGATAGTAGGACTGTATCACACGATAACTGCACCTAGAGGTTAATCATTCTATTCTGCTGGGTAGCCACTACATGCTGCTAGGTGTCACTGGTGGATGGTGGGACTCATAGGGATTATCTCGATGATCGATAAGCCCTAATGAGTAGAGTTGGAATCGTTCCGACCCATTGAAAGGAGTTTTCAATGATATTGTGATAGAGATCACAATATATCTCACCACCAGTCAGAGTAGAACCTATAGGGTCACACACACTAGAGGCATTGACCGATCCGATGGTTGAATCGTGATTAGAAATCACAAGTAATCAATTCGATTGATAATAAGCTGAAGAAGGAACAAAGAGAATTAATTAATTGGACTTAAAACAAGAGTCCTACTTGGAGTAGGATTCCTAGAGTCCTAATTGGATTAGGACTAGGAATCCTATTTGGACTGAGATTCCTACTTGGACTGGAATTCCTACTTGGACTGGAAATCCTATTTGGGGTAGGACTAGGATTCCTACTTGGAGTAGGATTCCTACAATCCTAATTAGATTAGGAGTTTTGAATTAAATTTGGATTCCTACTTGGAGTAGGATTCCTAGAGTCCTAATCAGATTAGGACTTCGAATTCAAATTAGAGTCCTAATTGGATTAGGACTAGAATTAAACAAGTCCTAATTGGATTAGAATTTCTTAAGTCCTAATTAATTATTAATCTAATGAATCAACATGACTCCTAATTGGATTAGGATTGAAGAGTTCAATTGAGTCATGGTTCATTCAAGTTCTAATTGGATTGGGACTAGCATAGATTGAACCCAATTGATTCATGATTTGGACTAAACCAAATAGGAGCCCTAGATGCCTTTATAAGGCTTTGAAAGGAGGTGCCCTAATGATAAGTGAAGCCCTCCTCCTCTCCATCACGTGGCCACCCTCCTCTCCTCTCTTTTCAGCCACCAACAACAAAGGGAAGAAAAGGATCTTGGTGGCCTCCTTCTTCCTCCACCGTTTGGTTCCAACGCAAGGAAGAAAAAGAAGGCTGCAGGGCTTCGTTCCTCTTCTTCTCTTCATCCTTCTTCTTCCTCCTCCCAAGCACAATCAAGGATTGATTGAAAGGGAGGATATCAGCCATCAAAGTTATCTCTGCAAGGGAGCTAGCACTCCGGGGAGATAGAAAGCTTGGATCGGTTTTCTGCTTCGTGTGGATACCCGTAGAGGCCGGGCACTTTAACGGTTTCAAGCGAACCTTCATCCTAAACCACGAACTTCAGTTTGCGGTGATCATCTACCCGCACAAGGTGAAGATCTGATCTTCTAATGTTTTAAAAAGTTTTTAATCCTTATCTATCTACGAACGGTTTTTGAACAACGTTCATGCGATGAACGGTTGATCCCGCGCATGCCTCTTCCGCTGCATCTGAATTTTTTTTAAATTTCAGCGGCATGATCGGGGTTTTCTAACACCTTCTTCAACTTATTATCAATCAAATTGATTACTTGTGATTCCTAATCACGATTCAACCATCGGATCGGTCATTGCTTCTAGTGTGTGTGACCCCATAGATTCTACTCTGACTGGTAGTGAGATATATTATGATCTCTATCACAATATCATTGAAAACTCCTTTCAATGGATTGGAACGATTCCAACTCTACTCTTTAGGTTTTATCGATCATCGAGATAATTCCTGTAAGTCCCACCATCCACCAGTGATACCTAGCAGCATGTAGTGGCTACCCAGTAGAATAGAATGATGAACCTCTAGGTGCAGTTATCGTGTGATACAGTCCTACTATCGTGGATCCCTACAGGACGGAGGTCATGGATAACTCGTCAAACCCCTTCGTCTGTCATATGTCAGGATTTATTCGACTCCAGTTCGATAGTGGAAAACTCTTTCTCCACTTTATATTACTGCCCTGGCCAAGGTCTTTGAACTCAGTCTAACAAATCACATAGGATCACTCCTCTTCTATCAAGGTCGATAGATTCCATGTAAGTGCATACCCTACTCCTACAGTGAACTTACTGCAGCCAATCTACACTACAAGGACCCATATAACTAGAGACCATGTATACGTGTAGTCAAACTACAATAACCTTACTGTGAGTAGCTGAAGCACCATAGGTCAAAGGACCAGTCATACTACTGCAACATCAAGCAAGTCACTGACGAGTGGATAGACATCCAAGTGACTTCTTGTGTTGGTCACGCTCAGTACCCTTGTTCTCTAACAAGCACCTGCACTATTACTTCAGTGTTCCCACACCGTGGACTCGAGTCTCGTCCATCCATAAGGAAAGTAATGTGTGCACTGATCTTATCGGATCGATCACCGTCCTCGTGATGATCCATCGATCAGGAGCGTTCAGAAATTAATCACTAATGATACATGGCTCAAATTCTCAACTCTTGAGAATATGCATCATCATCTTATTAATTTCTTGGACGATTCATAGACACAATAATAATATGAATGAAAAAGATGCCTTTCATTTATTCAATAATAATAAAGTCAAGTACAAATTATGTCCTAGAATTAATAATGTGTCAGCCAAAATTGGCTTCTAGGGCATACATCTAACAATCTCCCACTTGCACTAAAGCCAATCAGTCATATATCTAAGCCCCATCTTCTCAAGGTGGGCTTCAGTCTTTTGCTGACTTAGCTGCTTAGTGAACGGGTCTGCCACGTTATCCGCGGAGTCTACTCTCTGCACCTCTACATATTTCTTCTCAACATAGTCGCGTATGAGGTGGAAGCGCCGCTCTATGTGCTTGGACTTCTGATGAGACCTTGGCTCCATAGCTAGTGCTATGGTGCCAATGTTATCGCAGTAAAGTGTTATGGCATCTAATGACATTACACCTAACTCTGCAATGAACTTTTAACCAAGAACATGTCCTTAGTTCTTCTCAAGTACTTAAGACTATTCTTCACAGCTATCCAGTGCTTTTTGCCTGGATTTGATTGACATATGCTCGTGACATTCACAGCATGTACTATATCAAGTCATGTACATAGCATGGCATACATGAGGCTCCCTATTGCTGATGCATAGGGAATCTTGCTCATGTGTTGAATCTCTTCAGATGTGTTGGGGCACATCTTCTTGGAGAGATTAATTCCATGCCTTAGGGGTAAGAGACCCCTTTTAGAGTTTTCCATGCTGAACCTTTTCAGCACTTCCTCTATGTACATCTTCTGTGATAGGCCAAGCATCCTTTTAGATCTATCTCTATAGACCTTTTATTCCCAAAATATAGGATGCTTTCCCAAGTTCTTTCATGAAGAATCTTTTTGACAACCTGACCTTGACCGAGGTTAGCATGGGAATATCATTTCCTATCAGAAGGATGTTGTCCACATATAGTACGAGAAATACAACAGCACTTCCACTAACTCTTTTGTAAACACATGGTTCCTCTTCGTTTTTGCTGAAATCAAACATTTTGATTGCGTCATCGAAACGACTGTTCCAACTCCGAGATGCTTGCTTTAGTCCATAGATGGACCTTTGCAGCTTGCAGACCTTGTGATCTCTATCACTGGAAGTGAAACCCAAAGGCTGTTCCATATAGATGTCTTCATCAAGATATCCATTCAGGAAAGCTGTTTTCACATCCATCTGCCAGATTTCATAATCATGAAATGCTGCAATGGCAAGCAATGTTCGGATGGATTTTGGCATGGCTACAGGTGAAAAGGTCTCCTGATAGTCAATGCCCTCGTGCTGACTATACCCTTTCGCCACAAGCCTTGCTTTATAGGTCTCTACCTCTCCATCTGAACCTATCTTCCTTTTGTAGATCCATTTGCATCCAATAGGTACAATACCTTCTGGTGGAACTACTAAGGTCCAGACTTGGTCGGAATGCATGGAGTCTAACTCTGACTTCATGGCTTCCAGCCATTTCTCGGAATCGATATCAGATATCGCCTCGTCGTAGGTTTTGGGATCTTGTGTATGATCCCTATCTCCCACTAGGAATATTTTCTCGGTATCCTCTTCTAGTATACCTAAGTATCTATCGGGAGGATGGGAGACCCTACTAGAACTACGAGGTGGTCGAGGGACATCATGTACTGGCTCTGTATGAATGGGTTCGATAGGATCCATGACTCGTTGCTTTTCAGAGACTTTCTCTTCAAGCTCAATTTTCCTCCCACTGCCTCTATCAAGGATAAACTGATTTTTTCAAGAAGATAGCGTGACGGCTCACAAACACATTGTGATCCTCTGAGACGTAAAAACTGTATCCTAATGATTCTTTAGGATATCCTATAACACGAGCACTTATGGTCCAAGCCTCTAACTTGTCTGCCTGTAGTCTCTTGACGTGGGCCGAACATCCCCAAATCTTGGTTTCTTACCATGTCATATCTCATATGGTGCGGTAGGAATGGACTTTAGAGGGAACTCTATTCAACAAGTATATAGCTGAAAATAGGGCATCTATCTAAAGAAACAAGGGTAAATCAGTGAAGCTCATCATGGACTGGACCATATCAATAGAGTCCGATTCCTCCTCTCTGACACTCCATTGAGCTGAGGTGTACCAGGAGGAGTCCATTATGAAACTATACCATTCTCCTTGAGATAATCACGAAACTCTCCATTAAGGTATTCACTTCCTCGATCTGATCGAAGAACCTTAATGTATTTTTTGTGCTTATTTTTCTACTTCATATCTAAGCTTTTTTGAACCTTTCAAAAGTTTCATATTTGTGTCTCATACACATATCCATACCGTGAGTAATCATCGGTAAAATGAAGTAAAAATTACAACCCCTAGCCTGCACATCGAATGGGCCACACACATCAGTGTGAACTAGGGTAAGTATTTCAGTGGACCTCCCTGTGTCCTACAAAGGATAATTTGGCCATCTTTCCTTGAAGGCAGAATTCACAAATCAAATATGACTCGGAAGTCAATGAGCCCAAAAGCTCATGTTTCTCCAATTTGTTTATTCTATCTTCTCCTATATGGCCAAGCCTGAGGTGCCATAAATACTTTAGATTTATCTCATTAGATCCTATGGTATTCACTGTTTGCTCAGATATATTCACGGATACATCCATATGTATGTGATAGAGACTGTCAATCTTAAAACCATGTTGAATCAATTTAATTTTCAAATAAATAAAAATCTTTCTGTGCTAAATAAAATGCAGAAATCAAATTTCTGCTAGCAATAGGTAACAGTCCCTAAGTATCCTGAGCATATCTGACAAACCTTCTGAAGGTCTGTCACCCTTCATGTTCTTTATGCTTCCCATGTATGTAGGACAGTTCCTCTTTCAATGGCCATCCATGATGCAATGGAAACACTTTTTCTTGCAATTGGCCTTTTTCTTGGAACTTCCTTACTTGGTGTTTTCTTAGTATTCTGCTTCTTCGCAGGCTTCTTCTTCTTCCAAATAGACTCTCTCTTGAAAGTAGAAACCAACTTGACAGCAAAAACGATGCCCCTTGAACTTCTTCAAGGTCCCTAAGTTAGTTACCAATTTATTTAACAATTCTATTTTAGTGCATACAACCTTGTTCATATGGTAGTTTACTATAAACTATTCATATGAAGCTGGAAGGGATTGCGGGATCAAATCCATTTGCAATTCCTTGTGCATGGTTATGCCAAGCTTCTCAAGCTTCTCTAAGTCCTTTATCATGGCCAAACCATGATCATGGACAGACTGTCCATCCCGCATCTTTTGCCTTGAAGAGCCTCTTGGACACTTCAAAACATGCTGCGCGACTCTGATCGCCATACAACTCTTGCAAGTGATTTAATATGTTCCTGGCAGTCTTCATATTCTCATGCTGGCAATGTAATTCATTGGACATGGATGCCATTGTGCAGCACCTAACCTTATTGTCATTGTTCGTCCACTTTAGCATGCGTCTTACGCTGATCAGTGATCGGACAGATTGGTAACATGGGGATTCCATGGTCTAGCACATACCCTAATTTCATAATTCAAAATTATTTTTGAAATTTGTTGAGCCAGTCTTTATAATTGGGTTTGGTCAAACGGTTGTTCTATAGGATATGAGTTAAGAGTCTATAAGCTGACTTTATAATCCTCAGAGAGTAAAGATTCTAGTTAGACTTTTGTACTTGATCCTAATCTGTTCTAAGGTCTTTTAGAACAAATGTAACTCCCACTATTTTCTCGAATTCCTCACACTCCCCTGGTAGGAAAACGGAAATCCCACACGACTAGGGTTTCTAGTGGGTACTGCGGTCCCACCGATTTACATGCTACCTCACCTAACAGTTATTGGTGACACATAGATTGATGAATGTACAACTCTTGTACAATGCTTCTCAAGCATGTTGCAGTGTAACTTGGTCTCTAAGCCATGAAAACCTCACCTAACAGTTATTGGTCCCATTTCTTAGTTAAGTCAGACCCACCGTATAACCGTAGAAATAAAGTTGTCATTGGGACCTCACCTAACAGTTATTGGTGCCCAACCCCACCTTTATCCTACAACATCTCATGTCTATAGAGAGGTCCAGCCCTCCGATGCAACTTGACCACTGTATCCAGCCGAGACAAATCAACATCAGAAAGGCTTTAGCAGCTCTACTACAGTGGAAGACCTATTGACTTAATATTGGTTAATCAGGTCTTAGTGTTTGCAACCTTGAGCTTTTCATAAGAGGTAATCGAACAATTGGCCAGGTAAGCAGGTGGGAGGCTCTCCTTACTCAGAGAGTAAGGTCCTAATTAAGTAACCACCTTTCATGCTTTCCTAGACACCAATTGGATCAATTAATCTAATATGACTTGCTCATGTTGGTTCACTCTCGACATGATTGAGGAGGTTTTAATTTAGGTCTCAATTGGGTTTGCTACATCACATGTAAACCTATCTACCCGACTCTCATTCACATCACATGCAAACGGCACATTGCAGGCAGTTATAATCGCAGCAATAATTAAAGCTAAGCTTTAAATAGGTGATGATCATGGATTCTAGTTAGGTTGTATTACAAGCACATGCACGTCAATCGATCAACTGGTCTTCAACTCTTGAATTGGTTCCAAGCCTCCTTGATTCGATCCTTGATCAACTCTTGATCCAATCGCCATCAACCGCTTAGATCACCTGTTCATCTCATGCCTTGTCTTCAACTTGATCGTTGACGTACATCACATCACAGAAATACAACCAGATGTAAAATAAAAATAATAATAAATTACATCTCCTTTTAGGAGGCACGCAGGCCTCTCAAAACATCAAATAAGATGCATGCAAGCATTTGAAAAATTACATGACATCACAGATCACATCGCAGGTCATTACATTTGATACCAAAAGAATTTGAATCCTATGATCATCACCATATGCAACAATTATAATTTTCAGATCTGAGAATTAATTGATTATATTATGACATAGGTTGCTGATCATGCTAATCATGATTCTAAACTTTGTAATCCCATTAACAATGCCATTAGAATCATCTTTTTATCACATAAAAATCAGCATGTAAAAATCAGCACCCTAGAAAAAATCTGCATGCAGAAAATTTTTAGCATGCATGATCATTAAATTTTTAGATCTATTAAGCCTATTAATAATTAATCTTACCTTAATCTACGAAGCCCTGGCTCTGATACCACTGTTAGAAACCCCGATCATGCCGCAGAAAATTCAAAAAATTCAGATGCAGCGGAAGAGGCATGCGCGGGATCAACCGTTCATCGCATGAACGTTGTTCAAAAACCGTTCGTAGATA
This sequence comes from Phoenix dactylifera, assembly GCF_009389715.1. Taxonomy (NCBI): domain Eukaryota; kingdom Viridiplantae; phylum Streptophyta; class Magnoliopsida; order Arecales; family Arecaceae; genus Phoenix; species Phoenix dactylifera. The sequence goes on along the minus strand of NW_024067944.1, from coordinate 109,548 downwards.
GATAAGGATTAAAAACTTTTAATCTAATTAGAAGATCAGATCTTCACCTTGTGCGGGTAGATGATCACCACAAACTGAAGTTCGTGGTTTAGGATGAAGGTTCGCTTGAAGCCGTTCAAGTGCCCGGCCTCTACGGATATCCACACGAAGCAGAGGACCGATCCAATCGCTCTAATCTCCCCGGGGTGCTAGCTCCCTTGCAGAGATTGGTTTTGATGGCTGATCACCTCCCTTTCTTTCAACTCTTGAATGCTAGAGGGAGGAGGAAGAAGATGAAAGGATCAAGGAAGAAGATCCAAAAGGCTAGATGCAGCCTTTCCTTTCCTTGCGTTGAATCCCAAACGGAGGAGGAAGAAGGAGACCACCATGGACCTTTTTCTTTCTTGCTTGCGGCTGATCCAAGAGGAGAGGAGAAAGGGGGGCGTACGGCCACAAGGGGAGAGCTTCTCATATGAATTAGGTCAGCCCCCAAGCCTCCTCTTAAATAGCATCTAGGGCTCCTATTTGGTTTAGTCCAAATCATGAATCAATTGGGTTCAATCTATGCTAGTCCTAATCCAATTAGAACTTGAATAAACCATGACTCAATTGAACTCTTCAATCCTAATCTAATTAGGAGCCATCTTGATTCATTGGATTAATAATTAATTGGGACTTAAGAAATCCTAATCCAATTAGGACTTGTTTAATTCTAGTCCTAATCCAATTAGGACTCTAATTTGAATTCGACGTCCTAATCCGATTAGGACTCTAGGAATCCTACTCCAAGTAGGAATCCAAATTTAATTCAAAACTCCTAATCTAATTAGAATTATACGAATCCTACTCTAAGTAGGAATCCTAGTCCTACTCCTAATAGGATTTCCAGTCCAAGTAGGAATCCCAGTCCAAGTAGGATTCCTGTCCTAATCCAATTAGGACTCTATGAATCCTACTCCAAGTAGGACTCCTAGTCCTACTCCAAATAGGATTCTCAGTCCAAGTAGGAATCCCAGTCCAAGTAGGATTTCTAGTCCTAATCCAATTAGGACTCTATGAATCCTACTCCAAGTAGGACTCTTGTTTTAAGTCCAATTAATCAATTCCCTTTGTTCCTTCTTCAACTTATTATCAATCAAATTGATTACTTGTGATTCCTAATCACGATTCAACCATCGGATCGGTCATTACTTCTAGTGTGTGTGATCCCATAGGTTCTACTCTGACTGGTAGTGAGATATATTATGATCTCTATCACAATATCATTGAAAACTCTTTTCAATGGATTGGAACGATTCCAACTCTACTCTTTAGGGTTTATCGATCATCGAGATAATCCCTGTGAGTCCCACCATCCACCAGTGACACCTAGCAGCATGTAGTGGCTACCCAGTAGAATAGAATGATGAACCTCTAGGTGCAGTTATCGTGTGATACAGTCCTACTATCGTGGATCCCTACAGGACGGAGGTCATGGATAACTCGTCAAACCCCTTCGTCTGTCATATGTCAAGATTTATTCGACTCGAGTTCGATAGTGGAAAACTCTTTCTCCACTTTATATTACTGCCCTGGCCAAGGTCTTAGAACTCAGTCTAACAAATCACATAGGATCACTCCTCTTCTATCAAGGTCGATAGATTCCATGTAAGTGCATACTCTACTCCTACAGTAAACTTACTGCAACCAATCTACACTACAAGGACCCATATAACTAGAGACCATGTATACGTGTAGTCAAACTACAATAACCTTACTGTGAGTAGCTGAAGCACCGTAGGTCAAAGGACCAGTCACATTACTGCAACATCAAGCAAGTCACTGACGAGTGGATAGACATCCAAGTGACTTCTTGTGTTGGTCACGCTCAGTATCCTTGTTCTCTAACAAGCACCTGCACTATTACTTCAGTGTCCTCACACCGTGGACTCGAGTCTCGTCCATCCATAAGAAAAGTAATGTGTGCACTGATCTTATCGGATCGATCACCGTCCTCGTGATGATCCATCGATCAGGAGCGTTCAGAAATTAATCACTAATGATACATGGCTCAAATTCTCAACTCTTGAGAATATGCATCATCATGTTATTAATTCCTTGGACGATTCATAGACACAATAATAATATGAATGAAAAAGATGCCTTTCATTTATTCAATAATAATAAAGTCAAGTACAAATTATGTCCTAGAATTAATAATGTGTCAGCCAAAATTGGCTTCTAGGGCATATATCTAACATACTTCCCATACTAGAAAATCTCTCAAAGAAGTTCGAGGAATACACAATCGGTCGGAGCGAAAGAGATAATCATCTTGTAAAAAGAAATCATCGTGCTCTCTCTCTACTCCATCTCGTAAGGTCAGGTATACATCACTAAAATCGGGACAGGTGGTATATTGTCCCCTGATCCTTTCAAAACCAATTACTTCAGTGCTCATCACGGATAGGAGGAAGATCCGTCGACTGAGCGCATCAGCAGCCTTGTTCTCAACTCCAGCTTTATGTTTCAGCACAAAAGTATAGGCTTGCAGAAACTCAATCCATCGGCCGTGTCGAAGGTTTAGTTTCTTTTGAGAATTGAGATACTTTAAAGCCTCATGGTCTGAATACAGGACAAATTCTTGCGGTAGCAAATAGTGTCGCCAATGTCGCAAAGTTTGCACTACCGCATAGAATTCCTTATCATAGGTGGAATAACACAACCTGCTGTCACTTAACTTTTCGCTAAAGAACGCGACAGGGTGACCTTCTTGGCTTAACACGCCACCTATGCCAACGCCAGAGGCATCACATGCGACCTCGAATACCTTAGTGAAATTGGGGAGGCGCAAGACAGGTGCTTCGGTCATCCTATGCTTAATATCTTTAAATGCTTGGGATGCCGACTTAGTCCAGATAAAGTCTCCTTTCTTCATGCAATCTGTAATGGGAGACATTATCGAACTAAAATTTCTAATGAAGTGACGATAGAAAGTAGCCAAACCATGAAAACTACGTACTTCTGCTAGGGTCTTGGGCTCAGGCCATTCGACTATCGCGCTTACTTTTTCTGGATCAGCGAAGACACCCTTGGAAGACACTATGAACCCTAAGAAAGTGACGTGATCAGTCAGGAAGGCACATTTCTTAGGGTTTGCAAAGAAGCTTTCGTTCCGCAGGACATCACAAACTTGCCTCAAGTGTGAGAGATGGAGCTCTTTAGTTTGACTATAGATGAGGATATCATCAAAATATACAACGACAAACTTATTCAAGAAAGGTCGAAAGATCTGTGTCATCACCCTCATAAAAGTACTTGGAGCATTTGTTAACCCGAAAGGCATTACTAACCATTCGTAGAGTCCATCTTTGGTTTTGAATGCGGTTTTCCATTCATCCCCAAGACGAATCCGAATCTGGTGGTACCCACTCTTTAGGTCGATCTTGGAAAAAACTGTAGCACCAGACATATAGTCTAAAAGGTCGTCCAGCCTCAGAATGGGAAAACGATACTTAATCATGATTTTATTGATAGCACGGCTATCGACGCACATCCTCCAAGAGCCATCTTTCTTGAGAGTGAGGAGTGCAGGTACAGCACAGGGACTCAGACTCTCACGAATATATCCTCGAGTGAAGAGTTCGTCAACTTGACGTTTCAGTTCAGTATGCTCGTTTGGGTTGAGTCTATGATGGGGAAGATTTGGCAATGACGCTCCAGGAATGAGATCAATTACGTGCTGGATATCACGCATCGGTGGAAGTGCAGCTGGAAGATCATTTGGAAAAACAGAGTGAAACTCTTCCAACAGGGGAACTACGGCGGCCGGATGTTCGGTATTTTTCTCCACATTGATAACTCTAGCCACAAGGGCGAACACAGGTGAGTGGCTTTCGATATCTTTCATTACCTCTTTCGAAGTAATGATGTGAAGTGACTCGTCTTTTCGTGGTGTAGCACCCTTCTTCTCAGGGCCGGGCTCTCTAGGAGGCAATGAATTCAGTATAATTTTCTGACCCTGGAACATAAAACTACACGAATTTGACCGACCATGAAGTGTGACGTCCCTATCGTATAACCAAGGTCTTCCTAGAATGACTTGACCTACGTCCATCGGAAGGCAGTCGCACCAAATCTCGTCTTTATAAGATAGGAATTGAATCGGGACAAGGCATCTTTCCGATACCGAAATGGACGTCTTATCTACCCAGGCTACTTTATATGGATTAGGATGAGGGGTAGATTTCAGGCCAAGACGAGAAACAACTCCAGATGCAATGGCGTTGATGCAACTCCCGCTATCAAATAAGATTTTGCATGTTTTACCATTGATCTTAATAAGTGTGTAAAATAGGGAGGTTCTACGCCAGTCTTGTTCGGTCTTTGTTTGGGCTAGCATACACCTAACCATCTGAAGCCTAGGGTTTTGGTCATTCCGATCAGTGGGCTCATATTTGGATGTAGGCTGGGCAAACTCTAACCCGGTCTGGTCGTCTCCAAAGTCTTCTACAAAATCCTCGATGTTTGGTTCATAGACTTCTTCGACACATTCAATCTCCTGGGTTCCTGCTTCCAGTTCAGTCATTAAATAAGTCTTGGCATTACATTGGGACGCGATATGGCCAAACTTTTGGCACCTGAAACACTGAGTTTGGTTTCGTGAGGGCGGGTTGGGCCCTAATATGCCTTTTTCTTTATCAGTTGACGTACTTTGCGCAGGCATCGGGAACGTCTTAGTCGGTGTTTGGCTAGAATCGGGCTGGGTAGGATGGTTGGAGAGTGGTCTGGGTTGCGGGAGATAGCTTTGATTAGGTCGGGCTCCTGGGGGTAAGAATCGAGAGTCGGTACGTCTCACTACAGGGACTCGTAAAAAACTATCCACATCTTGAGCCAACTGGTACGCCTGGCCAAGGGTGGTGATCTCTCAGAGGATCAATTCTTTCTAGATCTCCTCGCGGAGTCCTGCCCGAAATCTAGAAAGAGTAACAGTCTCCTCTTCGATTACACCGCACCTCATGTGAAACTCCTCAAATCGTGCAATGTAATCAGCAACAGTTGAAGTTCCTTGAGTCAGTTTCTGCCACCTATCCATAAGGCGTTGTCGGTAAGAGAATGGCAGATACTTCTCATTCAGTTTTTCTTTCATATCCTCCCAGGTGGTGATACGTGGAAGCCTCTGGGTCTCACGCCGATGTTCAACGTTATGCCAGTACCAGTGAGCTTGCCCAATAAGCTTCATTTTGGCAAACCGTACTTTTCTATCATCAGTCATATCGTACCACTCAAAGTAATTATCCATGGCTGCTCTCCAATCAAGGTACACGCTCGGCTCTAATTGACCAGCAAATGTGGGGGCTTCTACTCGCACAGTATGAAGTAGTCGCTCGTCAAGATCGCGCTGGTGATCAGGATGAAGTTGGTTCCTAGGGGGATGGGGAAAAGCTACAGGTGGTGTGGTCAAACCAAACTCGGGATAAGCTGCGATTGGGGTTGATGGTTCCAGAGTCCTAGGGTGTTGCACTAGAGCACGGATCTCACGTTTGAATTCGTCTTGATCAGCTCGTATTGCAGCTAATTGTTCCAAAATATCTTGTATAACTCTGGGGTCCATGGTGGATAAAGGGGTCTGAGAGTCAGTGAGGAGGTACTCTCTACCACTACGGGTGGGCATACAGGAACTACTCTAGTTGGTGATATGATATGCAATGCTACTAATGAACCCTAACTGACCAAATGTGATGCAAGACAACCTACTAATGCAACCTACTATGAATTTGGAAATCAGCAAATTTTCACAAAAGTAACTTAAAATTAAATGTTACTAATTTGTACTTTGGTTATTTCAGAATTAAAGTAGAAAATTAGTCACTATAAGAAGTCAGGTTGCAAACACGTTTTACAGTCATTCAAAGTCCGAAAGTAATCTGATCTATGGATGTTGAGGCTGTCCTGTCGCTAAGGTGTGCTAATTTAATATTTAGATTTAATTGGTAGGTAGGACGGGTGTGGTGGTAAATGTTCTAGGTTTTGCAGTTTGACAAGAAAATAAGTTTCAAAATAGGATTGTCATGCAAGAGAACTAGAACATAATTAGATAAACAAGCCCACAAGAAAAAAGAACCTGTTACCTGTGGCGAATGCAGTCAACCAGAATGGTGCGCTCAAGGTCTGGGGCGACGATCAGGAGCGAAGTGCAGCTGATGGGCTTGAAAAGGAAGGAGGGAGGGGTGATGTGGCCCCTGGAGAAGAAAAGGCCCGTTGAAAGGGGCTCTGCAGTGGCTCGTGAGAGAGAGTTGGGACAGGCTCCTGCTGCGTGGGCCTGGGGTCAGTCCGTGTTGACTTTAGAAGGTGGGTGGGAGGCACGTGGATGGTACTCGGCGAGGGAAGGAAGCAGCCGACGGGAGAAGAGCTTGGCTGACGGGCGCCCGGCCACGGAACCGGCGGCGGTCTTCCAGCGGCGGGTGCGGTGGTGGATGGTGGAGGGAGGTGGTGTGCGGCCTGTGGAGTCGGCCGATGGTGAGGAAAATGGCAAGGGTGTACGAAGAGGCGGACAAAGGGAGGGAAAATGGGAGTGGGGCGGTGGCTGGGCGGATGAGATGGCAGAGAGAGGGCTGCCGCGAGAGATGAGCAGCAGCAGAACTCGGCGAGGCGGCAGAAGTAGGGGTGGCACGACGGCGGTGCGGAGGGCGGTATGCTCGGTGAAGCTGCGATAAACGGCGAGGCGGCAGAAGGGGGTGTGGCACGACGGCGGTGCGGAGGGGCGGCGGGCCTTGTTTGGTGGAAGGCGATGGCTGCGGCGACTAGGGTGGAGCGGCGCGTCACGGGCGGCGGCGAAGGAGGCGGTGGAAACCCTAGGGTTTCCTTTTCGGCAGAACAGAGGTTATTTTTTTTTTTTTTGGGGGAACACGTGCAGGTCACGTGATCCGACTTTTTTTTTTTTTTGAACCTTAACGGGTTTGGGTTATCGGGTTCGGGTTTCGAATGGGACCCGCTCCGATAACTGTGAAACTCAGCACGTGCAGATCACGTGCGAATTTTTTTTTTTTTCAACCTGTTGGATGTGGACCCGGGCTATCGGGTTTTGGGGTAACGGATTTAGAACTTGCCCGTTACCACTCGTCTTCAACCTCCCGAACCTCCCGACCGAAACGGGAGGATGACCCGGGCTGCTCGGCGGCCGTTGCGGAGCGACCGAGGGGACCGGCGGCGCAGCCAATAGCCACGGGGCTCTGATCGGCGGTGGCTGCAGACGGGAAGGAAGACACAGCGGCGATTATGGCCGGAACGGAGGGCGGACCGGCGGCTGCAGGCGGGGCGGCCGACGCAGTGGTGGCTGCGGGTTCGAGGGACAAAGCTGCAAAGAGGGCGGTGACGCTCTTCTTCTTTCCGGCGGCGGAAACCACTCGTGGCCCTTCGACACGCTCCGGCGTCCGTGGTCGAGGTACGGCGTAGTACTCGTGCGGCCACAGAAATCTGGGAATCCGGCGACGCTCAGCCATACACCGGCTGACGGTGGTTGCAGGTGGTGGGGCAGCAGCGACAACTGAGGGATCAAGTCAGAGAGACGCGAGGGAGAATCCGGCGCAGGGACTGTGGCTCTTTCTTCTCTCTCGGCTAAATTTTTTTTTTTTTTTTATGTGAAGCTGACAGAGGGAAGGAGAGGAACCGAGAGAAGCTCGGTGAACCAGGGTTGTTCCCTCTGTCCCCTTTTTGTGAGAACCGAGAGAGCGAGTTTTTTTTTTTTTTTTTTTTTGCTCTCGGTTTGGAAGACGTAGCCGGGAGATGTCGTCTCTATTTCACTAGAAGGCTCGGGTGATCTGGATCGGACTTTGGCAGCAGGGGCAAAGCCTCTTGCTCTGATACCAAGTTGATGCCGCACCAATTCTGGAGAAAAACTTCAGTGGGATTTTAAATCAGAACCAAAGGAGAAGGAGAAGAGAAAGAGGAGGAGGAGGAGAAGAGGGAGAAGAGAAGAAGAGAGGAGGAGAATAGGTGGGGAGAATATTTCTTAATTCTTCATTAACCCTAATCAACATAAAAGTTCCCTATAAATAGGGCCCAATAAGAACAATTAAAATAAAACCCCTTACACAAAATAGAACCCACAAATAAGCCCTAAAATGCAAATGAGTCCAGAAATAAAATAAACCACAAATAAACTCCTAAATACAAATAAACCCAGAAATAAAATAAACAAATAAGCAAATAAGATGGGGACCTAGCTGATGTCCCCATCAATTGTAGTTCTTACTCTTTTAATATTTTTGGAGCTTGTTTAAATTCTAATTTTCAATGAAATATTCCTTTATGATATTTAAACTTTGAGCATACTAGTTACTAATCATGTTTGCTAAAGTAGTCTAAGATGATCCATGCCTAGGAAGATGAGGTGTGCTGCACCCTAGATTAGCATACTTAGGTAGACACTTCATGCTATACCGAAGATGGATCTTCCTAACACTCTTTATGTTTTTATTTTAAAAGGCTTGTAGCCAATTTTGCATGCCTCTCCAAAAGATAAAAATTAAGAACACAATCCCTAATGCAATGCTACGCGGTGGATTCCAAACCCTAGATCCATCTACTTTGATAAATTTCAATTCGTACTCATAGATTAATTTAGTTAAATCAAGTTAGCAAATTCTTCTTCGTGATTTATTTTTAAAAGAAAAATAACTTGTCTCCAATCCGACACCCGTAAGTTTTTAAAAACAAAAACTTTTTTTTATTAAATTTTTTTTATTATTTATTTATTATTATTTTATGAAAATGAACACACATTTTTTTGGATGAAAATCAAGATAAATACCCCCAAACCTAAACCTAACATTGTCCTCAATGTTAAAAAAAAAAAAATCTAAGAGAATTAGGTTGCCTCCCAACAAGCGCTAAGTTTATTATCTTCAGCCAGACACAGTGAGGTAGTTTTTGCATCTCCTTTTATGGGTTCATCTATTTTGTCTATCATAAAACACTCCACTTTCCTCGCGGGTTGGTCGTCTGCATTGAAGACATTTAATTTTACCTTCATGTTCCCAAATGATATATTCATTACCCCCGTTCTACAATTTATGCACGCATTGGCTGTTGCTAAAAAGGGGCGCCCAAGGATCACGGGGATTTGTTTCTTAGGATTAGGCTCGTGTTCCATATCAAGGACGATGAAATCTACTGGAAAATAGAATTTGTCTACCTTGACAAGAACATCTTCAATTATCCCACGTGGTGTTTTTACAGATCGATCAGCCAATTGAACGGATACCGAGGTTGGTTTTAACTCACCTAACCCAAGCTTTTCATAAACTGAATAAGGTAAAAGGTTGACACTTGCCCCTAGATCTAAGAGTGCTCGATCAATGAAATTATTTCCTAAGACACAGGAGATGGTGGGAGCACCAGGATCTTTGAATTTCGGAGGGGTGTTGTGTTGGAGAATAGAACTCACTTGCTCAGTTAGAAAGACCTTTCTGGGCACATGTGTCCTAAATTTTCGCTATTGGGTGCACAGGTCTTTAAGAAATTTGGAATAGGAGGGAACTTGTCTAATAGCATCAAGAAGCGGAAGGTTGATCTTCACTTGTTTGAAAACCTCCATCATCTCCTCTAGTGAAGTTCCCTTTTTGCTAAAGGGAGAGGGTGAATTAAGAGCTTCAGGAAATGGGGCCTTTGGGATGTGAGTTTTGGCAGAATGTGGACTAGCTGAAGAAGAAGAAGGTTTTAGAGTTTCATTTGACACATGTCTATCCTCTTCTTCATCTTCCTTATTGTTATCTTCCCCAATCTTATTGTCTACTACACGTCCACTCCTTAGGGTAGTCAAAGCATTGGCTTGTTCATGATGAATTGCATTTAATTGATTTTCTTGAGCCATATATTGTCCCCTAGGATTACTTAGTGGTTGGCTTGGAAGCTTTCCTTCCTCTCGCTTGTTCAGTGCATTAGCTAGTTGCCCCATTTGGGATTCTAGCTTGGCGATGGATTGCGTATGAGAGTGCACCAATTGTGTAATGGTTTCCAAACCTTGAAGGGCGTTCAACACTTTCTCCTCAAAGGCTGTGTTTCTTTGGGGTGGAGGAGGAGTGTGTTGAAATTGAATCTTGGGATGGTAGGGATGAATATTTTGTGGGGTTTGAAAATTCTGAGGATTTTGAAAATTTTGGAAATAGGGTTGGGCTGTGTTCGAAGCTTGCTCCTTCCAAGAAAAATTTGGATGATTTCGCCATCCCGGGTTATATGTATTGGAAAAATGGGTTAGTACCCGGTCTAGGCTATGTTTGAGCAGCATTGATGTGTTTTTGCATGAGTTCGGGAAATTGGGGCGCTGAAGGGCACTCATGAATAGGGTCGGATGGGCTAGAACAGATAGTACACACTTGTACTTGGGAAGAGTTCATGTAATGCCCACCTATCATCAGTTGGTCAATCTTATGGGACAATGCATCTACCTTGCTAGACAGGTCCATAGAATGACTTATTTCACAAATGGTCCCTTTTCTTTGAGAACTCAGGGGTGCTTGACGAGAATAGGAAGCATGGTGGAGGGAGTTTTCATTTAGGTTTTCAAATAATTGCCATGCTTCATGCTCATTTTGAAGCATGAATGTCCCCCCGCATGCAGCATCGATCATCTGACGGTTTCATTCAGTCAATCCGTCATAGAAACATTGCACTAGCTGCCACTTAGGTATTTGATGATGAGGACATTTACGGATTAGGTCCCGAAATCTCTCCCAAGTTTCATGAAATTCTTCTCCCTCAGTTTGGGAGAAGCTTGTAATGGCACGTCTAAACTGGTTCGTTCTTCCTATGGGAAAGTATTTTTTTAGGAATTCTTGTTGCATTTGATCCCAAGAACGAATCGAGTTGGCTTCTAAAGAATTCAGCCATTGTTTGGCTCTATCTTTAAGGGAGAAGGGGAATAATCTAAGTTTCAGAGCATCATCAGTGAAGTTCTGAATCTTGACAGTGGTGCAAATCTCAAAGAATTCATCTAGGTGTTTATATGGGTCTTCATTGGTGAGCCCATAAAAAGATGGGAGCATTTGGATCACACTAGACTTTATTTCATATTGTACCGCTGCTACCTCAGGTAATCGAATGCAAGATGGAAAAGTGTAAATGGTGGGAGTAAAGTACTCCCTCAGGAGTTTGGGTTGTTCTTCAGCCATCTTAGGAGGTGGGGATGATTCTAATGTTCTGATCTCAGCTCGAATATTCCTAAGGGTCCGTTCTATTTCAGGGTCAAAAGGTAATAGGTCACGTACTCTAGAACGACTCCCTTGCATACACTAGTACTTGATCAGTCAAGCATGCAATAAAAGATAAACACATCAATCCTTGTATTTGTCCTAAAATCACTAGACAGCTCCTAACTGATTTGAAGAGGGCACCTAAGCCTCCAATCCGGTCTAATGAATCGAGTTGACCAGGTAAGCTCCTAGGTAAGTGGAGGGGTTACGATGCGTTCGCAAAGGTCCCACTTAAAACCCACTTGCCTCGAACAGATGAACTGTCTCCCTTATAGGGACAAAGCTTGCCTAGACATCAACTAAGCCACAGAGCGAAATTGGTGCAACTTTCGATGATCTTCGTCCTATTGAGCTCGGATGTCCCTAGGAGCCAATGTCTAATTGAGTTTAATTAAAGTGACACTATGTGAGATTGAGTTCACCTAAGTTGGGCAAGAATTCGGTGATTGAAATCCGGCTCTTATCTTTTGGGGTGATTGCCCTTACTATGTGCGGGATTAATTTGTGTATGTGTATCAAGCATGCATTCATACTTTTGCTGAAATTAAAATCAACAATCACACAAAATTTTAAGGCTAATAATTAATTTAAATAAGAAAGGTTAGAGGGTTACCAAAGAAAATTTTTCCAGCAATTTAAAATTTTTTAAGCCAAACCTCTAAAGCATTCCTTTTTGATAGCCCAGATCTCCTCTTCGATTCCTGATCAAATAAGACCAAAGAAAAATTAAAAAAAAAATTAGTAGAAGAGAAAAAAGGAGATAAAAAAGGAAACAATAATAGAAAATAATTTTTTTATTTTATTTTAGATATATATATATATACACTTTTTTTGTTGAAAGTTTTTTTTTAATTAATTAAATTTTTTTAATGATAGGAAAATAACTATGCTAGCAATCCCTGGCAACGGCACCAAAAATTGATCCGTTCTTTCAATTTGAAAATAAACTACGCAATAGCACGTATCCTGTAGGATAGTGATTACGGATGTCGGTCCACAGAGATTGAAGAATAAGTTATTTTTTTTAAAAAATAAATCAAGAAGAAGGATTTGCTAACTTGATTTAACTAAATTAATCTATGAGTACGAATTGAAATTTATCAAGTAGATAGATCTAGGTTTTGGAATCTACCGCGTAGCATTGCATTAGGGACTGTGTTCTTAATTTTTATCTTTTGGAGAGGCATGCAAATGTGGCTACAAAGCCTTTTAAAATAAAAGCATAAAGAGTGTTAGGAAGATCCATCTTCGGTTGTAGTATGAAGTGTCTCCTAAGTATGCTAATCTAGGATGCAGCACACTTCATCTTCCTAGGCATGGATCATCTTAGACTACTTTAGCAAACATGATTAATAACTAGCATGCTCAAAGTTTAAATATCAGTAAAGAAATATTTCATTGAAAATAAGAATTTAAACAGCTCCAAAATAATAATAAAAAAAATAAGAACTACAATGCCCTGATACATTGCTAGGGTTTCATCCAGGCCCTAGACTAGAGTTAGCTGCGCATGGCTTCCGGACGACTCTCATCTTCAAATGAAATTGATCACCTCCCATTATTCCCAAAAATATCACAAAATATTCTCTTTCCCCCTCCTTTCTCTTTTTTTATTATTTCTTTTTCTCTCCCCTCTCGGCTTTCTTCTTCTTTTCACCGAAAACAGGGGTCTTCCCCTATTTTTCTGTTGAACCGAGCCCCCTCCCCTTCTCTTTGCCGATGGCTTCTCATATAGACCCTCTCACGGTGAGGATCCCCTAGGAGTACACTTAGTGAGGATGCGAATCCCGGATGCTCATCCGATGGAGCTGGCTGCGGGATTAATGTGGGAGTGAAAAGAAGAAGGATTCGCCAAGTCCATGGATCGGCGGACGGTTGGGAATGGCTCAAATCCGGGCAGAGGGAGACGGCTAGATGCTTGATTTCATGGGATGCTGGAAGCGTTGATCATTAAGGAGTTGATTTCGGCTGCTGGGAGTGGAACGGGCGGGCGGATGGCACGCGGTTGATGCGGCTGGGGAGATCGCTTCGAATGCCGCTTGCGGAGGCGGAGATGCAGGCGGATGAAGAGGGGCGGAGGATCTGGTCGCCGGCTGCACCGCGTGGAGGATTGGGAGCGTCGGCTGTTGACGCGTGGCTTGGAACGAGCAGGGGGGCGCTCTGTGAGGCGGGATCACGGGAAGGATAGATAACGGGAGGAAGGAGATAAACAGTGAAACATTTTAATAATTTTTTTTATTTATTATTATATTATTTCTCACTGTTCATATGAACAGTGTTTTTACGGGACACTTGTTCATATGAACAGTGAATAAGTGATTCTCCCCGAAATTATTTTTATTTATTTTATTATATTCATTATTTTCCTTTTTTGTTTTAAATTTAAAAATTTTATATGAAGGCAGGTAAGGAATTGGTTGGGAATTGACTTTGGGTTTGAGGTGGATCATGATGGTTGACTTGTCCTTGAGCCCATTGTTATTTAAATTTAATTCTTGCTAAGCTGTTTCAGATCGAACTCGACCAGACAAGACTAAAAACAGACCGTGACCTAATAAAAAGGGTTAATCAACCTTATCCCATACAAAATAATTATAACTTTCGATCGAATCAGGACCAAACCCATTTAATTATAACCTTAGCTTGACTACAATTCTATCAGGTTACCAAACCGGGTCAACACAATCTCCTCCTTATATGTTTTCCTGTAATTTTCATGAAGATGCAATCAAAGAGAGAGACAAGTTCAAATCTGGTAAAGAAAAGAATTATTTACCTCTTACCATAATTTAAATTTAATTCACTATTTATTCAATTTCATTGGTAAATATGTATTTATCAGGTTAAAATATTGATAAGTGCTATGGAAATATAACTAAATTTATAAATTTTAAGCACTATCACCATCCACCAGTGACACCTCAAGCAGCATCTAGTGGACTACCCAGCAGAATAGAATGATGAACCTCTAGGGTCAGTTATCATATGATACAGTCCTTATATCGTAGATCCCTACAGGACGGAGGTCATGGACAACTCGTCCAAACTCCATCGTCTGTCATATGTCAAGATTTATTCGACTTAAGCTCGAGAGTGGAAACTTTTCTCCACTGTGCATACTGCTCCGACCGAGGTCTTACGAACTTCAGTCTCATAAATCACATAGGATCTCTCCTTATCTACCAGTCGATAGATTCCATATAGGTGATACCCTACTCCTACAGTGAACCTACTGTAGCCAATCTACACTGCATGGACCCATATGTCTAGAGACCATGTATATGTGCAGTCAAACTACAATAACCTCACTATGAGTAGCCGAGCACCGCAGGTCAAAAGACCAATCACACAACTGCAACATCAAGCAAGTCACTGACGAGTGGATAGACATCCAAGTGACTGTTTGTCTTGGTCATGCTCAGTACCCTTGTTCTCTAACAAGCACGTTGCACAATTGCTCCAGTGTTCCTATACTGTGGGACTCAAGACTCGTCGCATCAAAGAAACCAATATGTGCTCTAATCTCAGCGGATCAATCACCGTCCTCGTGATGATCCATCGATTGGAGGAATTCAGGAATTAATCACCAATGACACATGCCTCAAATTCTCACTCTTGAGAATATGCATCATCATCTTATTAATTCCTTGGACGATTCATGGACCATAAGAACATGAATGAAAAGAATGCTCAACTTAATTAGGTCAAGTACAAATTTATGCTTCCAGAATAACATAATGCGTCAGCCAAATTGGCTTCTAGGGTATACTTTCTAACAATCTCCCACTTGCACTATAGCCAATCAGCCATAAACCTAAGCCCCATCTTCTCAAGATGCGTTTCAGTTTTCTGCTGACTTATCTGCTTAGTGAATGGGTCCACCACATTTTCTGTGGAGTCTACTCTTTGATCCTCTACTTATTTCTTTTCGAGGTTGTCACTTATTAGGTTAAACTGCCGCTCTATGTGCTTCGGTTTTGTGAGACCTTTGGCTCCTTAAGCTAGTGCTATGGTGCCTTTGTTATTGCAGAAGAGTTTATGGCATCTGGATAATATTACACCTAATCTGCAATGAAACTTTTAAACCAAAAGGTTTCCACTGCACCCTTAGAGACGGCTTAACATTCACCTTCTAAGGTAGAATCTACAATGATCAGTTGTTGGAACTCTTCCAATTTACTGAACCACCATTGCACATATTCTGATTTAGACTTTCTATCATCAATATGTATGCATCCTTCTACTTCAACTGTATCTTCTCCCAAAGACCAAGAACATGTTCTTAGTCTTCTCAAGTACTTAAGACTATTTTTCATAGCTATCCAGTGCTTCTTACCTGGATTTGACTGATATATGCTCGTGACACTCACAGCATATACTATATCATATCACGTACATAGCATGGTATACATGAGGCTGCCCTATAGCCGAAGCATAAGGAATCTTGCTCATCTGCTGAATCTCTTCAGATGTGTTGGGGGTACATCTTCTTGGAGAGATTTATCCTAATGCCTAAGAGGTAATAATTCCCTTTTAGAGGTTTCCATGCCGAACCTCTTCAGCACTCCCTCTATGTAATATTCTGTGACAGGATAAGCATCCTTTTAGATCTATTCTATAGACCTTAATTCCCAAAATATAGGATGCTTTTCCAAAGTCTGTTATGGAGAAATCCTTAGACAACCAAACCTTGACCTAAGTTAGCATGGGAACACCATTTCCAATTGGAAGAATATCATCCATGTACAATACAAGGAATACAATAGGCCCTCCCACTAATCCTTCTTATAAACACATGGTTCCTCTTCGTTCTTGATGAAATCAAACAATTTGATTATATCGTTGAAACGAGTATTCCAACTCCGAGATACTTGCTTTAGTCCATAGAAGGATCTTTGCAGTTTGCAGACCTTGTGATCACCATCACAATATCTCATAATCATATTATGCTGCAATATCAAGCAATTATTCGAATAGACTTCAGCATTGCTACAGGTGAAAAAGTATCCTGATATTCAGTGCCTTCGCACTGACTATAACATTTCGCCATTAGCCTTGCCTTATAGGTCTCTACCTAGCCATCCGAACTTAATTTTTTCTTGTAGATCCACTTACACCCAATAGGTACTATACCTTCTTGGTGAATCTACTAAGGTTTAGACTTGGTTGGAATGCATGGAGTCCAACTTTGACTTCATTGCTTCCAGCCATCTCTCGAAATCGATGTCTAACATCGCCTCGTTGTAGGTATTGGGATCCTTACCTTGATCTCTATCTTCCATGAGGAACACTTCCTTTATGAGGTGGAGGAGGTACTACGTGTACTGGCTTAATATAAATAGGTTCTATAGGCATAATGGCTCGTTGCTCTTTAGAGACTTTCTCTTCAAGCTCAATTTTCCTCCTACTGTCTCTATCAAGGATAAACTATTTCCATGAAGATAGCATGTAGGCTCACAAATACTTTGTGATCCTTTGGGATGAAAAGTCGTATCCTAATGACTCTTTAGGATATCCTATAAAATGAGCATTAATTATCCTATCCTCTATCTTGTCTGCCTGTTGTCGCTTGAGTTGAGTTGGACATCCCCAAATCTGAGATAACCAAGACTCAGCTTCTTACCATGTTATATCTCATATGGTGTGGTAGGAACGGACTTTAGAGGAAACTCTATTCAATAAGTAAATAGCTGAAAATAGGGCATCTATCTAAAGAAACAAGGGTAAATCAGTGAAGCTCATCATGGACCGGACCATATCCAATAGAGTCCGATTCCTCCTCTCTGACACTCCGTTGAGCTGAGGTGTACTAGGAGGAGTCCATTATGAAACTATACCATTCTCCTTTAGATAATCATGGAACTCTCCACTAAGATATTCATTTTCTCGATCTGATCGAAGAACCTTAATGAGTTTTTCTGTTTATTTTTCTACTTCATATCTCAACTCTTTGAACCTTTCAAAAGTTTCAGATTTGTGTATCACACACATATCCATACCGTGAGTAATCATCGGTAAATGAAGTAAAAAATTACAATCCCTAGCCTGCACATCGAATGGGCCACACACATCAGTGTGTACTAGGATAAGTATTTCAGTGGACCTCCCTGTGTCCTACAAAGGATAAATTGGCCATCTTTCCTCGAAGGCAGAATTTACAAATCGAATATAACTCGAAAGTCAATGAGCCAAAAAGCTCATGTTTCTCCAATTTGTTTATTCTGTCTTCTCTTATATGGCCAAGCCTGAGGTGCCACAAATACTTTAGATTTATCTCATTTTTTGGATCTATTAGATCCTATGGTATTCACTGTTTGCTCAGATACATTCATAGATATATCCATATGTATGTGATAGAGACTGTCAATCATAAAACCATGTTGAACCAATTTATTTCTCAAATAAATGGAACAGTAGTCTTATAAAAATCTTTCTGTGCTAAATAAGATACAGAAATCAAATTTCTGCTAGCAACAGATAACAATCCCTAAGTATCCTGAGCATATCTGACATACCTTCTTAAGGTCTGTCACCCTTCATGTTCTTTATGCTTCCCATGTATGTAGGACAGTTCCTCTTCCAATGGCCGTCCATGATGCAATGGAAACACTTTTCCTTGCAATTGGCCTTTTTCTTGGAACTTCCTTACTTGGCGTTTTCTCAGTCTTCTGCTTCTTCGCAGGCTTCTTCTTCTTCCGAATAGACTCTCTCTTGGAAGTAGAAACCAACTCGACAGTGAGAACGATGCCCCTTGAACTCTTCAAGGTTCCTAAGGTAGTTACCAATTTATTTAACAATTCTATTTTGGTGCATACAATCTTGTTCATATGGTAATTTACTATAAACTGTTCATATAAAGCTAGAAGGGATTGTGGGATCAAATCCGTTTGCAATTCCTTGTGCATGGTCATGCCGAGCTTCTCAAGCTTCTCTAAGCCCTTTATCATGGTCAAACCATGATCATGGACAGACTGCCCATCGCGCATCTTGGCCTTGAACAGCCTCTTGGACACTTCAAACCAAGTTGCGTGACTCTAATCACCATACTACTCTTGCAGGTGATTTAATGTGTCCTTGGCAATCTTCATGTTCTCATGCTGGCATTATAATTTATTGGACATGGATGCCATTATGCAGCACCTAACTTTATTGTCATCGTTCGTCCACTTAGCATGCATCTCACGCTGATTAGTGATCGGACAGATTGGTAATACGGAGATTCCATGGTCTAGCACATATCCTAATTTCTCACAATTCAAAACTATTTTGAAATTTGCTGAACCAGTCTTTATAATTGGGTTTGGTCAAACGGTTGTTCTATAGGATATGAGTTAAAAGTCTAGAAGCTAACATTATAATTCTCAGAGAGTAAAAATTCTAGTTAGAATTTTGTACTTGATCCTAATTTGTTCTAGGGTCTTTTAGAACAAATGTACCTTCCACTATTTTCTCGAATTCCTCACACTTTCCTGGTAGAAAACGGAAATCCTACACGACTAGGGTTTCTAGTGGGTACTGCGGTCCCACCGATTTACGTACCACCTCACCTAACAATTATTGGTGATACATAAATAGATGAGTGTACAACTCTTGTACAATGCTTCTTAAGCATGTTGCAGTGCTACTTGGTCTCTAAGCTATGAAGACCTCACCTAACAGTTATTGGTCCCATTTCTTAGTTAAGTCAGACCCACCGTATAACCGTAGAAATAAAGTCATCATTGGATCCTCACCTAACAGTTATTGGTGCCCAACCCCACCTTTACCCTACAACATCTCATGTCTATAGAGAGGTCCAGTCCTCCGATGCAACTTGCCCACTGTGTCCAGACGAGACAAATCAACATCAGAAAGACCTTAGCAGCTCTACTACGGTGGAAGACCTATGGACTTAATATCGGTTAATCAGGTCTTAGTGTTTGCAATCTTGAGCTCTTCATAAGAGGTAATCGATCAATTGGCCAGGTAAGCAGGTGTGAGGCTCTCTTTACGCAGAGAGTAAGGTCTTAATTAAGTAACCACCTTTCATGCTTTCCTAGACACCAATTAGATCAATTAATCTAATATGACTCGCTCATGTTGGTTCACTCTCGACTTGATTGAGAAAGTTTTAGTTTAGGTCTCATTGGGATTGGTCTACTAGTTTGCATCATATGTAAACCTATCTACCCTGTTCACATTCGCATCACATGCAAATAGCACATCACAGGCAGTTATAATTGCAGCAATAAATAAAAGCTGAACTTTAAATAGGTGATGATCATGGATTCTAATTAGGTCATATTATAAGCACATGCACGTCAATTGATCAGTTGGTCTTCAACTCTTGAATTGGTCCCGAGCCTCCTTGATTTGATCCTTGATCAACTCTTGATCCAATCTCCATCAACCGCTCAGATCATCGTTCATCTTATGTACTATCTTCGACTTGATCGTTGACGTACATCACATCACAGAAATACAACCAGATATTGAATAATAAATTACATCCCCTTTTAGGAGGCATGCAGGCCTCTCAAAATATCAAATAAGATGCATGCGAGCATCTGAAAAATTACATGACATTACAGATCACATCACAGGTCTTTACATTTGATACCAAAAGGGTTTGAATCCAATGATCATCACCACATGCAACAATTATAATTTTCAGATCTGAAATCTAATTGATTATCATATGACAAGGGTTGCTGATCATGCTAAACATGATTCTAAACTTTGTAATCCCATTAACAATGTAATTAGAATCATCAATTTATCAATAAAAATCATCATATAAAAATCAGTAACCCTAAAAAATTAAGCATGCAGAAAATTTCAGCATACATATCCTTTTAAATTTCAGATCTATCATGCCTGTTAATAATTAATTCTAACCTTAATCTACGAAGCCTAGGCTCTGATACCACTGTTGGAAACCCGCCCATGCCGCAGAAAATTTAAAAAAATTTCAGATGGCAGCGGAAGAGGCATGCGCGAGATCAATCGTTCATCCTATAAACGTTGTTTAAAAACCGTTCGTAGATAGATTAAAATTAAAATTTTTAAAACTATTATGAAGATTAGATCTTTACCTTGTGCGGATAGATGATCACCGCAAACTGAAGTTCGTGGTTTAGTAGGATGGTTCGCTTGAAGCCGTTCACGCGTCCGGCCTCTACGAGTATCCACACGAAGTAGAGATCCGATCAAAGCTTCCTTGTCTCTCCGGGGTGCTAGCTCCCTTGCAGAGACAACTTTGGATGGCTGATGTCCTTCCTTTGAATCAACCCTTGATTGTGCTTGGGAGGAGGAAGAAGAAGGATGAAGTTTGAAGAAGAATCAAAGCCCCTGCAGCCTACTTCCTTTTCCCTGCGTTGGAACCAAGGAGGAGGGAAGAAGATGGCCGCCATGCTTTCTTTTCTTCTCACCTTGCTTGCGGCTGAAAACCAAGGGGAGAAAGGGTGGCCACGAGTTGGGGAGGGGGAGGGCTTCAATTGATGCCCTAGGGTGCCGCCCACTTCTCCTTTTAAATGCATGAAGGGCTCCTACAAATTAGGAGCCCTTGATCTTTTTCCAAGAGGGGCGCCGGCCCCTCTTGTGTTGCCGCACCAAGGAGAAAAAGGGGGAGGGGCCAGAAAAAGGGGGAGGGGCTTGCGCCCCTCCCTCTTGGTTAACCCTAATCCTCATTAAGTAAGAATTGGGATGCCCTAATGTGGCTAAGCCCTAATCTAATTAGGCTTAGTCCAAGGGTGAACCAATTTTGGGTTTGATCCATGCAATGTCCTAATCCAATTAGAACTCAATGAATCATGACTCAATTGAACCCTTCAATCCTAATCTAATTAGGAGTCTTAGATTAATAATTAATTGGAACTTAAGAAATCCTAATCCAATTAGGACTTATTTAATTTTAATCCTAATCCAATTAGGACTCTTCCTTGAATCCAAAGTCCTAATCCAATTAGAATTTCTAGGAATCCTATTCTAAGTAGGAATCCAAATTGAATTCAAAATCCTAATCTAATTAGGATTGTAGGAATCCTACTCCAAGTAGGACTCCCAGTCCTAGTCCAAGTAGGATTCCCAGTCCTAATCTAATTAGGACTCCAGGAATCCTACTCCAGGTAGGATTCATGTTCCAAGTCCAATTAATCAATTCCCATTGTTCCTTCTTCAATTTGATTATCAATCGAATTGATTACTCGTGATTCATAATCACATTTCAACCATTGGATCGGTCAATACCTCTAGTGTGTGTGACCCCATAGGTTCTATTCTGACTGGTAGTAAGATATATTGCGATCTCTATCACAATGTCATTGAAAACTTCTTTCAATGGGTTGGAACAGTTCCAACTCAACTCATCAGGGTTTATCGATCATCAATATATTTCCTATGAGTCTCACCATCCACCAGTGACACCAAGCAGCATGTAGTGGCTACCCAGCAGAATGGAGTGATGAACCTCTAGGTGCAGTTATCGTATGATACAGTCCTTCTATCGTAGATCCCTATAGGACGGAGGTCATTGACAACTCGTCAAACCCCATCGTCTGTCATATGTCAAGATTTATTCGACTTAAGCTCGAGAGTGGAAAACTCTTTCTCCACTGTGCATACCGCCCCGGCCGAGGTCTTACGAACTCAGTCTCATAAATCACATAGGATCTCTCCTTATCTACCAAGGTTGATAGATTCTATATAGGTGCATACCCTACTCCTACAGTGAACCTACTACAGCCAATCTACACTGCATGGACCTATATGTCTAGAGACCATGTATATATGCAGTCAAACTACAATAACCTTACTGTGAATAGCCGAAGCACCGCAGGTCAAAGGACCAGTCACACAACTACAACATCAAGCAAGTCACTGACGAGTGGATAGACATCCAAGTGATTTCTTGTCTTAGTCATGCTCAGTACCCTTGTTCTCTAACAAGCACTTGCACAATTGCTCCAGTGTCCCTACACTGTGGACTCAAGACTCATCCATCAAAGAAACCAATATGTGTACTAATCTCAGCGGATCAATCACCGTTCTCGTGATGATCCATCGATCAGGAGCAATTCAGGAATTAATCACCAATGACACATGCCTCAAATTCTCAACTCTTGAGAATATGCATCATCATCTTATTAATTTCTTGAACGATTCATGGACACATAAGAACATGAATGAAAAGAATGCCCAACTTAATTAGGACAAGTACAAATTTATGTTTCAGAATAAAATAATGCGTCAGCCAAATTGGCTTCTAGGGCATACTTCTAACACACTGATCTCATTGGATCGATCACCGTCCTTGCGATGATTCATCAATCAAGAGCATTTAGAAATTAATCACCAATAATACATAGCTCAAATTCTTAACTCTTAAGAATATGTATCATCATCTTATTAATTCTTGGACGATTCATAGACACATAAACAATATGAATAAAAAAGATGCCTTTTATTTATAATAAATAGTCAAGTACAAAATTATGTCCTAGAATTAACAATGTGTCAGCCAGATTGGCTTCTAGGGCATACATCTAACAGCTCCCCTGTTCTGTTTCCGTGAAGTCTAGAAAGTGATTAACTCGGAAGATGAGCTGCTGTCGTTTCACCGCACGGAAGAAGATCTTGGATGCGGGAGATAACTTGCAGTTGGCTGGGATCAATTCGGAAGATGAAGTTAATCCGGATGTTAGCTTGGTTCGGAAGGACAGTGTCGTGGATGCTGATCTCGCGAACCTACAAGGTACGTACCATTGCGTGGTCTTTAAAGTTGACTATCAATTTTTGGTACCGTTGCTGAAAATTGCCAGCACGGTTGTTTTCTTTTTATTTATTTATTTATTTTTATTTGTTTCTTTCTAACGATTGGATACATCTATTTTATTATATTGCTATATTTTTGAAATGTACTAATCATCATTTGTTTTGTTAGGATTATCAAAAAAAAAGAGAAGAAGGAAAAGAAAGAAGGAACGAATTTTGGACGACTAGAGAACACGTACTGAAGAGGTTTGATCAATTAGCTTGCTGCAATTTTTGCTTGGTAACCTCTAAACCTCTTTTGTCTTTATTTTTCGTGCATCAGTTTGCAAACGTAGTGGGGAAGCTTGATGAGAGCACAAAAGTGCGTTATACACGTTGCTTAAATTAATA
Organism: Phoenix dactylifera; assembly: GCF_009389715.1. Taxonomy (NCBI): domain Eukaryota; kingdom Viridiplantae; phylum Streptophyta; class Magnoliopsida; order Arecales; family Arecaceae; genus Phoenix; species Phoenix dactylifera. The sequence continues at coordinate 86,197 of NW_024067944.1, read as the reverse complement.
TTATTGCTAACAAATAATGATAAAAGGGCTGCATTAATTTTATATTTTATTTGGCACAGATTATCGTAAATCAGAGTTTAAATGTGCATTTGGTTGACTTCAAGCTTGATTACACTGGAACAAAATTGAACCCGGTCAAGCACACTTGCACCCGAGGGACACATGGCAGCCATCCGGAGGCAGCGCAAGATGCATCCACTAAGGGTCTAATTTCATCATCCGGGAGGATCCAAAACCCCGCAACGGATCTGTGATTTGATCTCCCGCAACCCCTCATCCAGATCCTGCGATCAACGCCCTCATCTTTCGCCCATTTAAGGCGCTTCCCAGCTTCCTCCTTCCGCGTGCGACCCCATATCCCAGCGCCCGTGAAGCTTCCCAAAACACCCAAAGCACCGCATCCTCTTCCTCTTGATTCTCCTGCGGAACCAGCGAGCAGCACCCGACATCATCTTCTTTCCCCGTAATCCCAGCTTCCGGATCAAGCAACGCAACGCCCGTGATCACCGCCCAGCCATCCGCCTCCTCCACGGCGTCCGTCCAAGCTTCTCCCCCGCGAGCAATCTTCCGTGATCATTCCGCGATCACCTCCCAGCATCATGCGTCCGTGAACCGCGTCCAACCGCGTCCGCGTGCCAACCGCGTCCGCGTGCCAACCTCCAGCCCGAAATCCAGCCACGGATTGACGCCCTCCGCCTCTGCAGCACCCATTTCCTCGTCACAGCCAGATCCGGCGACCGGGCATCCCGCTGCCAGCCGAGATGGGCATCCCGGACGATCTCCTCCTCCCAGCGAAATTCCAGCATCTTTAGTTTGGAAATTTTGGTTTTAATTTGTGAGGAAATCTTGTTTTTTGGTGAGGTTTTCATTGTATAAAACAGGGGAGGGGTCGGCTGGGAGGTTGTGCTTGATTCCCACACAAAAACAGGGGAGGCTCTGCTTCCACAAAGAAAGAAAAAAAAGAGAGTGAACAGGGGAGATATTCATGTCAATGGCTAGTACATTCATGTCAATGGCTAGCTAACTCCATTGGTCAAGGGAGATGGAAGAACCCTTGACTTTTTGCTCTCATGAAGTAAACTCTGAACTTTGGTTTTAATTGATTTACATACTCTCATATGTTCTGATTCTCTCATATGTATTTATTAGATAGATTTGTTATGGTTTATATTTATTGATGCACGAATTGCTCCGATATTTGATTTGTCGTAGACATAACCGACACGATGAATGCTTAGAAGTTGAGTTCATGTATTCAATCGATATATTCCATGATCAGAACTATTTTATTTATTTGATCCTTAATCGAGAATCGTCGAGTTTATTTGTTGAAAGTAAAATTGTCAAGGGAGATTCTGGATCCCTAGCCATCTTCATATTATCGAACTTTGTTTAATTATCCATTAATTCTCTGTTTTTAATTTTTAAATATCAACTAAAAATCACATCTAAAAATTACGCTAATAATCCATAGATCGTTCCCTGAGGAATCGACCTCGGACTTCTGAGTTATACTACTTGTGCGATTCTCCTGCACTTGGGAGAACAGTTTTATTTTTGCACCAAAGCTCGGTACATTCGTCTCCGCATATGTGTGTCTAGTATGTCGCCCCCTTTAAACTACGAGTGCTCGAATAGATATTATTTAGGTTGCTCATGTATTTGAATCCTTGTTGTAATTGTTTGATTTAATTTGAGTAAGGCATGTATTATTGCTTGACACACCATTTAATTTATCACGCACATAGTAAGGGCAATCACCCCAACAAGATAAGAATTGGATTTCATCACCAGATTTTTACCCAAATTAGGTGAACCAATTCTCACATAGCTATCACTTTAATTAAAATCAATTAGACGTTGGCCCCTAGGGACATTCGAGCTCAATAGGACGAAGATCACCAAAAGTTGCACCAATTTCGCTCTGTGGCTCAGTTGATGTCTAGGCAAGCTTTGTCCCTCTAAGAGAGACAGTTCATCTATTCAAGACAAGTGGTTTTTAAGTGGAATCTTTGCAAATGCATCGTGACCCCTCCACTTACCTGGGAGTTTACTGTTGGGAACCCGCACATGCCGCAGAAAATAAAAAATAAATTCAGATGGCAGCGGAAGTGGTATGCGCGGGATCAATGTTCATCTCATGAACATTATTCAAAAATCGTTCGTAGATAGATTAGGATTAAATTTTTTTAATAATATTAGGAAGATCAGATCTTCACCTTGTACGGATAGATGATCACCGCAAACTGATGATCGTGGTTTTAGAAGAAGGCTCCCTTGAAGCCGCATACGCGTCCGGCCTCTATGGGTTTCCACATGAAGTAGAGAACCGATCAAAGCTCTCTTGTCTCCCCCGGGTGCTAGCTCCCTTGCAGAGACAACTTTTGATGGCTAATTTTCTCCCTTTGAATCAACTCTTGATTATGTTAGATGTATGCCCTAGAAGCCAATCTGGCGGACACATTATTAATTCTAGGACATAAATTTGTACTTGACTTTATTATTATCGAATAATAAATGGGCATCTTTTCATTCATATTGTTTATGTGTCTATGAATCGTCCAAGAAATTAATAAGATGATGGTACATATTCTCAAGAGTTGAGAATTTGAGCCATGTATCATTGGTGATTAATTTCTAAATGCTCATGATCAATGGATCATCACGAGGACGGTGATCGATCCGATCAGTGCACAGATCGCTTTCCTTATGGATGGATGAGACTCGAGTCCACAGTGTAGGGACACTGAAGTGATAGTGCAGGTGCTTGTTAGAGAACAAGGGTACCGAGCGTGACCAAGACAAGAAGTCACTTGGATGTCTATCCACTCGTCAGTGACTTGCTTGATGTTGCAGTAGTATGACTGGTCCTTTGACCTGCGGTGCTTCGGCTACTCACAGTGAGGTTATTGTAGTTTGACTACACGTATACATGGTCTCTAGCCATATGGGTCCTTGTAGTGTAGATTGGCTGCAGTAAGTTCACTGTAGGAGTAGGGTATGCACTTACATGGAATCTATCGACCTTGATAGAAGAGGAGTGATCCTATGTGATTTATTAGACTGAGTTCTAAGACCTTGGCCAGGGCAGTAATATAAAGTGGAGAAAGAGTTTTTCACTATCGAACTCAAGTCAAATAAATCTAGACATATGACAGACGACGGGGTTTGACGAGTTATCCATGACCTCCGGTCTGTAGGGATCCACGATAGAAGGACTGTATCATACGATAACTGCACCTAGAGGTTCATGATTCTATTCTGCTGGGTGGCCACTACATACTGCTAGGTGTCACTGGTGGATGGTGAGACTCACAGGGATCATCTTGATGGTCGATAAACCCTGATGAGTTGAGTTGAAATTGTTTCAACCCATTGAAAAGAGTTTTCAATGATATTGTGATAGAGATCGCAATATATCTCACTACCAGTCAGAATAGAACCTATGGGGTCACACACATTAGAGGTATTGACCGATCCGATGGTTGAATGTGATTAGGAATCACAAATAATCAATTAGATTGATAAATGGATAACCCACTAAGAGTTAGTGGTTGGAAGAAGAAACAATTACAATCGAATTGCAATTTAATTTAATTAATTAAATTTAATTAATTGGACTTGATCACGAGTCCTACTTGGAGTAGGATCCTTGGAGTCCTAATTAGATTAGGATTTCAAATTAAATTAGAATCCTATTTGGAATAGGATTTCTAAAGTCCTAATTGTCTTAGGGCTGAAATTTAATAAGTCCTAATTAGATTAGGATTATTTTAAGTCTTAATTAATTTTAAATTTAATTTAATTAATTTCATGACTCCTAATTAGATTAGGATTGAAGAGTTCAATAGAGTCATGGCTCAATTAAATTCTAATTGGATTAGGAATTGGAGGAAATTGAAATGGGTTCATAAAAATCCTATTTTGACTAGGATTGGACTCATAAAATGAACCCAAACCATCTTGCCACTTAATTTGATTAAATGGCTAATAAAATGGGATATGAGGGAGGGGCCCACGCCCCTCCCCTTGGGAAGTGCGTGGAAGAAAAAGGAGGGGCGTAAGCCCCTCCTTGCTGCCGAATTGGGGAGATAAGGGTGAGCTCCTAAAAATAAGGAGCTCATCCTTATCTCATGGAGAAATAAAAGGAGGAGGGGTTCAGCCCCTCCTCTAATCCTTCTTTTGGTGTTCACGGCAGCAAAAAGGACCCCCTTCCTCCTCCTTTCATCCGCAAGCAAGAGAAGAGGAAGAAGAATCCTTGGTGGCTCTCCTCCTTCTTCATTCTTGGTGCCAACAAAAGAAAAGGGAAAAGGCTGAAAGTGTTTTGTTCTTGTTCCCTTTGATCCGTCTTTCTTCCTCCTCCTCCCTAAGCATTCAAGAGTTGATTGAAAGGGAGGACTTCAGCCATCAAAAGCCATCTCTGCAAGGGAGCTAGCACCCCGGGGAGATACGTAGGCTTCGATCGAATCATTACCTCGTGTGGATACCCGTAGAGGCCGGACGCGTGTGCGGCTTCCATCGAACCTTCTACAAATCCACGTAAATCAGATTGTGGAGACCATCTACCCGCACAAGGTGAAGATCTGATCTTCTTAATGATTTTAAAATATTTTAAAATAATTTAATTCTAATCTATCTACAAACGAATGGTTTTAAAATACGTTCATGCGATGAACGGATCCCGCATAGTTTTTCCGCTGCAATCTGAAAATTATTTCGAATTTTCATGGCATATGTGGGATGCTAACAGTGGTATCAGAGCCATGGTTATGTAGATTAAGATTAGAATTAAATTTTTCAAGGCATTTTAGATCTGAAATTTAAGGGATTATGCTTGCTGAAATTTATGTATGCAGAATTTTCAGCTTGCTGATTTTTCTGCATACTAATTATTGGATGCTTGGATTAATGATTCTAATGCTTTGATAATGTGATTACAAATATTTAGAATCATGTCTTGCATAATCAGCAAGTCATGAGATGAAATAATCAGTTAAATATCAGATCTGAAAAATAATTTTTATGCATGTGATGCGTATGGTGATGATCATGGATGAACCCTTTTGAATGTGCTGAAATGTTCTGCGATGTTCTGTGATGCATGTAATTTTAATTTTCAGATGCCTGCGTGCATCTTAAATTCATGTATTAGAGACCTGCGTGTCTCATGAAAAAGGGTTGTAATTTATTCTTTTATTTTATTTTAATTTTTAAAGCAATCTGGGATGTAATCTGTGATGTGTGTTGCACGTCGATGGTTGATCGATATGTACATCAACAAGCTCAACATGCGCGGATCGAGATCAAGGGTTGATTAAAGATGGATCAAGGAGTTGATCACAATTGGACCTAGAGGATCAAGATCGAGTCAAGAGTTGAAGACGATCAAACCAATTGACGTGCATGTGCTTGTAAAATGACCCCATTCTGGATCCATGATCATCACCATTTAATTTTATTTTTGATAAATGCCTGGATGTTTAATGCTTATGTCTATGCGGGTAGACTTATATTTGCATGAGATGTGAATACGCGATCGAGTGAGACCTAAATCGAAACCTCCCTAATCAGTCAAGGGTGAACCAACATGAGTTAGTCATATTAGATTAATTGATCTAATTGGTGTCTAGGCAAGCCTATAAGGTGGTTACTTAATTAGGACCTTACTCTCTGAGTAAGGGGAGCCTCCCACCTGCTTACCTGGCCAATTGTTCGATTACCTCTTATGAAGAACTCAAGTTGCAAACACTAAGACTTGATTATGCAATATTAAGTCCATAGGTCTTCCACCGTAGTAGAGTTGCTAAGGTCTTTCCGGCGTTGATTTGTCTCGGCTGGACACAGTGGACAAGTTGCATCGGGGGACTGGACCTCTCTATTAGACATGAGATGTTGTGGGGTAAAGGTGGGGTTGGGCACCAATAACTGTTAGGTGAGGACCCAATGACGACATTATTTCCGCGGTTATACGGTGGGTCTGACTTAACTAAGTAATGGGACCAATAACTGTTAGGTGAGGTCTTCATCACTTAGAGACCAAGTACCACTGCAATATGCTTGAGAAGCATTGTACAAGAGTTGTACACTCATCCATTTATATGTCACCAATAACTGTTAGGTGAGGCGGCATGTAAATCGGTGAGACCGCAGTACCCACTAGAAATCCTAGTCGCGTAGGGTTTTCGTTTCTCCATCAGGAGAGTATGAGGGATTCAAGAAAATAGTGGGAGCATATTTGTTTTAAAAGTCTCTAGAACAAATTAAGTTCAAGTACAAAGTCTAACTAGAATCTTTACTCTCTACAGATCACAATGTCAGCTTCAAACCCTTTGACCCGAATCCTTGAGACCAACAGACTGACCGGAACTAACTATAAAGACTGGCTTAGGAACCTGAAAATTGTTCTGAATTGTGAGAAAATAGGGTATGTGCTCGAGAATGATATCCCTAGGCTACCAGCACGTCCTACTGATGATCAGCGTGAGACGCATCAGAAGTGGACTGATGACGACATTAGGGTCAAGTGCTACATCATGGCATCCATGACTAACGAACTTCAATGCCAGCATGAGAACATAAAGACTGCTAGGGAAATACTGGCTCATCTGCAAGAGTTGTATGGTGAGCAGAGCCGCACTGCACGCTTTGAAGTGTCCAAGAGGCTCTTCAAGGCAAAGATGCGTGAGGGGCAGTCTGTCCACGATCACTGTTTGACTATGATCAAGGACCTCGAGGAACTTGAGAAGCTCGGTATGTCCATGCATAAGGAACTGCAGATAGATCTGATCCTGCAATCCCTTCCTGATTCATTTGGTCAGTTTATAGTAAACTACCATATGAATAAAATTGAATGCACAAAGACCGAATTGTTGAATATGTTGGTAACTGTTGAAGGGGCCTTGAAAGGTTCAAGGGGCTCTGTTCTGGCTGCTGAGCTGACTTTTGGTTCCAAGAGAAAGTCTACTTGGAAGAAAAAGAAGCCTGCAAAGAAGCACAAGAAAGACAAAAAGCCTAAGAAGGAAGTTCATAAGAAAAGGGCTGATGACAAAGGAAAATGTTTCCACTGCAACGTCAACGGCCACTGGAAAAGAAACTGCCCTTCATACCTCGAGAGCCTGAAGAACCAAAAAGACACACCTTCTGAAGGTATGTTAGACTTGCTCGTGATTGAAACTAACCTTACGGTTTCTTCTACTTCTAGTTGGGTTATAGATTCTGGTTCTAGTGCTCATTTGTGCACTACTATGCAGGATCTAAAGGAAAGTAGGAGGCTGGCGGAAGGTGCAGTGACCCTTCGGGTTGGCAACGGGGCAAGAGTTGCTGCTGTAGCTGTGGGCACCTACCCTCTGCGATTACCATCTGGATTTAGTTTATTGCTTAGAGACTGTTATTATGTCCCTGCTGCTAGCAGGAATTTGATTTCTGTTTCGTGTTTAGCACAGGATGGTCATGTTTTGACCTTTGACAAAGACTGCTGTTCTATTTATTTCAGAAATAAATTAGTTGCACGTGGTTTCATGATTGATAGTCTCTATCACTTGCATATTGATGTGTCTGTGAATGTGTCTGAGCAAGTAGTGAGTGCCATAGGATCTAAAAGATCCAGAGATGAGATAAACCAGAAGTATTTGTGGCACCTCAGGCTTGGCCATATTGGAGAGGACAGAATGAACAAAATGGAGAAAGATGGGCTTCTTGGCCCATTGACTTCCGAGTCATATCCAGTTTGTGAGTCCTGTCTTCAAGAAAAAATGGCTAGATTATCCTTTGTAGGACATGGGGAGAGGACCACTGAAATACTTACCCTAGTACACACTGATGTGTGTGGCCCATTCGATGTGCTAGCCAGGGGTCGTTATTCATACTTCATTACCTTTACCGATGACTATTCACGATATGGGTATGTGTATCTTATGAGATACAAATCTGAATCTTTTGAAAAGTTCAAAGAGTTCAGAAATGAAGTAGAAAAACAGACTAGAAAAACCCTTAAGGTTCTTCGATCAGATCGAGGAGGAGAATACCTTAGTGGGGAATTTCGGAATTATCTTAAGAAAAATGGCATAGTCTCACAATGGACACCTCCGGGTACACCTCAACTCAACGGGGTGTCAGAAAGGAGGAATCGGACTCTATTGGATATGGTCCGATCCATGATGAGCTTCACTGATCTACCTATGTTTCTTTGGGGAGATGCCTTATTATCCGCAATTTATTTATTGAATAGAGTTTCCTCTAAATCCGTTCCTACCACACCGTATGAGATATGGCATGGTAAGAAGCCGAGTCTTGGTCATCTCAAGATTTGGGGATGTCCGGCCTACGTCAAGCGACTACAGGCGGACAAGTTAGAGCCTAGGACCATAAGTGCTCGTTTCATTGGATATCCTAAAGAGTCATTAGGATACAATTTTTACATCTCAGAGGATCACAATGTGTTTGTGAGCCGACATGCCGTCTTTCTGGAAAAACGGTTTATCCTTGATAGAGGCAGTGGGAGAAAAATTGAGCTTGAAGAGAGAGTCTCTGAAAAGCAACGAGTCATGGATCCTATAGAACCTATTCATACAGAGCCAGTACACGTAGTACCTCCTCCACCTCGTAGATCTAGTAGGGTCTCCCATCCTCCCGATAGATACTTAGGTATACTAGTAGAGGACACCGAGGAAATGTTCCTCATGGGAGATAGGGAACATGTACCAGGATCCCAATACCTACGACGAGGCGATATCTGATATCGATTCCGAGAAATGGCTGGAAGCCATGAAGTCAGAGATAGACTCCATGTATTCCAACCAAGTCTGGACCTTAGTAGATCCACCAGAAGGTATAGTACCTATTGGATGTAAATGGATCTATAAAAGGAAGATAGGTTCGGATGGAAAGGTAGAGACCTATAAGGCAAGGCTAGTAGCGAAAGGGTATAGTCAGCGCGAAGGCATTGACTATCAGGAGACCTTTTCACCTGTAGCCATGCTGAAATCCATTCGAACATTGCTTGCTATTGCAGCATTTCATGATTATGAAATATGGCAGATGGATGTGAAAACTGCTTTCCTGAATGGATATCTTGATGAAGATATCTATATGGAGCAGCCTTTGGGTTTCACTTCCAGTGATGGTGATCACAAGGTCTGCAAGCTGCAAAGGTCCATCTATGGACTAAAGCAAGCATCTCGGAGTTGGAACACTCGTTTTAATGATGCGATCAAATCGTTTGAGTTCATCAAGAACGAAGAGGAACCGTGTGTTTACAAGAAGGTTAGTGGGAGTGCTATCGTGTTCCTCGTACTGTATGTGGATGACATCCTCCTGATAGGAAATGATATTCCTATGCTAACCTCGGTCAAGGTCTGGTTATCACAAGAGTTCTCCATGAAAGACCTTGGGGAAGCATCCCACATTTTGGGGATAAAGGTCTATAGGGATAGATCTAAAAGGATGCTTGGCCTATCACAAAAGATGTACATAGAGGAGGTACTGAAGAGGTTCAGTATGGAAAACTCCAAGAGGGGTCTATTACCCCTTAGGCATGGGATTCATCTCTCCAAAAAGATGTGCCCCAATACATCTGAAGAGATTCAACGCATGAGCAGGATTCCTTATGCTTCTGCAATAGGAAGCCTCATGTATGCCATGCTGTGTACACGACCTGATATAGCCCTTGCTGTGAGTGTCACTAGCAGATATCAGTCGAATCCAGGTGAAGAGCACTGGACAGCTGTGAAGAACATTCTTAAGTACTTAAGAAGAACTAAAGATTTGTTCTTGGTCTTTGGAGGAGCATCGGAGTTAAAGGTAGAAGGATACACAGATTCAGACTTTATGACTGATATTGATGATAGAAAGTCTACATCCGGATATGTGTTCTTGTGCAATGGTGGTACGGTAAATTGGAAGAGTTCCAAACAACCGATCATTGCTGATTCTACCATGGAAGCTGAGTATATCGCCGCCTCTGAAGCTGCAAAGGAAGCCTTCTGGTTCAACAAATTCATTGCAGAGCTAGATGTAATGCCATCGGATGCCATCACACTCTACTGCGATAATAATGGCGCCATAGCTCTTGCTAAGGAGCCAAGGTCTCATCAGAAGTCCAAGCACATAGAGCGGCGGTTTCACCTCATACGCGAATACCTCGAGAAGAAATATGTCGAGGTACAGAGAGTAGATTCCGCAGACAACGTGGCAGACCCGCTCACTAAGCAGTTAAATCAACAGAAGACAGAAGCCCACCTTGAGAAGATGGGACTTAGATATATGTCTGATTGGCTTTAGTGCAAGTGGGAGATTGTTAGATGTATGCCCTAGAAGCCAATCTGGCGGACACATTATTTTCTAGGACATAAATTTGTACTTGACTTTATTATTATCGAATAATAAATGGGCATCTTTTCATTCATATTGTTTATGTGTCTATGAATCGTCCAAGAAATTAATAAGATGATGGTACATATTCTCAAGAGTTGAGAATTTGAGCCATGTATCATTGGTGATTAATTTCTAAATACTCATGATCAATGGATCATCACGAGGACGGTGATCGATCCGATCAGTGCACAGATCGCTTTCCTTATGGATGGATGAGACTCGAGTCCACAGTGTAGGGACACTGAAGTGATAGTGCAGGTGCTTGTTAGAGAACAAGGGTACTGAGCGTGACCAAGACAAGAAGTCACTTGGATGTCTATCCACTCGTCAGTGACTTGCTTGATGTTGCAGTAGTATGACTGGTCCTTTAACCTGCGGTGCTTCGGCTACTCACAGTGAGGTTATTGTAGTTTGACTACACGTATACATGGTCTCTAGCCATATGGGTCCTTGTAGTGTAGATTGGCTGCAGTAAGTTCACTGTAGGAGTAGGGTATGCACTTACATGGAATCTATCGACCTTGATAGAAGAGGAGTGATCCTATGTGATTTATTAGACTGAGTTCTAAGACCTTGGCCAGGGCAGTAATATAAAGTGGAGAAAGAGTTTTTCACTATCGAACTCAAGTCAAATAAATCTAGACATATGACAGATGACGGAGTTTGACGAGTTATCCATGACCTCCGGTCTGTAGGGATCCACGATAGAAGGACTGTATCATACGATAACTGCACCTAGAGGTTCATCATTCTATTCTGCTGGGTGGCCACTACATACTGCTAGGTGTCACTGGTGGATGGTGAGACTCACAGGGATCATCTTGATGGTCGATAAACCCTGATGAGTTGAGTTGAAATTGTTTCAACCCATTGAAAAGAGTTTTCAATGATATTGTGATAGAGATCGCAATATATCTCACTACCAGTCAGAATAGAACCTATGGGGTCACACACATTAGAGGTATTGACCGATCCGATGGTTGAATGTGATTAGGAATCACAAATAATCAATTAGATTGATAAATGGATAACCCGCCAAGAGTTAGTGGTTGGAAGAAGGAACAATTGCAATCGAATTGCAATTTAATTTAATTAATTAAATTTAATTAATTGGACTTGATCACGAGTCCTACTTGGAGTAGGATCCTTGGAGTCCTAATTAGATTAGGATTTCAAATTAAATTAGAATCCTATTTGGAATAGGATTTCTAAAGTCCTAATTGTCTTAGGGCTGAAATTTAATAAGTCCTAATTAGATTAGGATTATTTTAAGTCCTAATTAATTTTAAATTTAATTTAATTAATTTCATGACTCCTAATTAGATTAGGATTGAAGAGTTCAATAGAGTCATGGCTCAATTAAATTCTAATTGGATTAGGAATTGGAGGAAATTGAAATGGGTTCATAAAAATCCTATTTTGACTAGGATTGGACTCATAAAATGAACCCAAACCATCTTGCCACTTAATTTGATTAAATGGCTAATAAAATGGGATATGAGGGAGGGGCCCACGCCCCTCCCCTTGGGAAGTGCGTGGAAGATAAAGGAGGGGCGTAAGCCCCTCCTTGCTGCCGAATTGGGGAGATAAGGGTGAGCTCCTAAAAATAAGGAGCTCATCCTTATCTCATGGAGAAATAAAAGGAGGAGGGGTTCAGCCCCTCCTCTAATCCTTCTTTTGGTGTTCACGGCAGCAAAAAGGACCCCCTTCCTCCTCCTTTCATCCGCAAGCAAGAGAAGAGGAAGAAGAATCCTTGGTGGCTCTCCTCCTTCTTCATTCTTGGTGCCAACAAAAGAAAAGGGAAAAGGCTGAAAGTGTTTTGTTCTTGTTCCCTTTGATCCGTCTTTCTTCCTCCTCCTCCCTAAGCATTTAAGAGTTGATTGAAAGGGAGGACTTCAGCCATCAAAAGCCATCTCTGCAAGGGAGCTAGCACCCTGGGGAGATACGTAGGCTTCGATCGAATCATTACCTCGTGTGGATACCCGTAGAGGCCGGACGCGTGTGCGGCTTCCATCGAACCTTCTACAAATCCACGTAAATCAGATTTGCGGAGACCATCTACCCGCACAAGGTGAAGATCTGATCTTCTTAATGATTTTAAAATATTTTAAAATAATTTAATTCTAATCTATCTACAAACGAATGGTTTTAAAATACGTTCATGCGATGAACGGATCCCGCATAGTTTTTCCGCTGCAATCTGAAAATTATTTCGAATTTTCGTGGCATATGTGGGATGCTAACAGATTATGCTTGGGAGGAGGAAGGAGAAGGAGGGATCTTGAAGAAGAACCAAAGGCCTGACTGCAGCCCTTTTCTTTCCCTTGCGTTGGAACCCAAACGGGATAGGAAGGAGGGGCCGCCAAGAGCTTTTTCTCCCTTCTTTGCTTGCGGCTGAAACAAGAGGAGGAAGAGAGGGGGCGTACGGCCACAAGGAGGAGGGCTTCAATTACCCTAGCTACTGCTCCCTCTTCTCCTTAAAAAGGATGTGGAGCTCCTAACATTTAGGAGCTCCATATTAAATTCCTTAAGAGGGGCGCCGGCCCCTCTTGTGTTGCCGCACCAAGAAACAAAAAGAGGAGGGGCGTAAGCCCCTCCCTCTTGTGTTGCCCTAGTCCTCCTCTAAGGAGGATTAGGAGGCCCCTATTTGGTTTAGTCCTAATATGATTAGGCTTTAACCAAATCATGAACCATTTGGGTTTAATCTAGGTAAGTCCTAATCTAATTAGAACTCAAATGAATTATGACTCAATTGAACTCTTCAATCCTAATCCAATTAGGATTTATTCAATTTTAGTCCTAATCCAATTAGGACTCTAATTTGAATCTGAAGTCCTAATCCAATTAGGATTTCTAGAAATCCTATTCTAAGTAGGAATCCAAATTGAATTCAAAATTCTAATTCAATTAGGATTGTAGGAATCCTACTCCAAGTAGGACTTTCAGTCCTACTTCAATTAGGACTCCAGGAATCCTACTCCAAGTAGGATTCGTGTTTTAGTCCAACCTTCCGCCAGCCTTCTACTTTTCTTTAGACCCTGCATAGTAGTGCATAAGTGAACACTAGAACCAGAATCTATAACTCAACTAGAAGTAGAAAAAACCATAAGGTTAGTTTCAATCACGAGCAAGTCTAACATACCTTCTGAAGGTGTGTCTGCCTTCTTGTTCTTCAGGCTCTCGAGGTATAAAGGACAGTTCCTCTTCCAGTGGCCATCGACATTGTAGTGGAAACATTTTTCTTTGTCATTAGCCTTTTTCTTTTGAACTTTCTTCTTTGGCTTCTTATCTTTTTTCTGCTTCTTCGCAGGCTTCTTTTTCTTCCAAGTAGACTTTTTTTTGGAACCAGAAGTCAACTTAGCAGCAAGGACATTGCTCCTTGAACCTTTCAAGGCTCTCTCAGCAGTTACCAACATGTTTAACAGTTCAGTCTTAGTGCATTCAATCTTATTCATGTGGTAGTTTACGGGTGTAGTACGTATCCTATAGGATAGTGATTACGGGTGTCGGTCCACAGGGATTGAAGAATAAGTTATTTTTCTTTTAAAAATAAATCAAGAAGAAGGATTTGCTAACTTGATTTAACTAAATTAATCTATGAGTATGAATTGAAATTTATCAAAGTAGATAGATCTAGGGTTTGGAATCCACCGCGTAGCATTGTATTAGGGACTGTGTTCTTAATTTTTATCTTTTGGAGAGGCATGCAAATTGGCTACAAACCTTTTAAAATAAAAGCATAAAGAGTGTTAGGAAGATCCATCTTCGGTGTAGCATGAAGTGTCTACCTAAGTATGCTAATCTAGGATGCAGCACACTTCATCTTCCTAGGCATGAATCATCTTAGACTACTTTAGCAAATATGATTAGTAACTAGCATGCTCAAAGTTTAAATATCATAAAAGAATATTTCATTGAAAATAAGAATTTAAACAAGTTCCAAAATAATAAAAAAATAAAAACTACAATGCCCTGATACATTGCTAGGGCTTCATCCAGTCCTAGACTAGACGTTTAGCCGTGCATGGCTTCCGGACGACCTCCCATCTTCAAGTGAAAGTCTTCCCCTCTCATTCTTCCCAAAATATCACAAAATATTCTCTTTCCCCCTCCTTTCTCTTTTTTTTTAATTTCTTTTTCTCTCCCTCTCGGCTTTCTTCTTCTTTTCACCGAAACAGGGGGTCTCCCCTGTTTTTCTGTCGAAGCCCGCTCCCCCCTTCTCCCTCTTCTTCATCTTGCTTTTATAGATCGCCGAAGGCCGGTGATGGATCCCCAGCGAGGAGGAAGGCGTGATGCTGGGAATGATCTCGGCAGAGGCTTGATTTCTATTGCACGTGAGATCGCTGGAGAAGGGTGTGATCGTTGGATGCGGCTGGAACGGACTGATGGCGGAGGAGCTGCATCGTTGATTGCAGCCGGCTGGGATCGCGGAGACTGGGATGGGATCCGGATGCGCCACGGGCGGAGGAGGAGGCGGAGACGCTGGGATTTCGACGCGGCTTGATGGCGGAGCTGGATCTCGGCTGCAGGCTGCGTCACAGGCGGAAGACGAGGCGGAGATGCTGGTTGCAGGATCGTCGAGAGGACGCTGCGGGGAGGATTTCTTAGGCGATGCCATCTCGTGGCTGGAACGGGAATCTCGGCCGTGATGCACTGCGGGGGAGGGGGGAAGAAGATAAACAGTGAACTCATTTGTTATTATTATTTTTTTTTTTGTAACACTGTTCATATGAACAGTGTTTTCACGGGACACTATTCATATGAACAGTGTTTTCACGGGACACTGTTCATATGAACAGTGTTTTCAGTGATTCTTCCCGAAATTATTTTTATTTTATTATATTCATTATTTTCTTTTTTTTGTTTTAAATTTATCAATTTTATATGAAGGCAGGTAATGAATTGGTTGGGAATTGACTTTGGGTTTGAGGTGGGTCATGATCGTTGATTTGCTTGAACTTACTCTCGAGCCCAATGTCGTTTAAATTTAATTTTTGCTAAACTGCTTCAGACTGGACTCAACAGGGCTAATAAGCAGGATCGTGACTTAATAAGAGGTTTAATCAAATATTTTTCTATACAATTATAACTTTTAATCTAATCAAGACCAAAGCCCATTTAATTATAACCTTAGCCGGGTCAACACAATCTCCTTATATGTTTTTCTATAGTTTTCATGAAAGATTGCAATCAAGAGAGAGACAAGTTCAGAGTCTATTTTAAGAAAAAAATTATTTACTTCTTACCATATTTTAATTTTTTTTCAATGTTTATTCAATTTTATGGTAAAATATGTATTTATTAGTTTAAGAACATTAATAAGTGCTACGGAAAGATAACTAAATTATGATTATTAAGTACTTATCACACCCCCAAACCTATGTTTTGCTAGTCCTCGAGCAAAATAAAACAAGAAAAGAAGAATTTTAACTCACTTTCACAGGCATCGCGGTTACATTTACCATATGTAACAAGGCTTTAAACTCCTAGGTTACCCTAGTGGACGAGTTGTAGTCTCGTGAGGGTTTTTAGTGAAGATACCCACAAACTTCAATAAATCATTTATTATTATTGTTATTATTAATTTCTTTTCTTTTTTTTTGATAAATCAATTGATCTATGAAGTGAAAATAAAATTCCAAATGCATACTAGTAAGGAAATTAAAATCTAATTTAAGATACATAAATGATAAGAATTTCAAAATACACACGGTTTTATTTACTAAGTCAGCCCAAATCCTCAGTCAAAATGCAATTCAAGTTGAGGTCATTAAGTTTCCGTTAGGGAGTTGTAAGACTTATTTATACTGGAGTGCTCAGTGAAATCTGGACCGTACACAAGCTAAGGGTTCGGATCTCCAAAATATTGCTAATACTAGTAGTTTCCAAGGATTGGTCGAAAGGACCTACTCACTGATTCAAAATCATCTTATCTGCAGGATTTCGAGAGTTCTGGATGTTTACTTTAGTACCTCATGGGCTTTATCTGTAATATTTCAGTTTACTCGAATTTCTACAACGACGGCTTTCACACTATTGTCTTTTACAAGGTCAATACAAAGTTTTTTTTTTAAATAAAAGATGGATAAATTGTGCACTTTTACTCTTGTGGTGATTTCTCCGCGTAACGAGCAATCAGTTGACAACTCTCACACCAGTTGGCACAAGGTGTCGGGCATCAAGACTCCCCTACGGACTTATGCTCAGAGTCCTCATCATAAGCCCACTTGACCTTTGACAATAGGTAGCCCTTTTCGATGTTCCTGATTAGATCCTTTTTATTGATGATTTTTTTTTTTTGAATTAGATAAGTATGAGTCATCAGGGTCCAAGGTTGCTACTATACTATCAACATATTGTCGAGCCTAGACCTTAGAAGGGTCGGCTAGTGTGTAGTGAAATTCCAAAGTATTAATTAGCTTACAACTCCCTAAGAGAGACTTAATAAAAAGAACTTGAATTTATATTACTTCCGACTAGTCATTGGGCTTTTTAGATTTTATATACCTTGTGTATTTATCATTCTCGCATAAATGTATAGAAATTAGGTTTTTAAAAACAAAAACTTTTTTTTATTTAAATTTTATTATTATTATTATTATTTATTATTTCTAAATGAAAATAAACATATTTTTTCTATTTTTTTCTTTTTTTTTGGATGAAAATCAAAATGAATACCCTCAAACCTAAACCTAATATTGTCCTCAATGTTAAAGAAATCTAAAAGAATTGGGTTGCCTCCCAACAAGCGCTAAGTTTATTGTCTTCAGCCAGACACAGTGCATCCTTAATTATTTTGATAAACAGGGTTCGTCAAATTAAGAAATTCGATCAATTGTCCATCGGCAACATAGTCCACATAAGGTTTTAACCTTTGACCATTGACTTTTAAAACATGTCCACCATTGAGGTGTTGGATCTCTACTGCACCATAAGGAGAAACCTTTTTCACTACAAATAGTCCATCCCACCTAGAGCGAAGTTTACCCGGAAAGAGTCGCAACTTGGAATTGAACAACCAAACCTTTTGACCAGGTTCGAAGGACTTACGGTTAATATTTTTATCATGAAAAGCCTTAGTCCTTGCTTTATAAATTTTAGCATTTTCATAAGCCTCATTGCGCAATTCTTCAAGTTCACTTAGTTGGAGTTTTCGGTGAGGACCAGCTACTGCCATGTCTAAGTTAAACTTTTTGATAGCCCAGAAAGCTCTATGTTCAAGTTCTACCGATAAGTGGCAAGCTTTTCCAAAAACTAATCGGTAGGGAGACATGCCAATAGGAGTTTTGTAGGCAGTACGATAGGCTCAGAGTGCATCATTTATCCTTTGAGACCAATCTTTCCTATCGGGACGTACCGTTTTTTCTAAGATGTGTTTTAACTCCCTATTGAATACCTCGACTTGTCCACTCGTTTGGGGATGGTATGGGGTAGCAACTTTGTGGGTGATGTTATATTTGCGAGCCAAAGCCTCGAAAGACCGGTTGCAAAAATGAGATCCCCCATCACTGATGATGGCTCGGGGTGTGCCAAAACGACAAAAAATGTTTTCATGTAAAAATTTAATCACAACCTTGTGGTTATTAGTTTTAGTGGCGACAGCTTCTATCCATTTTGAAACATAATCAACCCCTACAAGAATATATTCGAAACCAAAGGATGGTGGGAAAGGGCCCATAAAGTCAATACCCCATACATCAAAGATTTCTACAATTAAAATAGGATTGAAAGGCATCATATCTCTACGGGAGATGGTACCATCCGTTGGCACCGTTCATAAGTTTGGAAAAAGTTATGGGCATCTTTGAAAAGTGTGGGCCAATAAAATCCACTCTGTAAAACTTTTACTGCAGTTTTTCTACCCCCAAAATGTCCCCTACAAGCTTGTGAATGGCAGAATGAAAGAATACTTTGAAATTCGCATTCGGGGACACATCGACAGATTACTTGATTGGAAAAATACTTGAATAGATCGGGATCATCCCAATAATAGAACTTTACTTGTGAAAAGAATCGGTTCTTGTCTTGAGTTGACCAATCATCAGGAATTCGTCCTATGGCAAGGTAATTTACTATGTTTGCAAACCATAGCGTTTTCATTCCTTGTACCCCAAATAATTGTTCATCTGGGAAAGCATCATGTAAGGGGGAGGTATTCTTAGAGGGCTCAAGAAGAATCCTAGATAAGTGGTCTGCTACAACATTTGCAGTTCCTTTCTTGTCACGAATTTCTAGGTCAAATTCTTGTAGTAAAAGAATCCATCGAATCAGGGGGTTTGGTGTCCTTCTTTGCAAGAAGGTGTTGAAGGGCAGCATGATCAGTGAATACGGTAACCTTGGATCCTAATAGGTAAGATCAAAACTTGTCTAGCGCGAATACTATAGCTAGCAATTCTTTTTCAGTGGTGGTGTAGTTCAATTGTGCATCTGAGAGTGCTTTACTAGCTTAGTAGATGACATGAGGTACCTTATCTAGCCGTTGCCCTAAAACTGCCTCAATGGCATAGTCAGATGCGTCACACATCAATTCAAATGGAAGGGTCCAATTAAGAGGCCGTATGATAGGTGCAGTGGTCAATTTCGAGCGAAGATTTCAAATGCCTCTTTGCATGCTTCATTAAAGAAAAAGGGAGTGTCCTTGGCAAGAAGATTGCACAAGGGTTTGGAAATTTTACTGAAATCCTGAATGAAGCGACGGTAGAAACCAGCATGGCCAAGGAATGATCGGATTTGTTTCACAGTTTTAGGTGGAGGGAGATTGGAAATAAGATCGATTTTGGCTTTATCTACTTCAATGCCCCTCTTGGACACGACGTGTCCTAAAACTATGCCTTCTTGAACCATGAAATGGCTCTTTTTCCAACTTAATACTAGGTTGGTCTCCTTACATCTTTTCAAAACTAAAGTCAAATTGTCCAAACAATCGTCAAAAGATAGGCCAAAAATTGAGAAATCATCAATGAACACTTCTAGAAAGTTTTCCACCATATCTGAAAAAATGGCCATCATGCATCGTTGAAAAGTTGCGGGTGCATTGCATAATCCAAAAGGCATCCTCCTATATGCAAATGTCCCAAATGGGCAAGTAAAGGTGGTTTTCTCTTGATCATCCGGGTAAACAGGTACTTGATTATATCCAGAATAACCATCTAAGAAGCAGTAGAAACCTTGACCAGCCAACCGTTCCAAAATTTGATCTATGAAAGGTAGAGGAAAATGGTCCTTCCTAGTCATTGAATTAAGTTTCCTGTGGTCAATGCACACGCGCCAACCCGTGGTTGTGCGTGTTTGTATCAATTCTTCTTCCGTATTTTCAACCACAGTGATACCTGACTTCTTGGGTACCACTTGTGTCGGACTCACCCACTTACTATCAGAAATTGGGTAAATAATTCCGGCATCTAATAACTTCACAACTTCTTTCTTGACTACCTCCTTCATGTTAGGATTGAGTCTTCTTTGCATTTCTCGGGTGGGCTTTGCATCATCTTCGAGGTGGATTCGATGCATGCATATGGAGGGGTCAACCCCTTTCAAATCGGCTACAGACCATCCTATGGCATGTTTATTCTCTTCTAGTACCCTTAAAAGTTTATCCTCCTGTTCAGTAGATAAGTTGGCCGCGATGATTACAGGGTGGGTATCTTCTGGTCCTAGAAAGGCATACTTAAGAGTTGTCGAAAGTGGCTTTAACTCAAGTTTAGGTGGAGAATCAATGGAAGGACAAAGTGGTGCGCTAGCAATAGGGGGAAGAGGTTCAGGTCGGATCTTCCAAGGAAGGGAACTCATGGGAGATTGATTGTCGAGTAAGATGTTGACTTCTTCTATGGCCTTGTCTATGTCAAAGTTGTCAATATCAAAATGGGCCAAGCATGCCTCTAGGGGGTCATCTGCTAAGATATAGGGAAGGGCTTCCTCTACAAGATCATCCATTTCATCAATTAGGCAACACCCGTCTTCCCTCACATGTTGGTCAGCGGCATGAAACACATTCAACTTAATTTTCATGTTCCGAAATGATATATCCATTGCCCCAGTTCTACAGTTGATACATGCATTGGTTGTAGCTAAAAAGGGACGACCAAGAATCACAAGGATTTGTTTTTTAAGGTTGGGCACATGTTCCATGTCAAGGACGATAAAATCTACTGAAAAATAGAATTTGTCTACCTTGATAAGAACATCTTCAATCATCCCCCTTGGCATCTTCACCGATCGATCAGCCAATTGTAAAGATACCGAGGTAGGTTTCAATTCACCCAACCCAAATTTTTCATAGACTGAATAGGGTAGAAGATTCATACTTGCCCCTAGATCTAAAAGTGCTCGATCAATGAAGTTATCTCCTATGACACAGGAAATAGTGGGAGCGCCAGGATCTTTGAATTTTGGAGGGGTGTTGTGTTGGAGAATGGAACTTACCTGCTCAGTTAGGAGGACCTTTTTAGGCACATGTGTTCTAGATTTTCACATTTGGGTGCAAAGGTCTTTGAGAAATTTGGCATAGGAGGGAACTTGTTTGATGGCATCAAGGAGTGGGAGGTTGATTTTAACTTATTTGAAAACCTCCATCATCTCTTCTAGTGAAGTTCCCTTCTTGCCAAAGGGAGAGGGTGCATTAAGTGCTTCAGAGAATGGAGCCTTTGGAATGTGGGTTGTGGCAGATGGTGGACTAGCTGAAGAAGGTTTTGGGTTTTCATGTGCTACATTCTTCTCCTCTTCTTCACCTTCTTTATTGTTACCCTCCCCAACCTTATTATCTATTATACGTCCACTCCTTAGGGTAGTCAAAGCATTGGCTTGCTCATGATTTAGTCGAGTTTCTTGAGCCACGTATTGTCCCCTAGGATTACTCATTGGTTGACTTGGAAGCTTACCTTCCTCTCGCTTGTTTAATGCATTGGCTAGTTGACCCATTTGGGATTCTAGCTTAGCAATTGATTGCGTGTGAGAGTGCAATAGTTGTGTGTTTGCCTCCAAACCTTGAAGGGCAGTCAACACTTTCTCCTCAAAGGCTGTATTTCTTTGGGTTGGAGGAGGAGGGTGTTGAAATTGAGTTGAGGGACGGTAGAGATGAAAATTTTGGGAGTAGGGTTGGACATTATTCGAAGCTTGCTGCCTCCAAGAAAAATTTGGATGATTCCGTCATCCCGGGTTATATGTATTGGAAAATGGGTCATTACCCGGTCTAGGCTGTGTCTGAGCAGCATTGATATGTTCTTGCACGAGTTCAGGAAATTGGGGCGCTGAGGGGCACTCATAAATAGGGTGCGATGGGCTAGAACAGATAGCACACACTTGTGCTTGGGATGAGCTAACGATATGTCCTCCTATCATCAATTGATCAATCTTATGGGACAATGCATCTACCTTGCTAGACAGGTCCATGGAATGACTTATTTCACAAATGGTCCCTTTTCTTTGAGAACTCGGGGGTACTTGACGAGAACAGGAAGCATGGTGGAGGGAGTTTTCATTAAGATTTTCAAATAATTGCCATGCTTCATGCTCATTTTGAAGCATGAAAGTCCCCCCACATGCAGCATCGATCATCTGACGGTTTCGTTCAGTCAATCCGTCATAGAAACATTGCACTAGCTGCCACTTAGGTATTTGATGATGAGGGCATTTATGGATTAGGTTCCGAAATCTCTCCCAAGTTTCATGAAATTCTTCTTCCTCAGTTTGGGAGAAGCTTGTAATGGCACGTCTAAACTGGTTCGTTCTTCCTATGGAAAAGTATTTTTTAAGAAATTCTTGTTGCATTTGATCCCAAGAACGAATCGAGTTAGCTTCTAAAGAATTCAGCCATTGTTTGGCTCTATCTTTAAAGGAGAAAGGGAATAATCTAAGTTTCAGAGCATCATCAGTGAAGTTCTGAATCTTGACAGTGGTGCAAATCTCAAGAAATTCATCTAGGTGTTTATATGGTTCTTTGTTGGTGAGCCCATAAAAAGATGGGAGCATTTGGATCACACTAGACTTTATTTCGTATTATACAGTTGCTACTTCAGGTAATCGAATGCAAGATGGGAAAGTGTAAATGGTGGGAGTAAAGTACTCCCTCAGGAGTTTGGGTTGTTCTTCGGCCATCTCAGGGGGTGGGAATGATTCTAAGGTTTTGATCTCAGCTCGAATATTTCTAAGGGTCCGTTCTATTTCAGGGTCAAAAGGTAATAGGTCACGTACTCTAGAAAGACTCCCTTGCATACACTAGTACTTGATCAATCAAGCATGCAATAAAAGAAAAACACATAAATCCTTGTATTTGTCCTAAAATAACTAGACAGCTCCTAACTGGTTTGAAGATGGCACCTAAGCCTCCAATCCGGTCTAATGAACCGAGTTGACCAGGTAAGCTCCCAGGTAAGTGGAGGGGTCATGATGCGTTCGCAAAGGTCCCACTTAAAACCCACTTGCCTCGAACAGATGAACTGTCTCCCTTATAGGGACAAAGCTTGCCTAGACATTAACTAAGCCACAGAGCGAAATTGGTGCAACTTTCGGTGATCTTCGTCCTATTGAGCTCGAATGTCCCTAGGAGCCAACGTCTAATTGATTTTAATTAAAGTGACACTATGTGAGATTGAGTTCACCTAAGTTGGGTAAGAGTCTGGTGATGAAATCCGGCTCTTATCTTGTTGGGGTGATTGCCCTTACTATGTGCGGATTAATTTGTGCATGTGTATCAAGCATGCATTCACAATTTTGCTGAAATTAAAATCAAACAATCACCACAAAATTTTAAGCTAATAATTAATTTAAATAAGAAAGGTTTAGAGGTTACCAAAGAAAATTTTTCCAGCAATTTAAAATTTTTTAAGCAAACTTCTAAAGCATTCCTTTTTGATAGCCCAGATCTCCTCTTCGATTCCTGATCAAATAAGACCAAAAAAAAAATTAAAAAAAAAATTAGTAGAAGAGAAAAAGGAGATAAAAAAGTAACAATAATAGAAAATAACTTTTTTTATTTTATTTTAGATATATATATATTTTGAAAGTTTTTTTTAATTAATTTAATTTTTTTTAATGATAGGAAAAATAACTATGCTAGCAATCCCCGGCAACGGCGCCAAAAATTGATTGGTTCTTTCAATTTCAAAAATAAACCATGCAATAGTACGTATCCTGTAGGATAGTGATTACAGGTGTCGGTCCACAGGAATTGAAGAATAAGTTATTTTTTTAAAAAAATAAATCAAGAAGAAGGATTTGCTAACTTGATTTAACTAAATTAAACTATGAGTACGAATTGAAATTTATCAAAGTAGATAGATCTAGGGTTTGGAATCCACCGCGTAGCATTGCATTAGGGACTGTGTTCTTAATTTTTATCTTTTGGAGAGGCATGCAAATTGGCTACAAGCCTTTTAAAATAAAAGCATAAAGAGTGTTAGGAAGATCCATCTTCGGTGTAGCATGAAGTGTCTACCTAAGTATGCTAATCTAGGATACAGCACACTTCATCTTCCTAAGCATGAATCATCTTAGACTACTTTAGCAAACTTGATTAGTAACTAGCATGCTCAAAGTTTAAATATCATAAAGAAAAATTTCATTGAAAATAAGAATTTAAACAAGCTCCAAAATAATAAAAAAATAAGAACTATAATGCCCTAATACATTGCTAGGGCTTCATCCAGCCCTAGACTAGACGTTTAGCCGTGCATAGCTTCCGGACGACCTCCCATCTTCAAGTGAAAGTCTTCCCCTCTCATTCTTCCCAAAATATCACAAAATATTCTCTTTCCCCCTCCTTTCTCTTTTTTTTTATTTCTTTTTCTCTCCCTCTCGGCTTTCTTCTTCTTTTCACCGAAACAGGGGGTCTCCCCTATTTTTCTGTCGAAGCCCGCTCCCCCCTTCTCCCTCTTCTTCATCTTGATCTTATAGATCGCCGAAGGCCGGTGATGGATCCCCAGCGAGGAGGAGGGCGTGATGCTGGGAATGATCTCGGCGGAGGCTTGATTTCTGTTGCACGTGAGATCGCTGGAGAAGGGCGTGATCGTTGGATGCGGCTGGAACGGACTGATGGCGGAGGAGCTGGATCGTTGATTGTAGCCGGCTGGGATCGCGGAGACTGGGATGGGATCCGGATGCACCACGGGCGGAGGAGGAGGCGGAGATGCTGGGATTTCGACGCAGCTTGATGGCGGAGTTGGATCTCGGCTGCAGGCTGCGTCACAGGCGGAAGACGAGGCGGAGATGCTGGTTGCGGGATCGTCGGGAGGACGCCGCGGGGAGGATTTCTTAGGCGATGCCATCTCGTGGCTGGAACGGGAATCTCGGCCGTGATGCACTGCGAGGGCGGGGGGAAGAAGATAAACAGTGAACTCATTTGTTATTATTATTATTTTTTTTTGTAACACTGTTCATATGAACAGTGTTTTCACGGGACACTGTTCATATGAACAGTGTTTTCAGTGATTCTTCCCGAAATTATTTTTATTTTATTATATTCATTATTTTCTTTTTTTTTGTATTAAATTTATCAATTTTATATGAAGGCAGGTAATGAATTGGTTGGAAATTGACTTTGGGTTTGAGGTGGGTTATGATCGTTGATTTGCTTGAACTTACTCTCGAGCCCAATGTCTTTTAAATTTAATTTTTGCTAAACTGCTTCAGACTGGACTCAACAGGGCTAATAAGCAGGATCGTGACTTAATAAGAGGGTTAATCAAATATTTTTCTATACAATTATAACTTTTAATCTAATCAAGACCAAAGCCCATTTAATTATAACCTTAGCCGGGTCAACACAATCTCCTTATATGTTTTTCTATAGTTTTCATGAAAGATTGCAATCAAGAGAGAGACAAATTCAGAGTCTGTTTTAAGAAAAGAATTATTTACTTCTTACCATATTTTAAATTTTTTTCAATGTTTATTCAATTTCATGGTAAAATATGTATTTATCAGTTTAAGAACATTGATAAGTGCTACGGAAAGATAACTAAATTATGATTATTAAGCATTTATCATGCGCATTTGGTATAGACTGGGTTTAGAGAGATGCATCATGGCCCCAAACCGCGCGGGCCCAATCCTGCCATGATCTGATCGAGCACATTTGCACCATCCAAGGATCACAGAACCGAGCCCGATTTGAAGACATAGAGAGCTAACAGTGGAGTCCCACCAACCGACCACATCCTTCCAAATCAGTCTCCGCGTATCTCATCCCGTGAGATCATGCGAGCCCAAGCATCAAGTCACAATGAGCATCTCATGCGATCTCCAACTTCATCAAGGGAGAAGAAATGGTCCCACAATCAACCGAGCCGTGCATTCCACAAATCAAGCCGTTCACCATCCGTCCACATTCACAACACGTCGACGCAGCGCCCCAACCCTGTTGTCCTGATTCGGCAATCCATCCCAGCATCGCGTCTGTCCGTGATCCCATGTCTGCACTACTTCCTCCCATGATTCAGCCGCTTCCGTCCATGACACACTGGAATCCCAGCCTCCTCCTTGTTTCAGCCACAGCCAAATTCAGCCTTGAAGCATCTCGAAATCCCAGCATCCCACGCCGCATCCAGCATCAAGCATCCGTTTCCTCGTCCGTCCATGATCCCATGCTGTGAGCTAGCGATACCCGTCACCATGATCCACCTCCCAGATTTTAGCCATCCGTGAATCACCCCCTCCACGGATCAAGCTTCCGCATCCAAGGATTCCATCTTCAGCGTCCGCGTTCCTCCCGGCTTCTTCCGCCCGTGATGCATCCAAGATCCACGCCGCATCTAGCATCCAAGCAATCCCATGGATCAAGCTCCCTCGTCCACTCCGTGTCCCGGCAAATCCTCCAAGACCCGCGACCGTTACCCCTCCATCAGGGATCCATCGCCGGCTTCAAGGCTCGGGCGATCTATAAGAAGGGGGGAGAGGAGCTCACGCCGGAGGGGGGAGGAGGAAAGGGAGGCCATCGGTTTGGGAGAGAAGAGAGAAAGAAAAACAGAGGAAGCTATGTTTTGGGGGAAGAAAAGAAAAAGAAAAAAAAAGTATTTTATGTTCCACCGAGAGGGAGAAGTTTTCTTTGATTTTTGTTATTTTTTTCTTTTCTTTATTTTATTTGCAGAAGAAAGGCAGCATCAAGCTACCAATCTTCATTTCTACCTTTGTAATCAATTTATTTTTATAAAATCTATCATTTCTCTTTCATGCAATCCTTGTTCTAGGTTCAGTTTAATTTCTGTTTTCTTTATGCAAACTTTTAATTTTTCTTTCATGCAATATATGAAATTTTCTTTTATGTAATTTATGTTCTAAGCTTCAATCTTCTTAGCTTCCATCCATTTTCTATGCCAAAGCTCTTCTTTGATTAATTAAATAAATAAATGCTTTTCGAATCCAAGTACCTGTCTTTTAGTTAATTTTTAAAAAAAAACATTCTCTGGTAAACCAGAGAATCATTCAACATCCCCGAAGTTAATGTTTTTCTTTTGTTATTCAAAAATCGATTTTGAATCTGAGTGAACGTTTTGATTTTTATGCAACTCCAATCGCCTCCCTATGGATCAACCTCTTACGACCACTATTCTTCGAGTAAGAAAGGTAAGAGCAAAATTAAATTAAAATTTATTTGTCGGTTCTAACAATGATCTATTTAGCGTATTTTTAAGTAAACAATAATAGGACAACTAAATTTTGGTGCCATTGCCGGGGAGGCAAATCGAGAAGCAAGAATGATCACGAAGATCAAATCAAATTTTGGATGCCCGGAGTGAACGCACTCCGGTAGTAAGTTTTTTTTTAATTAATGTTTCTTGTTCTGATTATTTTTAGTTAATAATTTCGTAGCTATTAAATTCTGACATTTGAAATTCAGAATTTAAAATTCTGAAAAAAAATTTAAAATTCAAAAAAAAATAAAAAATTAAAAAAAATATTTCAAAAATTCTAAAATTTAAAAATTTAAATTCAAAATTTGAATTCTGAAATTCAAAATTTAAAATTTAAATTTTTTAAAAAAATAATTAATTTAAAAATTAAAAAAATATTATTTTTGTTGCCCAGAGATGGTCACCCAAGAGGGGGGGTGAATTGGGTGTTTTAAAACTTTTGTCTAATTAAAAAATAAAACACACAAATGTATGAGCTAAAGCTAAAATAAAGCTATGAAGATAAACAATCGCAAACACAAGCTTTTATAGTGGTTCGGAGCCTCCACTGCTCCTACATCCACTCCCCAAAGCACCTTTGGGAATTTCCACTATAATCCACGATTACAGTACGGTAGTTTTGCGAGTTCACTACCCAACTCGTTGTTTTACACCGGGCTAACAACAAACCCTATAACCCCCAATTTCACTTAGGCTTGGGACGCCTTTCCCTTGTTCCAAGTCCCTTGACTGGAACAAGCACCACAATGAAAGGTTTTACAAAGGATTGAAAAGCTCTAAATAAGCAAATATGACAATGATAAACAATAGAACCCGGAAGAATCCTTTTGCCGTTGGAAGCGTGGGAAATGATGATTCTTCCGATGTGGATCGCGTAGGCTTGAGTATGAGCTTTGAATCTCGAGCGGAAGAGAGTGGTTGAGCTTGAAATCACTTGGGAAGCTTGAAAGCACTTGATTTCTTCACTTGAATGCACTCACTCCCTTGAACTTCTCTCTCTTGCTTCTCTCTTAAATGATCTAGCTTTGGGTTGGTAAAGAGTTGTTGAGAAGCACTTAAGAGGTCCCTTTTATAGCCCAAAAAGCAAATATAGCCGTTAGAGATAAAATAAAAGAGATTTGAAATTCAAACCAAACCTGCAAAAGTTGTCAGTCGCGTCCCAGGCGCTCCGGAGACGTCTCCGCTTCAATGCGAGACGTCTCGGCTGTATAAATTTACTTTTCACTTTGTTTGGGGTCGACTCGGCACTTTACGGGGACGACTCTGGAATTGTACCGTTTGAATCCTTGTTTTTCTGTTTTTCTGAGAGAGTCGTCTCTGTACTTTACGGGGACGTCTCGGCTTGTTTGCACTTTTTGCATGGGGACGACTCCGCTGCCTTGGGGACGACTCCGCTGTTATAACTCCGAAAAACATGTCTTCTGGAATTCTCTGAGAGAGTCGACTCCGCTCTTTCAGGGGACGTCTCCGATGCCTTAACTCCGAAAAAGACTTCCTCTGGAAAACCCTGAGAGAGCCGACTCCGCTACATCGGGGACGACTCGGAAACTCAGCTTTTTACTTGCGGGGACGACTCCGCGTACTGTGGGGACGTCTCGCGCATATCTCTTGAAAACTGCCTTTCTGCCGCCACTGAGAGAGTCGACTCCGCTACTGAGAGAGCCGACTCCGCTATCGCGGAGACGACTCGGCAGGTGCCGGGGACGTCTCCAGACGTGCCAGTTCTTCCTGTTTGTGCCAGAGACGTCTCTGAGACAACCCGGAGACGTCTCGGCTGTCCCTGAACTTTTTCTTTCATCTCAAAAATTCTTCAATAAGTCCTTAAAAAATCATGGGAACTTGCCTAGACATTTCTTAACAATATTCTTAATGAAATACATGAAATCCTCAATTAAATTGTTAAGATAAATGGAATTATACTCTAGTGTTTTGTATTCATCAAAATCCATTAGGGGGTCAACAATCTCCCCTGTTGCCCAGATAGACAACCCAAGAGGGGGGGGTGAATTGGGTTTTAAATTAATTTGGATAATTAAAACGTTATGGATGATTAATTAAAAACTATTGCAAGTTATTTAATTAATGCTAAGTGCTGTGAGTGATGTGAGAGGAAGAAGAGAAGAGACAATCCAATGCAAACACAGAGTTTTATAGTGGTTCGGAGCTACCCCTTGCTCCTACGTCCACTCCCCAAGTCTCTCTTAGGAATTCACTATAACCCCCTTGGATTACAGCCGGTTGTTTTGCAAGCTCACAACCAAACTTGTTGTTTTACGAGCTCACAACGAACTCGGTCGGTTTTTCCAGGCTCACCGACTAGAACCAACCCCGATTGTTTTTCCGGGCTCACAATCAAACCCTTACACACGTTGGTTTTAACTTGGCTCACCAACCAACCTTAATCCCCTTGATTCAATCCCCCGATTGAACCAAGTAAATACAGTGTGTAAAAGAAAACAGAAAACAGCTTCTCAAAAAGCAGATAAAAACAATATGAACAATAAATGAAGTTAAGAAGCCTCAAACGCTTTTAGATCGGAGATGAGGAATGGCTTCTTGAACTTCTGGTCTCCTCTTGAAAGAGTGGTCGACTTGAATGCAGGAGGAGGAAGCTTTTAATGTTGAGAAGATGTATTTGGATGCAGTTATTGCAGATCTTCCCTCTTTTTCGTTGAAGAACAAGTTGCAGAGTTGAAAGCTTGAATGCTTGGAGTGGAATGGTTGTTCTCTGCCTTGCTACAGTCTTCTGTGGCTATTTAAGCCAACCCCCACGGAAACTAGCCGTTACACTGCTTTTTCTGTCCGTTCTGCACACTCTGCGCAGCCTGACAATATGACCGTTGGTGGGTTGGAGTCGACTCGCGCGATCAGGAGTCGACTCGGCTGTAGCGGGAGTCGACTCAAGCTTTTCCGGAGTCGACTCGGCAACTGTTCCAAATTTGAATTAAAGTTGCCGTCACGACTGGGAGTCGACTCGTCTTGACCCGGAGTCGACTCGCCAACTTCTGGAGCTGACCTGGCAATTTTGGAGTCGGCTCATCCACTGAAGTCCGTGGATCCAATTTTGAATTTTGTCCACTCGAGTCGACTCGACTGTCCTTGGAGTCGACTCGAATCTCAGAGCCCGAACTCCCGATTCTCTATCTTTTGGCTCATCCAGTCTTGGAGTCGACTCGAACTTCCTTGGAGTCGACTCGGCTCTCAGTTTCCGAAAGTTGGTCTTCTGCCTTTTGACGTGAAGCTTGTCTTGGAGTCGACTCGAGCTGTCTGGGAGTCGACTCGAATCTCAGAGGCAGTAACATGGTTTTCTGTCTGTCGATGGTCGCACAGTCTCGGAGTCGACTCGCGTATTGCGGGAGTCGACTCGAATCTCAGAGTCCATAAAATGCTCTCTGACCTTTTCTTTGTGTACCGCTGAGAGTCGACTCTTGCTTTCTCTGGAGTCGACTTGCCAACCATCGGAGTCGACTCGCGTTCCACTGGAGTCGACTCGAATCTCAGACTCGAAAACTGCTCTCTGACTTTTCTTTGTGTACCTCTTGGAGTCGACTCTTACTACCCTGGAGTCGACTCGTTGAACATTGGAGTCGACTCGCGCACTTCAGGAGTCGACTCGTTGACAGGTTCTGAGATGAGGCTTTCTGTTCTTCTTTCTGTTCTCAGTCGGAGTCGACTCGTACTAGTCTGGAGTCGACTCGAGCTCGTGCCAGTGAACTTGATATGCTTGGAGTCGACTCGTGATACTCGGGAGTCGACTCGAGTCTCAGACTTTGGTTCAGCAGACTTCTTAACTTATCCAAAATACTATGAACCAAATCTAGAGACACTTGGACAGGATTTTCACTGAAACACTCAATTGAATTCATTAGTAATCACAAGATATACTCAAATGCTTTGAGCTCATCAAAATCAAATGGGGTTTTAATCAATCACTCCACAATCTTCCCCTTTTTGATGATGACAAAACTTTGAGTATATGTAAAATGACTTGCTCAATAAATAATGAAATAAAATCCATAAATGAATTCAAATGTCTGATAATTTAATTTATCCAAGTTTGAAAGGAGTGAAACAACAAATTTCGGAGTTAAAGCTCTCCCTTTCATTTGGAATTATATAAGCCTTCATATTATGCAATCAATTGTTTGGCTTATATGTCATTAATGATTTAGCTTGATTAAAATTCAGATTCTCCCCCTCAACATATGCATTCAACTATGTTTTGATTCTCTGAATTTCCTTTTAATGCTTTGAAGTTTTTGAACTGAATTTTTTGTTTTTAGAGGGAAAATCTGTCAATTTGTTCTTGAGTAGGATTCAGCTAATCTCCGAATATCCCTTGAATAGATTCTGGAGATTACTCCATTAGGAGCCCCAAAAGAGAGATAATGAGCCTCGAGGTACCGAATCCACTTAGAACAAATTTGTGTGTGTTTTTAAGAGTTTATCTTTTTATTTATTTTCATTGATTTCTTTTACATATTTTTTTCATATTTCTCCCCTTTTACACATTTTATACATATTTCTCCCCCTTTTTGTCATCATACCAAAAAGGAGGTAATCAACCACAATCAATGGCACAACCAATCATCAAATGGCACATAATTGAAGATAAGATGTCTACTCATTGTATTGATATGAATTGAAGTAGATTTGAGCATACAATAAGTAAAGTAAAACAATACAAAACAAAACTCAAACACATCTATGTCCTCCTCGAGGATGAAGCTCCCCCTCTCGAGGATGCATCTCCTCCTCTGGAGGATGTGGCTCCTCCTCTCGAGGATGTGGCTCCTCCTCTCAATCGGCTCTGCTCCATGAGGAGGGTGACTGCATCTGTGACATGGCCAAGCTGTGTGATGATAGACGTGGTGGCTCTGCTATGTGTAGTGGAGAGCTCTGTCACCGACGCCTGAAGCCCAGTCACCGATGTCTGAAGTGCGTCCATCTTGTCGATGAGTACATTCGACAAGCGCTCGGCCCCCTCGGTGGTGGTGTGCATGTCACGACCTATCTCCTCTCGCATCTGTCGAGTGGAGCTCGTGACCTCACTCATGCTGTGGAACTGGGCCTGGACCAAACTCCGGACATTGTAGATCTCTTCCCGTACATGAGCCGTCATGTCAGTCACGGCTGTCAAGGAAGGGACCAACTGAGAAGATACGGGTGCAGGAGTGGGAGCAGGCACCGCACCTCGGAGCTCCCGAAGCAGCTCATCCCTCACCTCTCTGACTATCTCCTGTCGCAGCTCCCGGAGCTGCTCAGGATCAATCCGGACCGCCATAGAGGGTGGTGCCGAGGAGGAAGGTCCGGCGAAGGTGGTAGGAGCAGGAGGAGTGGATGGGAGGTCTGGATGGTCTGGAAGGTCTGGGTAGTCTGAATCGGGCTCAGGACTAGGTAAAGGTCTGGTGGTCTGAGCGGTGAGGGACGACTTCCTAACCCAGATCCCTTCTCTCTTCCGAAACCCCATCCTGTGCATGGTCCCCGTACACAAGCGATCTGTCCATCGCAATGCACGAGAGGGTTCCCTCTCAGGAATGGGAATCTCGTACTCCCTAAAGAGAAGAGTAAAAATCATGCCGTATGGGAGGGTGAGCCTAGGTCTATCTAGGGGCTCACACATATACCTATAGATGAGTTTGGGGAAGTTGACCGGGGTGTCCTGAAGAATGTAAGACATAATAGCTAGGTCCCTCTCATTTACAAAATCAAATCTTCCTGTCTTAGGGAAGATGGACCTGGACAGAATACTCAAAAGGATTCTCACTTCAATAGGAAGTGAGCTAGCAGATACCTCGTCTAGGGGGGACTGAGGTGGATGCCCTAAGACGACCGTAAGGGCCTCAACTCTATTCTCAGGGTGTGCGGGAGCCACCCCTACTAATGGAAGGTGGAGGATGTGGGCAATGAGATCCTCCGTGACACGCACAGGGACACCTACTACTGTGCCCTCGATACCTCCATCTCCCCGATGGACGGTACTATAAAACTCTTGAACAAGGCCAGGGTAAGTGGGAAGGTCCAAAGTGAGGAAGTACTCTAGGCCCTGGGCTCTAAGCCTATCACCTATGGTGAACCCTTCCCGGGAGAGATAGTCAAAGTCGACATACCTCCCGGTGGTGACGGCCTTCCCGGCCAACGGCCTTGCGGGAACCGCCCTAGGCGGGGAACGAGCCGGAGGTGGTTGCCTCGCGGGATCGTGCCGCGCCTTGGAGCGCCGCTCGGGACCGGCCTCGGGACGGGACCTCTTCCTAACCACGGTCTTACGAGGCATCTTGACCTAAACGGGAAGAAACACCTAAAGGACGGAGAAAGGTCGACGGAGGAGACTCGGGACGGACCGGAGACGACCTAGGAACGGACGAAAACCCTAAGAACCGGTGAAAAATCGATCGAACAGAGGTTGGAGACGATCGGGGACGACCTAGGAGTCGGCTCTAGGGCTTTTTGAACAGTGGCGGCTTGAAAGAAAAGTGTTTGCGAAACGACAAACCTAGGGTTAAAAAGTCGGATCCCGACTGCGAGTCGACTCCCCTGAGTCGCGAGTCGACTCGACCTCGAGTCGACTCCAGAATATGCGCGAGTCGACTCCCCCTTAGGAGCCGGCTCTGAAACTTACTCGAGTCGTCTCTAACCTTGGCACGCACCTAAAAGTCATGCTATAACCGTGCCAAATGAGGAAAAATCACCTAATTGGGATCTGATTTGATGATCATTGAATAGAAACTCTATTTTAACCGCATTCTAATCATCAAAATCAATTAATCTAGTGGAAACTCCCACTAGGATGGATCAATCACTCCTAATCCCCTCCTAAGCACGCTAAACCTCTCTTCACTTAGGGGTTTTGTAAAAATATCTGCTAATTGATTATCAGTACAAACAAATTGGAGTGACACATCACCATTCAATACATGATCTCTTATGAAGTGATGTCTTATCTCAATGTGTTTAGTTCTTGAATGTTGAATTGGATTTTTAGTTAGATTTATGGCACTTGTATTATCACAATTAATGGGGATTTTATCTTGTTTAATCCCATAATCTTCTAATTGTTGTTTAATCCACAAGATTTGAGCACAACAACTCCCGGCTGCCACATATTCAGCTTCTGCAGTGGATAATGCAATCGAGTTTTGTTTCTTGCTAAACCATGAGATTAGGTTTTCTCCTAGAAACTGACACGACCCGCTGGTACTTTTTCTATCAAGCTTACATCCAGCGAAGTCTGAATCTGTGTACCCTATTAAGTTTAGGCTAGATTCTTTAGAGTACCATAGCCCTATGTTCTTAGTTCCTATTAAGTATTTAAAAATTCTCTTAACTGCAGCTAGGTGTGATTCTTTAGGATTAGCCTGATATCTAGCACACATGCAAACACTAAACATAATATCAGGTCTACTTGCAGTAAGATACAGTAAAGATCCTATCATACCTCTATAAAGTTTTTGATCTACAGATTTACCTGATTCATCTTGATCTAATTTGCATGATGAGCTCATGGGGGTGCTGATTGACTTGTTTCCCTCCATATCAAACTTCTTGAGCATCTCCTTGATATATTTTGCTTGATTGATGAAGATTCCTCCTTCAGATTGTTTGATTTGAAGCCCTAGGAAGTAGTTCAGCTCTCCCATCATGCTCATCTCAAACTCACTCTGCATCAAATCAGCAAACTCTTCGCAGAGGCGATTGTTAGTAGCACCGAAAATGATATCATCAACATAAATCTGTACTAATAACATATCTTTGTTTTGCTTTTTCAGAAATAATGTTGTGTCTACATTTCCCCTAGAGAATTCATGTTCTAATAGGAATTTACTAAGTCTCTCATACCATGCTCTAGGTGCTTGTTTTAATCCATAAAGTGCTTTGTTCAGTTTATACACATGATTAGGGTATTGATGATTTTCAAAACCAGGAGGTTGTTCTACATACACTTCCTCATTAATATACCCATTTAAAAATGCACTTTTTACATCCATTTGAAATAGTTTGAAATTCTTAGAGCATGCATATGCTAATAATAGTCTAATAGCCTCAAGTCTAGCTACGGGAGCAAAGGTTTCATCAAAATCTATGCCTTCTTCTTGATTATAACCCTTTGCCACTAGTCTAGCCTTATTCCTTATAACAATTCCATTTTCATCTAGCTTATTTTTATATATCCATTTTGTACCTATAATTGGATATTCAGAAGGCCTCTCTACTAGATCCCACACTTTGTTTCTAGTAAATTGGTTTAGTTCTTCTTGCATTGCATTTATCCAATTTACATCTTTTTCAGCTTCTTCTATATGTTTGGGCTCAAAGTGTGAAACAAAAGCTAGATGGTTATTCAAATTTCTAAGAGAAGCTCTAGTCCTAACCAGTTGAGATGGATCATCTAGAATGAGTTCCTTAGGATGCCCGTGAGCATACCTCCAAGCTTTTGTTAGCCCATGATCCACAATAGGCTCTTGGCTTGATGATGCTTCTTCAATCAATTTTTGATTATCATCTTGTAATCCCATCTCATCTATCTTTTCTTCAAGTATTTCAACATCATCATCAAAATTAACCTTCTTACTAGATGAGATGTCACTAGAGTCATCAAAAACAACATGTATAGATTCTTCTATAACTAGGGTTCTTTTATTAAAGACTCTATAGGCTTTACTAGTTGTAGAATAACCTAAGAATATTCCTTCATCAGATTTAGGATCAAATTTCCCTAGATTATCTTTCCCATTATTATGTACAAAACACCTACATCCAAAGACATGAAAGTAATTAACTTTTGGTTTTCTGTTTTTCCAAAGTTCATAAGGTGTTTTCTTTATAATGGGTCTTAATAAAACTCTATTTAATATGTGACAAGAGGTATTAATGGCTTCTCCCCAAAAGTACTTAGGGAGGTTACTTTCACATAACATAGTCCTAGCCATTTCCTCTAGTGTTCTATTCTTCCTTTCCACAACTCCATTTTGTTGTGGTGTCCTAGGTGCAGAAAAATTATGGGTTATCCCCTTTTTACTACAAAATTCGTCAAATAATTGATTTTCGAATTCGGTACCATGGTCACTTCTAATGGCTATGACTGAAGACTCTCTAGCATTTGTTACTTCCTTATGAAACTTCTTAAACATAGAAAATGCTTGATCCTTATGCGCTAGAAACATGACCCATGTGTACCTAGAGTAATCATCTACTATAACTAGACCATATTTATTTCCACCTAGGCTTGTTGTTCTAGTTGGACCAAATAGGTCCATGTGTAGTAATTCTAGAGGCCTAGAAGTAGAGACACATTTTATGGATTTAAAAGAGTTCCTAGATTGTTTGCCAAATTGACATGCTTCACATATTTTGTTCTTTTCAAATTTTAATTTTGGCAAACCTATCACGGAGTCTCTTTTAACTAGTTTAGTTATTGTGTCCATGCTTGCATGACCTAACTTACGGTGCCATAACCAACTAGCATCATTATCTTTAGTTTCATTTACAACTAGACATTGGTTATGTTTTGCAAGATCTTCTAGGTCTACAACATATACATTTCCACGTCTAATTCCTTTAAAAACTAAACTATTATCATTAGGATTTGTAATAATGCATAGTGATGGTTTAAACATAACATCATATCCTTATCACATAATTGACTAATGCTTAACAAGTTATGCTTAAGACCATCAACATATCTAACATTATCTACAAAAGTAGAAGGGGTGATTTGAACTTTACCAATACCAATGATGTGACCTTGGTTGTTGTCTCCAAACGTCACAGCACCTCCCTTCTTAGCTTCAAGGGTGAAAAATTGATCTTTATCACCCGTCATGTGCCTTGAGCAGCCACTATCCAAATACCAGCAGTTTTTGTTGACTTTGGCTGCAAGACACTCCTACACAAGCAAATCATGTTATCTTAGGTACCCAAGTTTTCTTGGGTCCTTCATGGTTAGTCAAGTTGGTTCCTTTTGGAACCCATACCTTTTTAATTTTTCTTTTAGTTTTACTTTTCCTAAAATTACACATATTTGCTTTATGACCTACTGTACCACAACAAAAGCAAGTTATTTTCTTAATTTTAGTTTCTCCAGCTTTAACAAAGAAGTTACTAAGAAGTTTTTGTTTATTTCTTGGTTTATATCCTAAACCCGCTTTATTAAATACGGCTCGTTGATTATTAAGTATCATATTTAACTTTTCAGAACTATACGTAAACTTTTCAACTAAAGGTTTGTATTTTCCAAGTTCTTTAGTTAATGTTTGATTTTCTGCTTTTAAATCATTTAGTTCTTTTGTGAGATCCTTGTTTAAGATTTGTTTATGGTTTTTAAGTTCTGAAAGTTCCTTAGTTAGTTTTTCATTATCTTTCGTTAAGTTGTTAGTCTTCTTAATTAAGAGTTGGTTGCTTGTTTTAAGTTCTAGATTTTTTTTGGTAAGATTATCTTTATCCTTAATTAATGAATCATGCTTATGAATGTAAGTTTGGTTAGTTACTTTTAGTTCTCTGTTTTTAACATTTATATTCTTATATTCAATCATTAATTCATTAAACGCATCATAAAGTTCATCAAATGTAAAATCAAAATGCGTATCGAAAGTTACCTCGTTTTCGTTGGCCATGAAGCAGAAATTGGCCTTCTCTTCTTGTTCTTCACCCGATGATGAAGATGATGCGTCGGAGTCCGATAGGGTGGTGACAAGGGCTTTCTTCTTCTTCTTGTACTTGCTGCCCTTCTTTAGTAAGGGACACTCAGCTCTGATGTGTCCCGGCTTTTTGCACTCATAGCACCCAATCCCCTCATTTTCTCTTTCCTTACCTTTGTCCTTGCGGTAGGAATTTGAGGGGCCTCTCCTTTGATGATAGGACTTCTTGTGGTTGATGAATTCTTGAACTTGCGCACAAGAAGTGCCTCACCACCATCTTCCTCATCTTCTTCTTCTTCACTACTGCTACTGCAAGATAAGTCTTTGTTAGATGAAGTAGATTTTAAAGCTATTACCTTTTTCTTATGGGAGGACTCTTCCTCGTTGTGTTGTTTCATGGTGAGCTCGTGCGTCATAAGGGATCCAAGAAGCTCCTCAAGTGGTAGCTTGTTCAAGTCCTTGGCTTCTTGGATTGCCGTCACTTTAGCTTCCCACGACCTTGGTAGACACCGAAGGATTTTCCTGACAAGCTCATTGTTAGTATAGTTCTTGCCAAGGCTTTTTAGGCCATTGACAATATCAGTAAACCTAGTGAACATGCATGTGATTGTTTCATTTGAATCCATTTTAAATAGTTCATATTTATGAACCAAGATGTTTATTTTGGATTCCTTGACTTGATTCGTGCCCTCATGGGTCACTTCAAGTCTGTCCCAAATTTCTTTTGCAGAATTACAAGTTGAAACCCTATTGAATTCATTACGGTCTAAGGCACAATAAAACACATTCATAGCTTTAGAGTTTAATTGTGCCTTCCTCATGTCATGTTCATCCCAATCCTTTTCTAATTTGGGTACCTTAACACCCTCTACATATGTGGATGGGATGTATGGGCCATTCACTACAATGGTCCACATCTCATAGTCTTGGGCTTGGATGAATATTCTCATCCTAGCCTTCCAGTATGAGTAGTCGGATCCATTGAAGAAAGGGGGTCTCTGGGTGGACTGACCCTCAATGTGAGAAGATCCAAATGGGGTTGTCATTTTGATCTTTTAACTCTTGAGTGGAAGAGTTTTTGGCTCTGATACCACTTGTTGCCCAGATAGACAACCCGAGGGGGGGTGAATTGGGTTTTAAATTAATTTGGATAATTAAAACGTTATGGATGATTAATTAAAAACTATTGCAAGTTATTTAATTAATGCTAAGTGCTGTGAGTGATGTGAGAGGAAGAAGAGAAGAGACAATCCAATGCAAACACAGAGTTTTATAGTGGTTCGGAGCTACCCCTTGCTCCTACGTCCACTCCCCAAGTCTCTCTTGGGAATTCACTATAACCCCCTTGGATTACAGCCGGTTGTTTTGCAAGCTCACAACCAAACTTGTTGTTTTACGAGCTCACAACGAACTCGGTCGGTTTTCCCAGGCTCACCGACTAGAACCAACCCCGATTGTTTTCCCGGGCTCACAATCAAACCCTTACACACGTTGGTTTTAACTTGGCTCACCAACCAACCTTAATCCCCTTGATTCAATCCCCCGATTGAACCAAGTAAATACAGTGTGTAAAAGAAAACAGAAAACAGCTTCTCAAAAAGCAGATAAAAACAATATAAACAATAAATGAAGTTAAGAAGCCTCAAACGCTTTTAGATCGGAGATGAGGAATGGCTTCTTGAACTTCTGGTCTCCTCTTGAAAGAGTGGTCGACTTGAATGCAGGAGGAGGAAGCTTTTAATGTTGAGAAGATGTATTTGGATGCAGTTATTGCAGATCTTCCCTCTTTTTCGTTGAAGAACAAGTTGCAGAGTTGAAAGCTTGAATGCTTGGAGTGGAATGGTTGTTCTCTGCCTTGCTACAGTCTTCTGTGGCTATTTAAGCCAACCCCCACGGAAACTAGCCGTTACACTGCTTTTTCTGTCCGTTCTGCACACTCTGCGCAGCCTGACAATATGACCGTTGGTGGGTTGGAGTCGACTCGCGCGATCAGGAGTCGACTCGGCTGTAGCGGGAGTCGACTCAAGCTTTTCCGAAGTCGACTCGGCAACTGTTCCAAATTTGAATTAAAGTTGCCGTCACGACTGGGAGTCGACTCGTCTTGACCCGGAGTCGACTCGCCAACTTCTGGAGCTGACCTGGCAATTTTGGAGTCGGCTCATCCACTGAAGTCCGTGGATCCAATTTTGAATTTTGTCCACTCGAGTCGACTCGACTGTCCTTGGAGTCGACTCGAATCTCAGAGCCCGAACTCCCGATTCTCTGTCTTTTGGCTCATCCAGTCTTGGAGTCGACTCGAACTTCCTTGGAGTCGACTCGGCTCTCAGTTTCCGAAAGTTGGTCTTCTGCCTTTTGACGTGAAGCTTGTCTTGGAGTCGACTCGAGCTGTCTGGGAGTCGACTCGAATCTCAGAGGCAGTAACATGGTTTTCTGTCTGTCGATGGTCGCACAGTCTCGGAGTCGACTCGCGTATTGCGGGAGTCGACTCGAATCTCAGAGTCCATAAAATGCTCTCTGACCTTTTCTTTGTGTACCGCTGAGAGTCGACTCTTGCTTTCTCTGGAGTCGACTTGCCAACCATCGGAGTCGACTCGCGTTCCACTGGAGTCGACTCGAAAACTGCTCTCTGACTTTTTTTTGTGTACCTCTTGGAGTCGACTCTTACTACCCTGGAGTCGACTCGTTGAACATTGGAGTCGACTCGCGCACTTCAGGAGTCGACTCGTTGACAGGTTCTGAGATGAGGCTTTCTGTTCTTCTTTCTGTTCTCAGTCGGAGTCGACTCGTACTAGTCTGGAGTCGACTCGAGCTCGTGCCAGTGAACTTGATATGCTTGGAGTCGACTCGTGATACTCGGGAGTCGACTCGAGTCTCAGACTTTGGTTCAGCAGACTTCTTAACTTATCCAAAATACTATGAACCAAATCTAGAGACACTTGGACAGGATTTTCACTGAAACACTCAATTGAATTCATTAGTAATCACAAGATATACTCAAATGCTTTGAGCTCATCAAAATCAAATGGGGTTTTAATCAATCACTCCACATCCCCCTTTTTGATGATGACAAAAATACTGAGTATATGCAAAATTCGAAATTTAAACATATACACAGTATTTGATCAGATGTACAAGCATAATGTTTTGATTAGAGCTAGATACAGTGTGCATAATTCAAAATAGTCAATTTTCAGTTCTATCATTATGCATAAGATTGATCTTTATAGCTCTTAAGCAATTTTAGCATATCAACTGAATTTGAATTAAGTTAAAATTTGAAAGCTAAGTTTTTTTTGACTCTCCCTTTCTTTTCCAGAAGGGCAATTATCTAAAAGCCAATATTTTTCAATTTTATCTTTTCTAATTCAACTTTGGAGTATGAATTTCGTATTTTGCATTCCAATGTATCCAATATCCATATTGGTTCTACTCTTGGTTCTACTCCCCCTTCTATATATCTACTCCCCCTTTTTGTCATCAACAATGAAGGGGACAAATTATCCTTCTATGAACTACTCAAGGAGATTCAAGTTGTGCTCCCCCTGTCCAAGTTATTTCTATTAAAGAATTTTAGTCATTCATATCACTCCCCCTTTGTTTTGGAATTCATTTCAGACTCCTCTTTTTGTTTAACATAGTTATCACAAGATGTGCTCCCCCTGTGTCATATGCATGGATAAGTTGTGTTGAATTTGAATACTTAAGGTATGTTATGAGATTTTTATGGCACATCACAAGAAACACATACACAGTCACAGAATCACATACACAGTAGCACATACACAAGGTTTCAAAAGAAATTGTATTCATGTATCATTGTAAACCTTTGAAGTCAGTACATAGTTAAAAGAAGAAATCATTACAAGTATTGATTTCTACTACAAAAAGTGTTTCAAAATAGCCTAGGGTATACAAAAAGAAGATCCCTAGATGTCTACAAAAAGTCCCTTATCGGCGACGTTGCTCATAAGCCCTACAAGCTGCATCTATAAATGCATTGATTGAATCCATTAGGGTCTTGAACTGATCTCCCAGTGACTTATGGAAGGCTGCCACGAGTGCTTCAAATTCTATGGTTGCCATTTCAATTCTTCCTCTAAGTTGGGCAACCAAGGTGCCCACATTTCCTCTTGGGCTTGTCAACTCTTTAAGACTCTTTGAAATGGTCTTCAAGCTGTCCTTTAGCTCAATTGATCTGATTGTTTG
Organism: Phoenix dactylifera; assembly: GCF_009389715.1. Classification (NCBI taxonomy): domain Eukaryota; kingdom Viridiplantae; phylum Streptophyta; class Magnoliopsida; order Arecales; family Arecaceae; genus Phoenix; species Phoenix dactylifera. The sequence goes on along the minus strand of NW_024067944.1, from coordinate 44,361 downwards.
GGTGGCACCCACACCAACTATTTCTTGCGTTGTAGCTTCAATTTGAGCTCTAATTTCCTTCAGCTCTTGTAGAAGCCCTTCATGTGAAGCTCTGATGGGGGCCAACTCAGTAGAGATCATGGATCTCATTTCCTCCCTCATCTGCTGGCAAATGACAGATGCTAAGGTACGCATCTGGTCTTTTGATAGGAAGGAGGGCCCACTGACTGGAGGAGGTGGTGGCATGGATGTGGAAGGTCCAGCTGAGCTGGAGGGTATATCAGAAAAATCCATGTGGCTGGGTGGAGGAGAGTGGTGGTCAGACTCCTGATGTGGGATCTCAGGCTCTAGGGTTTGAGCTTTTCTTTTTGGTACCTTGACCCAAGACCCATCTACCTTCTGAAACTCCATTCTTCGCATTGTGCCCTCATTATAGTAGTCGGTGTTTCTCAAGGGTTTTGCAGGTTCATTTTTGGGAATGTGAACCTTAAAGTGTTTAAATACTAGGGTAAATATCATGCCATAGGGTATACTAAACCTAGAATACCTATGACATAGAGCAATGTAGTTTAACATGAGTCTAGGGAGGTTTAGAGGAATCCCTAGTAGGATATGGTGCATGATAACTAAATCTCGCTCCGAAACAAAATCGAAGCGACCGGTTTTAGGAAACAAGACCCGGTTGACAATACTTAAAAGTAATCTCATCTCGGCATTTAGGTCTTGTGAGTTCACTACATCAAGAGGGCCGCAGTCCTCTCGTCCTAAAAGTAAGTTTAGGGCTATTTTCCTTTGGGGATGTGAGGTTGGAGCCTCACCGTCCTTAGGGATTTGCAAAACAGTGGATAAGATGTCCTCATTAATTTCTACTAATGTCCCCCGGACATATGCAGTGTACCCTAAGTCCCCTAAAGCCATATTACTAAACATTTCTCTAACAAGGCCGGGGTAGGTCGAGGTATTGAGGGTACAAAGGTGCTCCCACCCTTGAGCTCGGAGTCTCTCTCCAATAGAGAACCCCTCGTTATCTAGAAAATGAAAATCTATGTACCTCCCGGTTGTCACTGTGCGATTTGCACAGGAAATGGTTGTGGTCGGCGGAGCAACCGGAGGAGACGGCGCGGAAGGTTCTTCCCTCCGTTCCTCACCGTCGGCCGCTGCCCTAGGACGCCTCCCACCAGTCCTCCTAGCTCTTTTGGGTGCCATTGAATGGAAATCCTAGGGAAATGAGGAGAAAGAGCTAGGGTTTGTGTTGGAGAAAAATGGAGGCTAGGATTTTTGTTTTTGTCGGGGATGAAAGGGAAAGCTCGGGTCGGCTCGAGCTGTTTCGACCTATTTTAAAAACTCTCGTTCGATCCCCGAGACGTCTCCGCGACTAAGGCGAGACGTCTCGCCTGGGGGGACGTCTCTGCGATTTGCCAGAGACGTCTCCGGCACTGAAAAATTTCAGACTGAATTCTATCTTTTTCCAATTTTTTATTTAATCACCCTAATCAACATGATTTCTTTTGATAAACACAGAGTGAATTTGTTTGTGATCCTCCCCCTTAATAATACATCCTATAATAATTTGATAATGATTTTTGAATTATTAATATTGAAATGAGGAATGTTTGACCAAATTTCGAATACCTATGAAATAGGCTCTAAAAATATCTCCATGAAGAGTCCAAGGGAGGGTAACCATCCTCCGGAAAGTCAAACAGTTCGTCATTTAGCTTAGATGAATTCATGCTTTCACTTATGTTTACCTTGAGGTGGATTACTAGTTTGAGTAGCAAAGCAATGCAATACAAGTTCAATTTATTTGCTAGGATCATACAAGCTCAAAGCATTCCTTAAGAAGTTGAATCTATCTTTACAAAGGGGCTTTGTAAAGATATCGGCCAATTGATTTTCAGTACATACATATTCAATCATCACATCATTTTTCAGCACATGATCCCTAATAAAATGATGCCTAATCTCTATATGCTTTGACTTAGAGTGTTGGACAGGATTTTTTGTTAAATTAATTGCACTTGTATTATCACATTTAATTGGTATATTATCCATTTTGATACCGAAGTCTTCAAGTTGTTGCTTAATCCAAAGAACTTGGGCACAACAGCTTCCAGCTGCAATGTACTCAGCCTCAGCTGTGGACAAGGCAACTGAATTTTGTTTCTTGCTAAACCAGGAAACCAAATTAGCACCTAAGAATTGACATGTGCCACTTGTGCTTTTTCTGTCGAGCTTGCACCCGGCAAAATCAGCATCGGAATAAGCAATTAAATTTATGTCAGATTGTTTCGAATACCATAAGCCTACATTAGATGTCCCTACCATATATCTAAAAATTCTTTTAACAGCTTGCAAGTGTGATTCCTTAGGACATGCTTGGTATCTAGCACACATACAAACACTGAATAATATATCTGGTCTACTAGCAGTAAGGTAAAGTAATGAGCCTATCATACCTCTGTACAATTTGCAGTCTATATTTTTACCTTTTTCATCTTTGTCAAGCTTGCAACTTGAGCCCATGGGTGTGCTGATTTCCTTTGCATCCTTCATCTTGAATTTTTCCAACATTTCCTTGATGTATTTGGACTGACTGATGAAGATGCCTTCCTCTGATTGTTTTATTTGTAGCCCAAGGAAGAAGTTGAGCTCACCCATCATGCTCATTTCAAATTCTCCCTGCATAAGCTTGGCAAACTCTTGACAAAGACTATCGTTAGTAGCACCAAAAATTATATCATCCACATAAATTTGCACAAGCAATAAGTCATTTCCTTTTCTTTTAATGAAGAGGGTTTTGTCTACATTTCCTCTCTTAAATTTATTTTCAATTAGGAAATTACTTAATCTTTCATACCATGCCCTAGGAGCTTGCTTAAGTCCATACAATGCTTTATGCAATTTATAAACGTAATCTAGATGTAAGTAGTTTTCAAAGCCTGGAGGTTGTCCTACATAAACTTCCTCCATTATATAACCATTTAAAAATGCACTTTTTACATCCATTTGATAGAGTTTAAAATCCATGAAGCATGCATATGCCAAAAGTAGTCTAATAGCTTCTAATCTAGCAACAGGAGCAAAAATTTCATCAAAGTCTATTCCTTCCTCCTGATTATAACCTTTGGCAACTAGTCTAGCTTTGTTTCTTATGACTATTCCATCTTCATCTAGTTTATTTCTATACACCCACTTGGTGCCTATAATTGTAACATTATGGGGTCTTTTCATTAGAGTCCAAACTTCATTTCTTTCAAATTGGTTTAATTCCTCTTGCATAGCATTCATCCAATTATCATCTTTTTCGGCTTCTTCTAGTATTTAGGTTCTATTTGTGAAACGAAAGCAAGATAATTACTGGTATTTCTTAGAGAGGATCTTGTCCTTACCCCTTGTGAAGGATCACCAAGGATTAGATCCCTTGAATGACCATGTGCATACCTCCATTCCTTAGGAAGATCTTGATTTCTTGATGGAGGTTGATCTTCTTCATCTTGCTGAATTGTATCTTCTTTGATCTCATCCTCATGTTATTTGTCTTGTATGGAGAATTCCTTCATTCGGTCTTCAAGTATACCTGCATCACCATCTTCTTCTTTTCTAGAAGAATCTCCGTTAGCTTCATCAAAAACAACATGAATGGATTCTTCAACAACAAGAGTTCTCTTGTTGAAGACCCTGTATGCTCTACTAGATGAGGAATAACCTAAGAAGATCCCCTCATCTGATTTAGCACTAAATTTGCTTAGATTGTCCTTTCCATTATTTAAAATAAAGCATCGACAACCGAAAACATGAAAATAGCTTATATTTGGTTTCTTACCTTTTATTAACTCATAAGGTGTTTTCTTCAAGATGGATCTAACTAATGCACGGTTTAAAATGTGACATGCAGTATTTATTGCTTCAGCCCAAAAATATTTTGGTAGATCCGATTCGCACAACATGGTACGAGCCATATCTGCTAGTGTGCGATTCTTCCTTTCTACCACCCCATTTTGTTGGGGTGTCCTAGGTGCCGAGAAATTGTGATTGATACCATTTTCGTCACAAAACTTTTCAAAGTGCTGATTTTCAAACTCGGTACCATGATCACTCCTAATTGCTTTTAGTTTAAGATTGAGTTCATTCGAAACTCTATTATGAAACTTGATAAAAGCGGAAAAGGACTCATCTTTATGTGCAAGAAATGAAACCCATGTAAAACGTGAAAAATCATCAACAATTACAAGACCAAATTTCTTACCCCCTAGACTAGCAGTTCTAGTGGGTCCAAACAAATCCATGTGGATTAGTTCTAAGGGTTTTGTTGTTGAGACTATGTTTTTAGACTTGAAAGAGCTTCTCGTTTGTTTTCCTAATTGACATGCAGCACAAATTTTGTTCTTTTCAAAATCTATCTTTGGTAGTCCTTTGACTAGATCTTTTGTAATCAATTTAGAAATTAAATCCATGCTAGCATGTCCTAACCTACGATGCCATAACCAACTAGTCTCATTGACTTTGGGACTCATGGCTACAAGACATTGGCCATCCTTCATGGTGAGATCATCAAGATCAACCATGTAAACATTTTCATGCCCATGTCCTGTGAGTATGATCTCATTGTCAATTGGACTACTAATTATGCATAGTGATGATTCAAATGACATTTTAAATCCCTTGTCACAAAATTGACTTATACTTAATAGATTATGTTTTAGTCCATTAACTAACAATACATTGTCAATAAAAGAGGAGAGTGAAATGGAGATTTTACCAATACCAATGATTTGACCTTTAGCATTGTCTCCAAATGTGACTACTCCTCCTTCTTTTGATTTCAAAGTGACGAAGAGACTCTTGTCACCGGTCATATGCCTTGAGCAACCACTATCAAGATACCACATTCTCCTTTTATTCCCGGCTGCAAGGCATACCTGCAAAATGATCATGTGAAGCTCTTAGGTACCCAAGTTTTCTTGGGTCCTTCGTGGTTAGTGTAGTTGGTTCCCTTAGGCACCCATACTTTAGTTATGTTTTTAGCTTTCACAAATGTACTCTTGTTAGTTTGGATCTTTTTTTGAATACAAGAGTAGGCTTTATGTCCATTCTTTCCGCAATGAAAGCATGTAGGTTTTTCAGTTTTTACATCTTTTGCTTTTACAAAGAAATTCTTTAGATACTTTTGTTGTTTGTTAGTTTTATATCCTAATCCGGCTTTATTAAAAACAGCTCTTTGATTTGAAAGAATAAGATTTAATTTTTCAGAGCTTTGTGTGAATTTTTCAACAATTGGTTTGTATTTATGTACCTCATTCTTAAGATTTAAATTTTCTTTAACTAGTTCTTCCTTATCCTTTTTAAGGGATTCAACATTTTGTGCAAGTGAGGTATTATTATCGAGTAGAGATTTTACTTTTAGATTTAATTCCTTAATTAGTGTTTTTCCCGTTTTATTTTCAATGCTAAGTTTTAAGTTTCTATTTTCTAGGTCAATGGTGTTAATATTTTTAACGCTCTCCTTCTCAATCAATAGGTTTTCAATATCTTCTTTCAGTTTTTGATTGGAGGCTTTTAACTCTTTATTCTTTGCTCCTAACATACTACAATCACCCATAAGTTCTTGAAAAGCTTCATACAATTCTTCTAAAGTAAAATTTATAGTTGAGTTTTGACATACCTCGTCGTCTTCGAATGCCATGAAGCACAAATTGGCGGTCTCTTCCTTCTCTTCCTCGGAGGATGATGTGTCACTATCATCCCATGTTGCCTTCAATGCCTTCTTCTTCTTCTTTCCAAAAAACTTCTTTTGTTGAGGGCATTCGGAACGAATGTGTCCCGGTCTCTTGCAATCGTAGCATATGATTGGGTCTCTTTCTTTTTCTTTTTCTTTTTCCCAATCATTTCTCCCTCCAAACTTTTTTCTTGGAAAGGGTTTCTTTCTCCTCATGAATTTTTTAAACTTCCTAACTATCAAACCCAAGTCCTCGTCCTCACTTTCTTCCTCACTCTCACTACTTTCTTCTTCACACATACTCGAAGTAGTCTTGAGTGCAATTGTCTTCTTCTTTGGCAAATCATCTTCATGTTGCTTCATCGTGAGCTCATGCGTCATCAATGAGCCCAAAAGTTGTTCTAGCCCCAAGGTGTTGAGGTCTTTGGCTTCTACGATCGCCGTGACCTTTGCTTCCCATGCTTTCGGCAAAGACCTGAGAATTTTACTTACAAGTTTCGGATTAGTATAAGATTTACCCAAACTCTTTAGACCATTAATTATATCGGTAAAGCGTGTAAACATGCATGTGATGGTTTCATTGGGTTCCATCTTAAACAACTCATATTTGTGAACTAGAATGTTCACTTTGGACTCTTTGACTTGATTTGTACCCTCGTGGGTAACTTCAAGCCTATCCCATATTTCCTTAGCGGAACTACATGTGGAGACTCTATTAAACTCATTTACATCTAGAGCACAAAATAATGAGTTCATGGCTCTTGAATTGAGTTGAGCCATCCTATCATCATTCTCATCCCAATCCTCCTCAGGTTTGGGAACTTGAATGCCATTAACCATGTGTGATGGTTCTTGTGGTCCCTTGACTATAACCCTCCACAAGGCATAGTCTTGTGCTTGAATGAAGATTCTCATTCTAGTCTTCCAATAGGTATAATTTGTCCCATTGAAGAGTGAGTCTATTGGTTGCTTGCCCCTCAGCAGGAACATTGTTAAAGGGTGTTGCCATCTAGATCTTTGGCTAAGACGGTTAGGTCTTTCAAGAAATACACAGAGCACCTGCTCTGATACCACTTGTTGCCCAGAGATGGTCACCCAAGAGGGAGGGTGAATTGGGTGTTTTAAAACTTTTGTCTAATTAAAAAATAAAACACACAAATGTATGAGCTAAAGCTAAAATAAAGCTATGAAGACAAACAATCGCAAACACAAGCTTTTATAGTGGTTCGGAGCCTCCACTGCTCCTACATCCACTTCCCAAAGCACCTTTGGGAATTTTCACTATAATCCACGATTACAGTACGGTAGTTTTGCGAGTTCACTACCCAACTCGTTGTTTTACACCGGACAAACAACAAACCCTATAACCCCCAATTTCACTTAGGCTTGGGACGCCTTTCCCTTGTTCCAAGTCTCTTGACTGGAACAAGCACCACAATGAAAGGTTTTACAAAGGATTGAAAAGCTCTAAATAAGCAAATATGACAATGATAAACAATAGAACCTGGAAGAATCCTTTTGCCGTTGGAAGCGTGGGAAATGATGATTCTTCCGATGTGGATCGCGTAGGCTTGAGTATGAGCTTTGAATCCTGAGCGGAAGAGAGTGATTGAGCTTGAAATCACTTGGGAAGCTTGAAAGCACTTGATTTCTTCACTTGAATGCACTCACTCCCTTGAACTTCTCTCTCTTGCTTCTCTCTTAAATGATCTAGCTTTGGGTTGGTGAAGAGTTGTTGAGAAGCACTTAAAAGGTCCCTTTTATAGCCCAAAAAGCAAATATAGCCGTTAGAGATAAAGTAAAAGAGATTTGAAATTCAAACCAAACCTGCAAAAGTTGTCAGTCGCGTCCCAGGCGCTCCGGAGACGTCTCCGCTTCAACGCGAGACGTCTCGGCTGTATAAATTTACTTTTCACTTTGTTTGGGGTCGACTCGGCACTTTACGGGGACGACTCTGAAATTGTACCGTTTGAATCCTTGTTTTTCTATTTTTCTGAGAGGGTCGTCTCTGTACTTTACGGGGACGTCTCGGCTTGTTTGCACTTTTTGCATGGGGACGACTCCGCTGCCTTGGGGACGACTCTGCTGTTATAACTCCGAAAAACATGTCTTCTGGAATTCTCTGAGAGAGTCGACTCCGCTCTTTCAGGGGACGTCTCCGATGCCTTAACTCCGAAAAAGACATCCTCTGGAAAACCCTGAGAGAGCCGACTCCGCTACATCAGGGACGACTCGGAAACTCAGCTTTTTACTTGCGGGGACGACTCCGCGTACTGTGGGGACGTCTCGCGCATATCTCTTGAAAACTGCCTTTCTGCCGCCACTGAGAGAGTCGACTCCGCTACTAGAGAGCCGACTCCGCTATCGCGGGGACGAGTCGGCAGGTGCCGGGGACGTCTCCAGACGTGCCAGTTCTTCCTGTTTGTGCCAGAGACGTCTCTGAGACAACCCGGAGATGTCTCGGCTGTCCCTGAACTTTTTCTTTCATCTCAAAAATTCTTCAATAAGTCCTTAAAAAATCATGGGAACTTGCCTAGACATTTCTTAACAATATTCTTAATAAAATACATGAAATCCTCAATTAAATTGTTAAGATAAATGAAATTATACTCTAGTGTTTTGTATTCATCAAAATCCATTAGGGGGTCAACAATTTTTCCTTGTAATTGATAGGGTGCAATCCTCCGAGTTTATTATACATTTATTGGGGCTCATCACGAAGTAATCTCCAGAGCTTACTCAACAGGCATTCGGAGATTGACTGATGCATAAGTGTGGAGTGATTGATTATAACCCTATTTGATTTTGATGAGCTCAAAGTATTTGAGTATATCTTATGTTTACTAATAAATTCAATCTAGTGTTTCAGTGAAATTCTTGTAATTTATGGTTAAGTGTCTCTAGATTTGGTTCAAGACATTTTGGATAAGTTAAGAAGTCAATTTGAACCAAAGTCTGAGACTCGAGTCGACTCCGGGAGATTACGAGTCGACTCCAAGCGTATCAGAAGCACTGGCACAGGCTCGAGTCGACTCCTGTACATTACGAGTCGACTCCGACTAAGAACAGACAGACGAACAGAAAGATCCAACTCAAAATCTATCAACGAGTCGACTCCTGAAGAACGCGAGTCGACTCCGATACTGCCGAGTCGACTCCAGGGTAGTATGAGTCGACTCCAGGGAGTTACAGACAGAAAGACAGAGAAGTTATTTTGGACCCTGAGAGCCGAGTCGACTCCTGAGGAACTCGAGTCGACTCCGATGGTTGGCAGGTCGACTCCAAAGGAAGCGAGAGTCGACTCCCAGTGTGATACAAGGCAAAAGTCAGAGAGCAACTTTCGGACACTGAGAGCCGAGTCGACTCCCGCAAAGTCCGAGTCGACTCCAAGACAGCGCTACCCCAAAAAGACAGAAGACTGTTTTTCGGATACTGAGAGCCGAGTCGACTCCGAAACAGTTCGAGTCGACTCCAGGATGGCACGAGTCAAAAGACAGAAGATCGGGAGTTCGGACTCTGAGCGCCGAGTCGACTCCCAGAATTTTCGAGTCGACTCAAGTGAGCAAAGTTGAAGAATACATCTATGGATTCCTTGGAATGAGTCGTGTTGCCCAAGGTGACAAGCCAAGAGGGGGGGGGGGTGAATTGGTTTCTTCTTGGTTTTAGCTATCTTACTTGTGTTAAATGAAGAGTTAGTAAACTTAACAATTCACAATACAAACAACAAGAAGTATAGTGGTTCGGTGCTCTCCTTAGCACCAACGTCCACTCCCCAAGCGACCCCTTGGAAATTCACTATAATCCCGTGGATTACAGTTGGATTGTTTTCCGGGCTCACAATCCAAAAACCTTTACACTTTGGTTTTCCGGGTTCACCAAAAACCTATGTTGGTTTTACGGGCTCACCAACGAACCTTTCCAATTGGTTTTCCGGGTTTACCAATCAACCTATTCCGTTGGTTTTGCGGGCTAACCAACCAACCTTTACAAGTAGTTTAACAAATAAAGAAGGAAGATTTAAACTCCTAGATGAGCAAATAAAACAATATAATCAACAAAGAAGAGTTTAGAAAGTATTTATCGCTTGTAGTGACTTCTCTCTTCTTTGTCAAGGATGCTTCACTCTTCAAGGGAGGATGGAGCTCTTGATGACTCTTTGAATCTGCTCAACCCCTTTCTTTGATTCTTGAATGAAGCACTTGGATGAAGAAGATTAGGGCACTTTCTCTTTCTTGTGTACTCTTTGATATTCTTTGGAAAGGATGTTTTATCTGATGAATAGTGCCCCTTTAAATAGCTTCCTACATCCATTGGACAAGCCCCAATGGTTAGAATTCAAAAACTAGCCGTTACTCACTTTTGGAAGGATAAAAAGTACATCTGCAGAACTAGCCGTTATGCTTCAGCCCGTGTTTGGGTCGGCTCAACCTGTCCTTGGGTCGACCCAACTTTCACTTGGGTCGACTCAAACATTCCTTGGGTCGACCCTCTCAGAAACACAGAAACTTTATAATTCAGCCTTCCTTCACTTGGGTCGACCCAACCTTTCTTTGGGTCGACTCAAAGTTCACTTGGGTCGACTCAACTTCTTCTTGGGTCGACCCTAACAGGGTTTTCAGAGAACCTTTTCTGTCTTCTTTTCTGTCTTGCCTTTGGGTCGACCCTCTCAGGGTTTGGGTCGACTCAAGCTTGGGTCGACTCAACTACTTCTTGGGTCGACCCTCTCAGTAAATCCAGAGAACCATTTTTCTGTCTTGTTTTGAGGATCTTGATCCTTGGGTCAACTCATGCTTTCTTTGGGTCGACGCAACTCACTGTTCATCTTTGCCATTTTTGCAGAAGTATGCCAAATATTTTCTTGATGTGCCGGGGTCGACCCAATCATCCTTTGAGTCGACTCAATCCACACTTTGCTGCATCTCAAGGTTAGATTCATTCAAATGAACAATGAAATGTATCTATATCAATTAATACAAAATATACTGAGAGTAATAAACTTATAAATGAAGTATCGATTTAACTTATAACATACTCTAGATCATTGCTTGTTAATCATCAAAATAACACTATCATCCTCAATCTCCCCCTTTTTGATGATTACAAAATAAAGAGTATGAGCCTATTGATACTTATCTTAAATTCAGTTTTTGAAAGGGTTTAACTTGCTGAATTTCAGCTTTTCATATATAAGAGTGAAGTCTCCCCCTATATCATTTAAATGTTGCCAATTTGACTTTTTGTGTTACTCCCCCTTTCATTTATAATTCATTAAACATGAAACTCCAAAAATTTGAGATAAAACATGAGTTTCAGGTTATGTATCGAGGTGTGAAAGGTGCGTGCCAAATTCTGAATTTATGTGTGCCAAATTCTGAAATTTGATATAAATTGTTGAGTTGAACATTTTCATTGTTGCAAATTGCTCCTCCTTGGATGTATATGCTTTCCTATATGATTTTCAATTTGTTTTACAAATTATTTTACTTTCTTTCTTTACTTCTCTCCTTATTACTCTTTCTTTACTTCTCCCCCTTTTTGTTACTCTATTTACTTTTATCTTTACTTCTCCCCTATTTACTCTTTCTTTACTTCTCCCTCGTTTTGTTATCATCAAATAGGTACATGGGAAAAGATGCAATAAATAACAACCATTCAAACTTCATTGATCAAAATAGGAACATTTGAGTACATTCATGTCCAAAAATAAAAGCAGATACAATGTTCCTTAATCAAGATTTAAAGATACATGATAAAAGCAAGATACATATGAAAACTAGATATCTAGCCTAGGCTCTAAACAGAAATGCTAATATCAGCCTAGGGAGAATCTAATGGCTGGGATCTAGTCCTCATCCTCCTAGTGTACGTGGCGAGGGGAGGTCGAGCCTGGTGAGACTGTGTCTGGCGTGGAGCACGACGAGCTGGATGACTCTGTGCCGAAATCTCTGACTCAGCAGCCTGTGGCACAGATGGTCCATGGGTCTCTCTCTCTCTCCGGAGTGCTCCTATCTGCTGCCTCAGATCACTGATCTCAGCAGACATGACGTCCAATCGGCTCATCAGCCCGTCAGTGATAGTCCTCGCCTGAGCTGACATGAGCTCAGTCATCCTGCTCCAGAACTCATCCGTATCTCTCGGAGGAACGGATGACGATGGTCTAGCCTCTGAAGGTGCAGTAGGATGATCCATATGCTCCTCATCCTCAGCCTCTGGTGCATCTCCCTCTGGTGCCTCACCCTGAATGCCTGCTCCAGTGTTAATCCACTGTCCGTTCACTTTCTCATATCCCATGCGTATAAGTGTCCGTGCAGTGTATGTGTCAGTATGAAGCAGACTCTTGGATGCCTCCCCCTCAACAGATATACCATGCTGCCGAAAAATCAAAGTGAGTATCATACCATAAGGTAGTGATACCCTAGAGTTGCAGATCACTTTCCTCATCTGTCTCAGTATCATGGCCAGAAGATTTAGGGGAATCTCCTGAATCATACACTCCATCACTGCTAGATCTCGCTCTGTGATGAGATCGAATCTCCCGGTCTTTGGAAATAAAATTCTGTTTATTATACTGAGCAGTAATCTCATTTCAGCAGAAAGAGAACTAGCTATTACCTTCTCGGAAAAGTTGAAGTTCTCATTTTTCATGATCAACTGTAGGGCTCTCAGTTTATCTTCTGGCCTTTCCGGAGTGGCTCCTACGCAGGGTAGATGAAGTAGCTCACTCAAGCTCTCCTCGGAAACTCGAACTCGAATTCCTCGAACTTCCGAAACAAGCCATCCCATACCAGTTTTAAGGAAGGCATAGAACTCTTGAACCAATCCGGGGTAGATCAACACATCTAGGGAGCAAAGATACTCCCAACCTTGCCTTTGGATCCATTCCCTCAACCGAAACCCTTCTTGATCAAAGAACTCGGAATGGATCCTTCTCCCCGTTGTAACCGGTCTCCCCGCAAATCTTGCAAGTATAGCAGAGGGGGAAGGAGGAGGAGGTGGCTCCGCACGTGCCTCACGTTGTGGAGACACGGTAGATGGCTCCGTAGGTTGCCTTTCCTCATGTTGGATCCGTGTGACTCTTCCGGATCTCTTGGCTACGGCTCTTTTGGGTCCCATTTCTCCAAGATCTTAAGGTAATCTACTATTTGGAGGAGTTTGGAGAGTGGGGATTAGAGTATTCAGAAGAGGACAAGGGCAAACAGTGCCCTAACATTGCTCTCGGGTCCCCCTTTTAACAGTGGGGTCCCGACGTTGGGTCGACTCAAGAATTTTCTTGGGTCGACTCAACGTTGGGTCGACCCTATTCTGGGTTGGGTCGACCCAAGTGCAGAATTTTTCTTTTCTCTTCCTTTTTCCGTCTAAAAATTCTCCTTGCTTCCAATCCTTATAAATTCTTTCTGGGACAATGATACATGAGTAAGGAATCTATAGATAACAAGTTTGACTCATGTTTCATGGGTTTTTAGAAATTGGAGGAATGTATCATGAAACTACTAGCTCCCTTTTATATTTCTTCAATAAAAAGGATCACATATGCCTAATTCCCTCCTTAGCATGCAGAATCTATCTTCACTCAATGGTTTTGTAAATATGTCGGCTAATTGTTTTTCAGTGCATATATGCTCAATACATATGTTTCCATTTTGCACATGATCCCTAATAAAATGATACCTTATCTCTTTGTGTTTGGCTTTAGAATGCTGAACTGGATTTTTAGTAAGATTGATGGCACTAGTATTATCACATTTAATAGAAATATTATCTAGCTTAACTCCATAGTCCTCTAGTTGTTGCTTAAGCCATAATACTTGAGCACAACAACTACCAGCAGCTATATATTCAGCTTCAGCTGTGGACAGTGTCACTGAATTCTGCTTTTTGCTAAACTATGATACTAAGTTATTTCCTAAGAATTGACATGTGCCACTTGTGCTCTTCCTATCTAATTTGCATCCGGCAAAATCCGCATCTGAATATGCAAACAAATCTAGACAGGAGTCTCTTGAGTACCATAATCCTATATTGGTGGTTCCTCTTAAATATCTAAGGATTCTTTTAACAGCACTTAAATGTGACTCCTTAGGATCCGATTGGTATCTAGCACATATTCCTACACTAAATACGATGTCGGGTCTACTAGCAGTAAGGTAGAGCAAGGATCCAATTAGTCCTCTATAGAGCTTAATATCAATACTCTTGCCTTTTTCATCTTTGTCTAGCTTACTAGTAGGATTCATTGGAGTGCCTACTCCTTTATGATTTTCATTCCCAAACTTCTTTAGTATTTCCTTTGTATACTTAGTTTGATGAATGAAAATGCCTTCTTTAGTTTGTTTGATTTGTAATCCTAGAAAGAAGCTTAGTTCTCCCATCACTCTCATTTCAAATTCTCCATGCATTAAATCAGCAAATTCTTTGCAAAGAGTATCATTTGTGGCACCAAAGATTATGTCATCTACATATATTTGTACCACTAATAGATTTTTGTCCTTTCTTTTGAGAAATAGAGTTTTATCTACATTTTCTCTACTAAAGTCATTATTAAGCAGAAATTTGCTTAATCGATCATACCAAGCCCTTGGTGCTTGCTTTAATCCATATAAAGCCTTATGTAGTTTAAACACATGATTTGGCAATTCATGATTCTCAAAACCAGGAGGTTGTTCTACATATACTTCTTCCTCAATAAAACCATTTAAGAATGCACTTTTTACATCCATTTGATACAATTTGAAATCCATGAAATATGCAAATGCTAGAAGTAGTCTAATGGCCTCTAATCTAGCTACAGGAGCAAATGTTTTATCAAAATCTATTCCTTCTTCTTGATTGTATCCCTTAGCTACAAGTCTAGCCTTATTTCTTATAACTAACCCATTTTCATCTAATTTATTTCTAAATATCCATTTTGTTCCAATTACTGAGTTATGCTTTGGTCTTTCAGTTAATGTCCATACATTACTTCTTTTGAATTGATTTAATTCATCTTGCATGGCATTTATCCAATTAGTATCTTTTTCAGCTTCTTCATAAGTCTTAGGTTCTAATTGTGAAACAAAAGCAAGATAATCATTTAAGTTTCTAAGAGATGATCGAGTTCTTACCCCTTGAGATGGATCACCAATGATTAAGTCTTTAGGGTGTCCATATGCATACCTCCATTCCTTTGGCAAGCTCTGGGATTGTGGTGGCACGCAATCATCTCCCTTATCTTGAATTGGCACGTCATTAATATTCAACTTTTCAAAGTCAACAATTCCTGTATCATCATCAACAATATTTTCTTTCCTAGCAGACTCACTATCAGACTCATCAAATATAATATTGACTGATTCTTCTACTACTAGAGTTCTTTTATTGAATACTCTGTATGCCCTGCTCGATGTGGAGTATCCTAAGAAGATACCTTCATCTGACTTGGCATCAAATTTACTTAGATCCTCCTTGCCATTGTTTAAGATGAAACATCTACATCCAAATACTTTAAGATATTTAGCAGTTGGTTTCTTATTCTTCCAAAGTTCGTAAGGAGTTTTCTTGGTTATTGGTCGTATTAAAACTCAATTTAGAATATGGCAAGCAGTGCTTATAGCTTCAGCCCAAAAGTACTTTGGAAGATTGACTCACACAACATTGTGCGTGCCATTTCTGCCAATGTCCTATTTTTCCTTTCAACAACCCCATTTTGTTGAGGCGTTCTAGGTGCTGAAAATTGATGTGAAATACCATTTTTAGTACAAAATTCTTCAAAGCGTTGATTTTCAAATTCAGTACCATGATCACTTCGAATTGCTACTAAGATGAGTTTCTTTTCATTTATGATATTATTGTATAGTTTCAAGAATTCTGAAAATGCTTCACTCTTATGTGCCAAAAATGAAACCCATGTATATCTTGAAAAATCATCAACAATAACTAGTCCATACTTCTTCCCTCCTAGACTCGCAGTTCTAGTGGGTCCAAATAAATCCATGTGTATAAGTTCAAAAGGC
Source organism: Phoenix dactylifera (assembly GCF_009389715.1). NCBI lineage: Eukaryota > Viridiplantae > Streptophyta > Magnoliopsida > Arecales > Arecaceae > Phoenix > Phoenix dactylifera. The sequence goes on along the minus strand of NW_024067944.1, from coordinate 28,674 downwards.
CTAGTTGTTGATACTATATTCTTTGATTTGAAAGATGATCTAGTTTGTTTTTCCAAAGAACATGGTCCACAGATTTTATCCTTTTCAAAAATCAATTTTGGCACATCCTTTATTAATTCCTTCTTGACTAGTTTTGAGATTAATTCCATACTAGCATGTCCTAGTCTACGATGCCAAAGCCAACTTGTTTCATTTTTCTTTTCTTCATTAGTAATTAAGCATAATCCATTTTTCTTGCCTACATCATGAAGATCTACCAAGTAAATATTTCTTTGCCTTTGTCCTACAAGTACAATGCTATTATCTTTAGGATTTGTGATTATGCATATAGATGCTTCAAATGTGACTTTAAACCCTTTATCACAAAATTGACTTATGCTAAGCAGATTATGCTTCAATCCCTTAACTAATAAGACATTTTCTATAAAAATGGATGGAGTAATGAAAATTTTACCCTTTCCAATGATATGTCCTTTACCATTGTCTCCATAGGTTACTACTCCACCCTTCTTTGATTCCAAGGTGACAAATTGGTCTACGTCACCGGTCATGTGTCTTGAACAGCCGCTATCTAGATACCATCGTTTTTCCACTTTATCAGCTGCAAGACACCCCTGCAATCAAGATCAAGAAAGAGCTTTAGGTACCCAAGCTATGTTGGGTCCTTTAGGGTTAGTACTTGATGTTCCTTTTGGAACCCAAACTTTCTTGAATTTAATCTTTTGATTAATACTTAATTTGTTTTGACTGGACTTTCTATAGTTATATTCATATGCTTTATGTCCTAATTTGTTGCAGCAATGACAAGTAATATTTTCATTTTTAGCTTTTACAAAAATGTTCTTTAAGAATTTTTGTTTCCTATTTGTTTTATATCCTAATCCAGCCTTATCATATACAGCATTTTGACTATCAAGAATCATATTTAATTTGGTAGAGCTAAGTGTAAATTTATCTACCAAGGATTTATATTTTTCAGCATCATCTTTTAACTTGATGTTTTCAGCAATTAGAATCTTGGTTTCATTTGTAAGTTTCCTACTTAATGTTTCATAGTTATGAGACAGTTTTAACTTATCTTTGATAAGAGATTGATTTTCTTCTTTTAGAACTTTATTTTTAATGATAAGCTTCTTATGTTCTTCCATAAGTTCTAAGAATGCATTATGTAATTCGTCAACAGTAAAATCACATTCAAGTTCAGAATCTACCTCATCGTCATTGGCCATATGACACATTTGGGCCATCTCTTGATGATCTTCCTCTTCCGAACTTGACTCCTCACTTTCACTCCATTCAGCCATGAAGTTCTTCTTTTTCAGTTTTCTTGCCATCCATTTCAAATCTGGGCAATCTATCTTATAATGCCCGGGTTTGTTACACTCATAGCAAATAGGAGTTTCTTTTTCTTTTTCTTTGTCCTTACCCTTTTCTTTGCTTGAGCTACCTTTGAGAAAGGGTTTCTTTTTATAAAATCTATTCTTACCTCTCATAAATTTTCTGAATTTTCTTCCAAGCACAGCCATCCCTTCTTCATCAAATTCATCATCATTATCTGAATCTTCTGATTCAGTTTGTTGTTTAGGGGTGGTAGTCTTTAGGGCAATGGGCTTTCTTCTCTTGACCTCTTCTTCCGAATTTTCCCTCATTGTCAACTCATGGGTCATGAGTGATCCTAGAAGTTCCTCTAATTGCAGTGTGTTGAGGTCCTTAGCTTCCTGAATTGCGGTTACCTTGGTCTCCTAAATTCTTGGTAGAGACCTGAGAATTTTTTGCACCAATTCAGAGTTAGTGTAAGACTTTCCTAAACTCTTAAGCCCATTTATAATTTGAGTAAAACGAGTAAACATATCAGTTATGGACTCAGTAGATTCCATTTTAAACAATTGATACTTGTGTACTAATATGTTTATTTTTGACTCCTTAACTTGATTGGTCCCTTCATGAGTGACCTCAAGTTTGTCCCAAATTTCTTTAGCAGAGATGCAAGTAGATATTCTGTTAAATTCATTTATATCTAAAGAGCAATAAAGTATATTTATAGCTTTTGTATTTAATTGTGCCAATCTTATATCACTTTCATTCCAATCCATTTCTGGTTTGGGTATGATAGTGCCCTCTATATTAAGTGTGGGTGTGTGAGGCCCTCTAGTAATGATGTACCATAATTCATTGTCTAAAGCTTGAATGAATATCCTCATCCTAGCTTTCCAATATGTGTAGTTTGTGCCATTAAATAGAGGTGGTCTATTTGCGGATTGCCCCTCACTCATAACACATCCCACTTGGGTTGTCATGATCTTTAACTCTTGATTGTGAGATCAATGAGTACTATTGGAGCACCTTGCTCTGATACCACTTTCGGATACTGAGAGCCGAGTCGACTCCGAAACAGTTCGAGTCGACTCCAGGATGGCACGAGTCAAAAGACAGAAGATCGAAAGTTCGGACTCTGAGCGCCGAGTCGACTCCCAGAATTTTCGAGTCGACTCAAGTGAGCAAAGTTGAAGAATACATCTATGGATTCCTTGGAATGAGTCGTGTTGCCCAAGGTGACAAGCCAAGAGGGGGGGGTGAATTGGTTTCTTCTTGGTTTTAGCTATCTTACTTGTGTTAAATGAAGAGTTAGTAAACTTAACAATTCACAATACAAACAACAAGAAGTATAGTGGTTCGGTGCTCTCCTTAGCACCAACGTCCACTCCCCAAGCGACCCCTTGGAAATTCACTATAATCCCGCGGATTACAGTTGGATTGTTTTCCGGGCTCACAATCCAAAAACCTTTACACTTTGGTTTTCCGGGTTCACCAAAAACCTATGCTGGTTTTACGGGCTCACCAACGAACCTTTCCAATTGGTTTTCCGGGTTTACCAATCAACCTATTCCGTTGGTTTTGCGGGCTAACCAACCAACCTTTACAAGTAGTTTAACAAATAAAGAAGGAAGATTTAAACTCCTAGATGAGCAAATAAAATAATATAATCAACAAAGAAGAGTTTAAAAAGTATTTATCGCTTGTAGTGACTTCTCTCTTCTTTGTCAAGGATGCTTCACTCTTCAAGGGAGGATGGAGCTCTTGATGACTCTTTGAATCTGCTCAACCCCTTTCTTTGATTCTTGAATGAAGCACTTGGATGAAGAAGATTAGGGCACTTTCTCTTTCTTGTGTACTCTTTGATATTCTTTGGAAAGGATGTTTTATCTGATGAATAGTGCCCCTTTAAATAGCTTCCTACATCCATTGGACAAGCCCCAATGGTTAGAATTCAAAAACTAGCCGTTACTCACTTTTGGAAGGACAAAAAGTACATCTGCAGAACTAGCCGTTATGCTTCAGCCCGTGTTTGGGTCGGCTCAACCTGTCCTTGGGTCGACCCAACTTTCACTTGGGTCGACTCAAACATTCCTTGGGTCGACCCTCTCAGAAACACAGAAACTTTATAATTCAGCCTTCCTTCACTTGGGTCGACCCAACCTTTCTTTGGGTCGACTCAAAGTTCACTTGGGTCGACTCAACTTCTTCTTGGGTCGACCCTAACAGAGTTTCCAGAGAACCTTTTCTGTCTTCTTTTCTGTCTTGCCTTTGGGTCGACCCTCTCAGGGTTTGGGTCGACTCAAGCTTGGGTCGACTCAACTACTTCTTGGGTCGACCCTCTCAGTAAATCCAGAGAACAATTTTTCTGTCTTGTTTTGAGGATCTTGATCCTTGGGTCGACTCATGCTTTTCTTGGGTCGACCCAATTCACTGTTCATCTTTGCCATTTTTGCAGAAGTGTGCCAAATATTTTCTTGATGTGCCGGGGTTGACCCAATCATCCTTTGGGTCGACTCAATCCACACTTTGCTGTATCTCAAGGTTAGATTCATTCAAATGAACAATGAAATGTATCTATATCAATTAATACAAAATATACTGAGAGTAATAAACTTATAAATGAAGTATCGATTTAACTTATAGCATACTCTAGATTATTGCTTGTTAATCATCAAAATAACACTATCATCCTCAAGTCGACTCCAAAAGTGCCAGGTCAGCTCCAGACTTTGGAAAGTCGACTCCGGGTTAAGTCGAGTCGACTTCCAGTCGAGAAGGGCACTTTAATTCAAATCTGGAACAGTTGCCGAGCCGACTCCAGAAAAGCATGAGTCGACTCCTGCTGCAGCCGAGTCGACTCCAGATCGCGCGAGTCAACTCCGATCCCAACGGAAACATTGTCAGGATGTGCAGAATGTGCAGAACGGCTAGAATATTGTGTCTAACGACTAGTTTCCATGGGAAATGGCTTAAATAGCCACAGAGAACTGTAGCAAGGTAGAGAAGCGACATTCTATTCAAAGAAAACAAGAAATCTTCATCTACCAAAGGATTTCAAAGGAAAAGAAGGAAGAGGGGCCATTAACTCCATCCAACCAACTCTTCCCAGCATTAAAGAAGTCTCCTTCAGTCTTCAAGTCTTCAAAACATTCAAGAGGAGACCACCGAGTTCGAGAAGCCCTCCTCTACATCTTCATAAATTCGTTTGAGGGCTCTTAACTTCTCTCTTATTTATATCGCTGAATATCTGCTTGTTTAGAAGCTGTATTTTTCTGTTTGTTTTTCAATCCATTTGTTCCTTACTTGATTCAATCAGGGGATTGAATCAAGGATGTAAAGGTTTGTTGGTGAGCCTAGGTTGAAACCAACGTGTAAGGGTTTGATTGTGATCTCGGAAAAACAATCGGGTGGTTCTAGTCGGTGAGCCTGGAAAAACCGACCGAGTTCGTTGTGATCTCGTAAAATAACAAGTTAGGTTGTGAGCTTGTAAAACAACCGGCTGTAATCCGAGGGGTTATAGTGAATTCCCAAGTGAGGCTTGGAGAGTGGACATAGGAGCAAGGGTTAGCTCCGAACCACTATAAATTTCCTTGTATTTGTGATTGTCTTGTTGTCTCTTACTTTCATTTCATACACTGCACATAGCATCTAATTAATCCACTTGCAAAAAGCATTAATTAGTTATTCACAAACCTTTTAATTGCTATAATTATTTTAAGACCCAATTCATCCCCCCTCTTGGGTTGTCTATAGAGGTATGATAGGATCTTTATTGTATCTCACTGCAAGTAGACCTGATATCATGTTTAGTGTATGCATGTGTGCTAGATATCAGTCTAATCCTAAGGAATCTCATCTAATTACAGTCAAGAGAATCTTTAAATACCTAATAGGAACAAAAAATATAGATTTATGGTATTCTAAAGAATCTAGCCTAAACTTAATAGGATACACAGATTCAGACTTTACTGGTTGTAAACTTGATAGAAAAAGCACCAGCGGGTCATGTCAATTCTTAGGAAAAAATTTAATCTCATAGTTTAGCAAGAAACAAAACTCGGTTGCATTATCTACTGCTGAAGCTGAATATGTTGCTGCCGGAAGTTGTTGTGCTCAAATCATGTGGATCAAACAACAACTGAAAGATTATGGAATTAAACAAGATAAAATTCCCATTAATTGTGACAATACAAGTGCTATTAACTTAACTAAGAATCCAATTCAGCACTCAAGAACCAAACACATTGAAATAAGACATCACTTCATAAGAGATCATGTACTGAATGGTGATGTTACACTTCAATTTATTTGCACTGATGATCAACTAGCTGACATCTTTACAAAACCCTTGAGTGAAGAGAGATTTAGTGTGCTTAGGAGAGGATTAGGAGTGATTGATCCATCCTAGTGATGTTCTCTTCTAGTTCATTGATTTTGATGATTAGGTTGTGTTAAATATAGAGTTTCTCATCGATGATTATCAAATCAGATCATAAACTTAGTGATTATCCCTTGATTGGCATGAAAATAGCATGATTTTTAAGTGCGTGCCAGAGTTCGAGTCGACTCGGATATGTTTCAGAGTCGACTCATGAGGGGGAGTCGACTCGCACACAGATGGGAGTCGACTCGAGGTCGATGGCAACATATGGGGAGTCGACTCGCACATATTTTGGAGTCGACTCGAGGTCGAGTCGACTCGCGACTTACTGGAGTCGACTCGTGGTCGGGAATCCGATGTTTTAATCCTAATCGAAGCATTTAATCAACACTTCTATTCACCGCCTCCACTGTTCACAAACCCTAGAGCCGTCTCTGACCTCGTCTCCGACCTCCATTAGGGCTTTTCCGTCGAGCTTCTTCCAACCATTAGGACTTTTCCCCCTCTCTAGGTCTACTATGCCTCGTAAGGTAGTTGTCCCGAGCCGGAAGAGGCCCCAACCCGTGAGCGACACCGAGCGACGGTCAAAGGCTCGGAATGATCCCGTAAGGCCACAACCTCCGGTTCCTTCCCCGCCGAGGCCGGTTCCCTCGCGTCCGTGCGCCGGGAAGGCGGTCTCCACCGGGAGGTATCTCAACTTTGACTACCTCTCCTGGGAAGGCTTCACAATAGGGGATAGGTTAAGGGCCCAAGGGTTAGAGATGTTTTGCTCCCTAGATCTCCCTACTTATCCGGGGCTAGTTAGGGAGTTTTACGGGACAATAGCCAGGGTTCATGGTGGGATACAGGGAACCGTAGCCGGTGTCCCTTTATTCATTTTAGAGGATTTTATAGCACAAATCCTACATCTTCCCCAAGTAGGGGTGTTTCCCACTCACCCGGCCGATAGGACTGAGGCCCTTACGGCCATATTAGGGAGTCCACCCCAGTCCTCATTAGATGAGGTGTCCGCTAGTCAGCTTTCAGTTGAAATGCGGCTCCTCCTGAGTATTATATCTAGGACCCTCTTTTCCAAGACCGGCCGCTTTGACTTTGTATCCAAGAGGGACCTAGCCCTAATGTACTATATTCTCCAAGATACCCCAATTAACTTCCCTAAGCTGATCTACAAATACCTATGTGAGCCACTAGACAAACCTAGGCTCACCCTTCCATATGGGATGTTGTATACCCTGATTTTTAGGGAGTCCGAGGTCCCCATTTCTGAGGGGGAACCTCTCGCGCACTGCGATACACAGATCGCATGGGTGAGGGAACCCTTCACAGGATGGGATTTGATAAGATTGAGGGAGTCTGGGTCAGGAAATCATCCTCTTCCACACCTACTACTCGACACTCCCCCAGCCCTGATCATGATTCTGACTTTTCCACCTATCCCTCCACCTCAGCACCATCCACTTCAGCCGGACCCTCCTCTTCAGCACCTCCTACTCAGCCACTAGAGGTCCGGATCTCTCCTGAGCAGCTCCGGGAGCTGCGGCAGGAGATCGTGCAGGATCTTCGGGACGACCTACTGAGGGAGCTCCGAGGTCCAGCCACTGCCCCCTCTTCTGCATTGGTTCCCTCATTGTCAGCCGTGACCGAGATGACGGCTCATCTGAGGGAAGAGATTTACAACGTCAGAAGCCTTATACAAGCCCAGTTCTCAAATATGAGTGATGTCACAAGCAACACAAGAAAGATGCGAGATGACATCCGACACGACTTGGGCAGCCAGAGTCAGAGGGCCGAGCGTCTGGCGAATGTGTTGATCTCCAAGTTGGATACCCTTCAGGAGAGTCTGATTGAGCTCTCCTCGATCCACAGTAGGGCCACCTCGGCGATCATCACGCAGCTAGGGAACGTCACAGATGGGGTCAGTCTACTTATGGAACAATCAAGACTGAGCAAGGGAGCCACATCCTCCTCAAAGAAGCCGTAGCTTGCTTTTTCATTTTGACATGTACTTACTACTTTACTCTTTGTATCTACAAGTGTACCTACATATACAATCAATACAATGAGTAGACAATTTTCTTCAATACTGTGCAAATTTAATCTCTAATTGCTTGTGTGATGTGCTTTCTTCCTTTTTGCTATGATGACAAAAAGGGAGAGAAAATATATTGAATAGACATGTAAAGGGAATCAATGAAAATCAATAAAAAGCAAACTTTTAAAAGACACAATAATTTGCTCTTAGTGGATTCAATACCTCGAGGCTCATTATCTCTCTGTTGGGGCTCCTAACGGAGTAATCTCCAGAATCTATTCAAGGGATATTCGGAGATTAGTTGAATCATACTCAAGAACAAATTGGCAGATTTTTCCTCTAAAAACCGAAAATTTAAGTTCAAAAGCTTCAATACACTAAAAGAAATTTCAGAGAATCAAAACAAAGTTGAATGCATGTGTTGAGGGGGAGAATCTGAATTTTTAAGAAAGCAAACTCATTAAATATATATAAGCCAAACAATTGATTGCATGACATGAAGGCTTATATAATTCCAAATGAAAGGGGGAGCTTTAACTTCAAAATTTACTGTTTCACACCTTTCAGTTTTGGATAAATTAAAATAACTAGACACTTGAATTCATTTTAAAATTTTACTATAAATCTTCTTGTTTGTTGAGCAATTCACTTTACATATACTCAATGTTTTGTCATCATCAAAAAGGGGGAGATTGTGGAGTGATTGATTATAACCCTATTTGATTTTGATGAGCTCAAAGCATTTGAGTATATCTTATGTTTACTAATGAATTCAATCTAGTGTTTCAGAGAAATTCTTGTAAATTTATGGTTAAGTGTCTCTAGATTTGGTTCAAGACATTTTGGATAAGTTAAGAAGTCAATTTGAACCAAAGTCTGAGACTCGAGTCGACTCCGGAAGATTACGAGTCGACTCCAAGCATATCAGAAGCACTGGCACAGGCTCGAGTCGACTCCTGTACATTACGAGTCGACTCCGACTGAGAACAGACAGACGAACAGAAAGATCCAACTCAAAACCTGTCAACGAGTCGACTCCTGAAGAACGCGAGTCGACTCCGATACTGCCGAGTCGACTCCAGGGAGTTACAGACAGAAAGACAGAGAAGTTATTTTGGACTCTGAGAGCCGAGTCGACTCCTGAGGAACTCGAGTCGACTCCGATGGTTGGCAGGTCGACTCCAAAGGAAGCGAGAGTCGACTCTCAGTGTGATACAAGGCAAAAGTCAGAGAACAACTTTCGGACACTGAGAGCCGAGTCGACTCCCGCAAAGCCCGAGTCGACTCCAAGACAGCGCTACCCCAAAAAGACAGAAGACTGTTTTTCGGATACTGAGAGCCGAGTCGACTCCGAAACAGTTCGAGTCGACTCCAGGACGACACGAGTCAAAAGACAGAAGATCGGAAGTTCGAACTCTGAGCGCCGAGTTGACTCCCAGAATTTCCGAGTCGACTGAAGTGAGCAAAGTTGAAGAATACATCTATGGATTCCTTGGAATGAGTCGACTCCAAAAGTGCCAGGTCAGCTCCAGACTTTGGGGAGTCGACTCCGGGTTAAGTCGAGTCGACTCCCAGTCGAGAAGAGCACTTTAATTCAAATCCGGAACAGTTGCCGAGCCGACTCCAGAAAAGCATGAGTCGACTCTTGCTGCAGCCGAGTCGACTCCAGATCGCGCGAGTCGACTCCGATCCCAACGGAAACATTGTCAGGATGTGCAGAATGTGCAGAATGGCTAGAAGATTGTGTCTAACGGCTAGTTTCCGTGGAGAATGGCTTAAATAGCCACAGAGAACTATAGCAAGGTAGAGAAGCGACATTCCATTTAAAGAAAACAAGAAATCTTCATCTACCAAAGGATTTCAAAGAAAAAGAAGGAAGAGGGGCCATTAACTTCATCCAACCAACTCTTCCCAGCATTAAAGAAGTCTCCTTCAGTCTTCAAGTCTTCAAGACATTCAAGAGGAGACCACCGAGTTCAAGAAGCCCTCCTCTACATCTTCATAAATTCGTTTGAGGGCTCTTAACTTCTCTCTTATTTATATCGCTGAATATCTGCTTGTTTAGAAGCTGTATTTTTCTGTTTGTTTTTCAATCCATTTGTTCCTTACTTGATTCAATCAGGGGATTGAATCAAGGGTGTAAAGGTTTGTTGGTGAGCCTAGGTTGAAACCAACGTGTAAGGGTTTGATTGTGATCCCGAAAAAACAATCGGATGGTTCTAGTCGGTGAGCCTGGAAAAACCAACCGAGTTCGTTGTGATCTCGTAAAACAACAAGTTAGGTTGTGAGCTTGTAAAACAACCGGCTGTAATCCGAGGGGTTATAGTGAATTTCCAAGTGAGGCTTGGGGAGTGGACGTAGGAGCAAGGGTTAGCTCCGAACCACTATAAATTTTCTTGTGTTTGTGATTGTCTTGTTGTCTCTTACTTTCATTTCATACACTGCACATAGCATCTAATTAATCCACTTGCAAAAAGCATTAATTAGTTATTCCCAAACCTTTTAATTGCTATAATTATTTTAAGACCCAATTCACCCCCCCCCCCCTCTTTGGTTGTCTATCTGGGCAACAATAAGGATTAGTTTTTCATTTACATTCAAGTTATTCCTATATAAAAATTTTAAAAAAAAATTTGCTTGCTCATTTAATCAGTACAACCTAATGACATTCCATAAACTTTAAAAAAAATCATTGAATATTTGCTGCATTTAGTATTAAGCATTTGCATAAAATAATTTAAGGGCAAAACCCATTAAAAAGATATGGTCGGAAAGTTATTACCTGTCCTTAGCCCAAAAATCACCACCTTGCATACTTATCCTAAGCCAAATTGAATTAAAATCAAATTGGATGTTGGCCTTAGGTTTTCGAGCTCAATTTGGCTCTTGGAAAGAAGCGGCTGAAAGCCACTCCAGTGAGAATTTAGTAATTAGTGATGTCTAGAAAAGTTTTACAACAGTGAGAACTGTTACGGGTATTGTGGTAGTGGTGTATCTCTTCTGGCACCACCACACACCCCGGAACTTTTCTGGTCACTGATTACTGGATCGCTTAACTGGTAAGCTCAAGCTTAATCTGAAAGGAAGATTAGGAGTTGTCTAATCTAGAGAGAATTTCAAAAAACTTTTTAACCTGATAAATCTCTGTGCAACTAGATTTAAGAAGCTACTAAATCTCACTTAATTCTAAGACTAATAGGGTCAAATTGTTGTGTGGTGTTGGTTGTGGTCATCTGTATCTAGCCCTTCTCTTCGTTTAGGATTTCGTTCATTGTAGGAGTCAAATCTAATGAAGTGCTGATAATGTATGCATGGTAGAAGGTCATTAAGGGATAAGTTAACCCCATTTGATCCTTAGATTGACAGAACTTTTCATCACAACCTGCGAACTATAAACCAACCGTCAATCTCTACAATGGGTGAACATATTAGAACTTTGAATGAGTTGTTCGCACCCGCATCCGCTAGTCCCCCTACTTGCATAGTATTACCAATTAATAATGCAGCCCAATTCGAGATTCGGGCTGCAACAATAAACATGTTACCCAAATTTCATGGGTTCGAGAGTGAACAACCCTATATTCATCTAAACAAATTTTTGACCATCCGTCGAATGTTTAGAAATCAAAACTTAGATGAAGAGGGTATTAAAATTAAGGTTGTTTCCCATGACTTTAGAGGATCGTGCTGCTGCATGGCTATATTCCCTTGCTTCAAATTCCATCACATCATGGGAACAACTATCTAAGAAGTTCGTGGCTAAGTTCTATCCCATGGTAAAAACTGAAAAAATTAAGGATGCCATCAGAACTTTTAGAGAAAAATCTGAGGAGGAATTTTTCCAACTTTGAGAAAGATTCCATGATCTTTTGGTCAAGTGCCCGCACCATGGGCTTGATAAGGCTGATCTGGTCTACTTCTTTTATAAAGGACTAACTCCGGCACATAGAAACATGATTGAGTCCATGCACAAGGGTAGGTTCATGAACCAAACCCCAGATCAAGCCTATGAATTTCTTGTTGACTTAGCTGAAAATGCCCAAAATTGGAGTAGCTATGGTGAGGAAGTAAATAGAGACGAGTTCGGGTCTAGAAAACCTGGTAATTATGAAATGAAAGCAGACCTAGAACTCAAAAATGTCATGTCCAATCTGGTGAATGGGATGAACAATTTAAGTAAAAAGTTTGATGCTTTCGCTGTTTCCACTAGTTCGAGTTCATACAAAGAGTCAAATCCCATCATAAAAGTGGAACACGAGCCACAGGGCTTATGTATTTTGTGTAACAGTTCTGAGCATCTAGTGGAGTGTTGTCCTAGTTTACCCAACATTAAGGCTGAGCAGGCAAATGCTCTAAATTCATATAGTGCCTTTAAGAAGCCCACTCCCAATTCATTCAGCCCAGTCTACCACCCTGATAATAGGTTCCACCCAAATTTCTCATAAAAGCAAAATGAACCTATTCAGCATCAAGGTGGTCCACTAGGTTTTCAGAACAACTTATCCAGGATAGGTCTATCACAAATGAACCAACCTTTGGTTCCATCTGTACCTTCTTATAATGCCCCTATCCCACAGCAACCTTCACCATTAGAAACCATGATGGCAAATATGATGAAACAACAACAAGATTTTATCAAGCAAAAACAACAGACTAATACAGCCCAAGCCCAAACTAACCAGTTCCATGCGCAAGCGATTGCAAAACTTGAGGTTAGTCTGAGCCAAATAGCTAACTCTCTAGGGGATAGGAAGAGAGGTGAATTACTCAGTCAGCCAGTGCCTAACCCTAGTAGACAACAGAATCAAGGGCCAAGAGGCTAGTTTCAGATTGATTCAAATGAAAACTCAACCCATGAAGTTCAGGCAATTACCACTTTACGGTCTAGCAAGAAGTGGACAACAAGGTCCAACTTCCTGTACAAGAAAAAGAAGAAAAGCATGAACCGAACCCCACTCAGAAAAAGGCACAAGAACAGGGAACACAAGGAATAGAGGAGAAACCAATAGAGACATACACACCCAAGGCTCCCTTTCCTACTAGACTACAAGATTCAAAGAAAAAATCTCAGTACGATGAAATCATGGAAGTCTTTAAAACTGTTCAAATAAATATACATTTTTTCGATGCCATACGACAAATTTTCTCCTATACAAAATTCTTGAAAGACCTCACCACGGTCAAAAGAAAAACCAGCTGTTGCCCAGATAGACAACCCAAGAGGGGGGGGGGGTGAATTGGGTTTTAAAATAATTTGAATAATTAAAACGATGTGGTTGACTAATTAAAAACTATTGCAAGTTATCTAATTAATGCTAAGTGCTGTGAGTGATGTGAGGGGAAGAAGAATAGAGACAATCCAACACAAACACAAGGTTTTATAGTGGTTCGGAGCTAACCCTTGCTCCTACGTCCACTCCCCAAGTCTCACTTGGGAATTCACTATAACCCCCTTGGATTACAGCCGGTTGTTTTCCAAGCTCACAACCAAACTTGTTGTTTTACGAGCTCACAACGAACTCGGTCGGTTTTCCCAGGCTCACCGACTAAAACCGCCCCGATTGTTTTTCCGGGATCACAATCAAACCCTTACACACGTTGGTTTTAACTCGGCTCACCAACCAACCTCAATCCCCTTGATTCAATCCCCGATTGAACTAAGTAAATACAAGTTGTAGAAAGAAAACAGAAAATGAGCTTCTCAAAAAGCAGATGAAAACAATATGAACAATGAATGAAGTTAAGAAGCCTCAAACGCTTTTAGATTGGAGATGAGGAATGGCTTCTTAAACTTCTGGTCTCCTCTTGAAAGAGTAGTCGACTTGAATGCAGGAGAAGGAGGTTTTAATTGCTGGGAAGATGTAGTTGGAAGCAGTAAATGCAGATCTTCCTCTTTTTCGTTGAAGAGCACGTTGCAGAGCTTGAGTGCTTGATTAGTTGGAGTGGAATAGTTGTTCTCTACTTTGCTACAGTCTTCTGTGGCTATTTAAACCAACCCCCACGGAAACTAGCCGTTAGACACCTTTTTCTGCCCGTTCTGCACACTCTGCACAGCCTGACAATGTGTCCGTTGGTGGGTTGGAGTCGACTCGCGCGATCAGGAGTCGACTCGGCTGTAGCAGGAGTCGACTCGAGCTTTTCCGGAGTCGACTCGGCAACTGTTCCCAGTTTGAATTAAAGTTGCTGTCTTGACTGGGAGTCGACTCGTCTTGACCCGGAGTCGACTCGCTAACTTCTGGCGCTGACCTGGCAATTTTGGAGTCGGCTCATCCTCTGTAGTCCGTGGATCCAAATTTGAATTTTGTCCACTCGAGTCGACTCGACTGTCCTGGGAGTCGACTCGAATCTCAGAGCCCGAACTCCCGATTCTCTGTCTTTTGGCTCATCCAGTCTTGGAGTCGACTCGAACTTCCTTGGAGTCGACTCGGCTCTCAGTTTCCGGAAGTTGGTCTTCTGCCTTTTGACGTGAAGCTTGTCTTGGAGTCGACTCGAGCTGTCTGGGAGTCGACTCGAATCTCAGAGGCAGTAACTTGGTTTTCTGTCTGTCTTGGGGTCGCGGTGTCTTGGAGTCGACTCGCGTATTGCAGGAGTCGACTCGAATCTCAGAGTCCATAAAATGCTCTCTGACTTTTTCTTTGTGTACCGCTGAGAGTCGACTCTTGCTTTCTCTGGAGTCGACTTGCCACCTATCGGAGTCGACTCGCGTTCCACTGGAGTCGACTCGAATCTCAGACCCGAAAACTGTTCTCTGACTTTTCTGCCTGTGACTGCTTGGAGTCGACTCTTATTTCCTTGGAGTCGACTTGGTGAACATTGGAGTCGACTCGCGCACTTCGGGAGTCGACTCGCTGACAGGTTCTGAGTTAAAGCTTTCTGTTCTTCTGTCTGTTCTCAGTCGGAGTCGACTCGTACTTATCTGGAGTCGACTCGAGCTCGTGCCAGTGAACTTGATACGCTTGGAGTCGACTCGTGATACTCGGGAGTCGACTCGAGTCTCAGACATTGGTTCAAACAGACTCCTTAACTTATCCAAAAATTATGAACCAAGTCCTGGGACACTTAGACAGGATTTTCACTGAAACACTCAATTGAATTCATTAGTAATCAAAAGATATACTCAAATGTTTTGAGCTCATCAAAATCAAATGGGGTTTTAATCAATCACTCCACAATCTCCCCCTTTTTGATGATGACAAAACTTTGAGTATATGTAAAATGAATTGCTCAATAAATAATGAATTAAAATCCATAAATGAATTCAAATGTCTGGTAATTCAATTTATCCAAGCTTTGAAAGGAGTGAAACAATAAATTTCGGAGTTAAAGCTCCCCCTTTCATTTGGAATTCTATAAGCCTTCATATTATGCAATCAATTGTTTGGCTTATATGTCATTAATGATTTAGTTTGATTAAAATTCAGATTCTCCCCCTCAACATATGCATTCAACTATGTTTTGATTCTCTGAATTTCCTTTTAATGCTTTGAAGTTTTTGAACTGAATTTTTGTATTTAGAGGGAAAATCTGTCAATTTGTTCTTGAGTAGGATTCAGCTAATCTCCGAATATCCCTTGAATAGATTCTGGAGATTACTCCATTAGGAGCCCCAAAAGAGAGATAATGAGCCTCGAGGTACCGAATCCACTTAGAACAAATTTGTGTGTTTTAAGAGTTTATCTTTCCATTGATTCCTTTTACATATTTTATGCATATTTCTCCCCCTTTTACATATTTTATACATATTTCTCCCCCTTTTTGTCATCATATCAAAAAGGAGGTAATCAGAACACACAGCCAAACATAGATCAAAAGGCACAGTATTGAAGAAAAATGCGGCTACTCATTGTATTAATTTGTATGTAAGTACATTTCAGAATACAATAAGTAAAGCAAAACAATACATGTCAAAACAAAACACAAAAAGTAGCTATGGTCTCCTCGAGGATGTAGCTCCTCCTCTCGAGGATGTGGCTCCTCCTCTCGAGGATGTGTCTCCTCGAGGCATGCGCTCCACGAGTGATTGGACCGCATTGGTGACGTTCTCGAGCTGGCGAATGATGGCCTGGATGGCCCTGCTCTGTGTCGTATCCAGCTCGAGCACCGACTTCTGCAGTTCGTCCAGTTTGTAGATGAGCACATTCGACAAGCGCTCGGCCCCTGCGGTGGTGGTGGACATGTCACGGCCGATGTCATCCCGCATCTGTCGAGTGGTGCTCGTGACCTCACTCATGCTGTGGAACTGGGCCTGTATCAAGGTCCTCATGTTGTATATCTCTTGCCGCACCTCAGCCGTCATGTCTGTCACGGCTGTCAGGGAAGGGACCAATGCGGAAGATGTGGGCGCAGGAGAGGGAGTAGGCACCGAACCTCGGAGCTCCCGAAGCAACTCATCCCTCAGATCTCGGACTATCTCCTGCCGCAGCTCCCGGAGCTGCTCAGGATCAATGCGGACCTCCATGGGTGGTGGAGCCGAGGAGGAAGGTCCAGCGGAGGTGGTAGGAGCAGGAGTGGATGGAAGATCTGGTAAGTCTGGAAAGTTAGAGTCTGGCTCAGGACTGGGGGAAGGTCTGGTGGTCTGTGTGGTGAGGGTAGACTTCCTAACCCAAATCCCCTCTCTCTTCCGAAACCCCATCCTGTGTAGGGTCCCCGGACGCATGCGATCAGTCCATCGCAATGCGCGAGAGGGTTCCCCCTCAGGGATAGGAATCTCGTACTCCCTAAATAATAATGTGAAGACCATGCCGTAGGGTAGGGTGAGCCTAGGTCTGTCTAGTGGCTCACACATGTATCGATATATGAGTTTGGGGAAGTTGATTGGGGTGTCATGAAGCATATAGAACATCAGAGCTAGGTCTCTCTCATTTACAAAATCAAATCTCCCTGTCTTAGGGAAGATGGACCTAGACAATATACTCAAGAGGATCCGCACCTCAATCGGTAGTGAGCTAGCGGATACCTCGTCTAGAGGTGACTGGGGTGGATGTCCTAGAACGGCCGTAAGGGCCTCAACCCTATCCTCAGGGTGTGCGGGAGCCACCCCTGCTAATGGAACGTGGAGGATGTGGGCAATAAGATCCTCCGTGACACGCAAAGGAACACCGGCTACTGTGCCCTCGATACCCCCATCTCCCCGATGGACGGTACCGTAAAACTCTCTAACAAGGACAGGGTAAGTGGGGAGATCTAAGGTGAGGAAATACTCTAAGCCCTGGGCCCTGAGTCTATCACCTATAGTGAACCCTTCCCGGGAGAGATAGTCGAAGTCGACATATCTCCCGGTGGTGACGGCCTTCCCGGCTAATGGCCTCGCGGGAACCGCCCTAGGCGGGGAACGAGCCGGAGGTGGTTGCCTCGCGGGATCGTGCCGCGCCTTGGAGCGCCGCTCGGGACTGGCCTCGGGTCGGGACCTCTTCCTAACTACGGTCTTACGCGGCATTTTGACCTAAACAGAGAGGAAAAACCTAGAGGACGGTGAAAGACCGACGGAAAAGACTCGGAACCGACCGGGAATGACCTAGGAAGGGAGGAGAACTCAATGTCCGGTGAAGAATCGACGGGAAAATGGCTTGGAGACGATCGGGGACGACCTAGGAGTCGGCTCTAGGGTTTTTTGAACAGTGGTGGCTTGAAAGAAAAGTGTTTTCGAAACGACAAATCTAGGGTTAAAAAGTCGGATCCCGACTGCGAGTCGACTCCACTGAGTCGCGAGTCGACTCGACCTCGAGTCGACTCCAGAATATGCGCGAGTCGACTCTCCTTATGCCCCTGTGGACCTCGAGTCGACTCCCGACAGTATGCGAGTCGACTCCCCCTCTGCTGCCATCTTTGCGAGTCGACTCCCGCCAATGCGCGAGTCGACTCCCCCTTAGGAGCCGGCTCTGAAACTTACTCGAGTCGTCTCTAACTTTGGCACGCACCTAAAAATCATGCTACATTCGTGCCAAATGAGGGAAAAACACTAAAGTATGATCTGATTTGATGATCAGGGAAAAGAAACTCTATTTTAACCACAATCTAATCATCAAAATCAATGAATCTAGTGGAAACTACCACTAGGATGGATCAATCACTCCTAATCCCCTCCTAAGCACACTAAACCTCTCTTCACTTAGAGGTTTTGTAAAAATATCTGCTAATTGATCATCAGTACAAACAAATTGGAGTGTCACATCACCATTCAATACATGGTCTCTTATGAAGTGATGTCTTATCTCAATGTGTTTAGTTCTTGAATGCTGAATTGGATTTTTAGTTAGATTAATGGCACTTGTATTATCACAATTAATGGGAATTTTATCTTGCTTAATGCCATAATCTTCTAGTTGTTGTTTAATCCACAAGATTTGAGCACAACAACTCCCGGCTGCAACATATTCAGCTTCAGCAGTAGATAATGCAACCGAATTTTGTTTCTTGCTAAACCATGAGATTAAGTTTTCTCCTAGAAATTGACATGACCCGCTGGTGCTTTTTCTATCAAGTTTACATCCAGCAAAGTCTGAATCTGTGTATCCTATTAAGTTTAGGCTAGATTCTTTAGAGTACCATAATCCTATATTCTTAGTTCCTATTAAGTATTTAAAAATTCTCTTAACTGCAACTAGATGTGATTCCTTAGGATTAGCCTGATATCTAGCACACATGCAGACACTAAACATAATATCAGGTCTACTTGCAGTAAGATACAATAAAGATCCTATCATACCTCTATACAGTTTCTGATCTACAGATTTACCTGATTCATCTTGGTCTAATTTGCATGATGAGCTCATGGGGGTGCTGATTGACTTGTTTCCCTCCATTTCAAACTTCTTGAGCATCTCCTTGATATATTTGGCTTGATTGATGAAGATGCCTCCTTCAGACTGTTTGATTTGAAGCCCAAGGAAGTAGTTCAGCTCTCCCATCATGCTCATCTCAAATTCACTCTGCATCAAATCAGCAAATTCTTCGCAGAGGCGATTGTTAGTAGCACCGAAAATGATATCATCAACAAAAATCTGTACTAGTAGCATATCTTGGTTTTTCTTTTTCAGAAATAGTGTTGTATCTACATTACCCCTAGAGAACTCATGTTCTAGTAGAAATTTGCTAAGCCTCTCATACCATGCTCTAGGTGCTTGTTTTAAACCATAAAGTGCTTTGTTCAGTTTATATACATGATTAGGGTATTGATGATTTTCAAAACCAGGAGGTTGTTCTACATATACCTCCTCATTTATATACCCATTTAAAAATGCACTTTTTACATCCATTTGAAATAGTTTGAAGTCCTTAGAGCATGCATATGCTAATAATAATCTAATAGCCTCAAGTCTAGCTACAGGAGCAAAGGTTTCATCAAAATCTATACCTTCTTCTTGATTATAACCCTTTGCTACTAGTCTAGCCTTATTCCTTATAACAATTCCATTTTCATCAAGTTTATTTTTATAAATTCATTTAGTACCTATAATCGGATATTCAGACGGTCTCTCTACTAGATTCCATACCTTGTTTCTAGTAAATTGGTTTAATTCTTCTTGCATTGCATTTATCCAATTTACATCTTTTTCAGCTTCTTCTATGTGTTTGGGCTCAAAATGAGAAAAAAGGCTAGATGATTATTTAAGTTCCTAAGGGATGCCCTAGTCCTAATAGGTTGAGATGGATCATCTAGAATTAATTCCTTAGGATGCCCGTGAGCATACCTCCAAGCTTTAGTTAGTCCATGATCCACAATAGCCTCTTGGCTTGAAGATGCATCTTCAATTAATTTTTGATTATCATCTTGTAATGTCATCTCATCTATCTTTTCTTCAAGAATTTCAGCATCATCATCAAAATTAACTCTCTTGCTAGAAGTGATGTCACTAGAATCATCAAATACAACATGTATAGATTCTTCTATAACTAGGGTTCTTTTATTAAAGACTCTATAGGCTTTGCTAGTTGTAGAGTACCCCAAGAATATAGCCTCATCAGATTTTGAGTCAAATTTTCCTAGATTATCTTTCCCATTATTATGAACAAAACACCTACATCCAAAAACATGAAAGTAGTTTACCTTTGGTTTTCTATTTTTCCAAAGTTCATAAGGTGTTTTCTTTATAATGGGTCTCAATAAAACTCTATTTAATATATGACAAGAAGTATTAATGGCTTCTCCCCAAAAGTACTTAGGGAGGTTACTTTCACATAACATAGTTCTAGCCATTTCCTCTAGAGTTCTATTTTTCCTTTCCACAACTCCATTTTGTTGTGGTGTCCTAGGTGCAGAGAAATTATGAGTTATCCCCTTTTTACTACAAAACTCATCAAATAAATGATTCTCAAATTCGGTTCCATGGTCACTTCTAATAGCTATGACTGAAGTATCTCTAGCATTTGTTACTTCTTTGTGAAATTTCTTGAAGACTGAAAATGCTTGATCCTTATGATTTAAGAACATGACCCAAGTGTATCTAGAATAATCATCTACAATAACTAGACCATATTTATTTCCACCTAGACTTGTGGCTCTAGTTGGTCCGAATAGGTCCATGTGTAGTAGTTCTAGAGGTCTAGAGGTAGAGACACAATTGATAGATTTAAAGGAGTTCCTTGATTGTTTGCCAAATTGACATGCTTCACATATTTTATTCTTTTCAAACTTTAGTTTTGGCAAACCTATTACGGAATCTCTCTTAACTAGTTTTGATATTGTGTCCATGCTTGCATGACCTAACTTACGGTGCCATAACCAACTAGCATCATTGTCCTTAGTTTCATTAACAACTAAGCATGGGTTGTGTTTGGCAAGATCCTCAAGATCTATAACATACACATTCCCACGTCTTATTCCTTTAGAAACTAAACTATTGTCATTTGAGTTGGTTATGATGCATAGTGATGGTTTGAACAAAACATCAAAACCTCTATCACACAATTGACTAATGCTAAGTAAATTATGCTTAAGACCATCAACATATCTAACATTATCAATAAAAGTAGAAGGGGTGATTTGAACTTTACCAATACCAATGATGTGACCTTGGTTGTTGTCTCCAAAAGTCACAGCACCTCCCTTCTTAGCTTCAAGGGTGAAAAATTGATCTTTGTCACCCGTCATGTGCCTTGAGCAGCCACTATCCAAGTACCAGCAGTTTTTGTTGACCTTGGCTGCAAGACACTCCTACACAAGCAAATCATGTCATCTTAGGTACCCAAGTTTTCTTGGGTCCTTCATGGTTAGTCAAGTTGGTTCCTTTTGGAACCCATACCCTTTTAATTTTCCTTTTCGTTTTATTTTTCCTAAAATTACACACATTCGCTTTATGACCTATAGTACCACAGCAAAAGCAAGTTATTTTCTTAGTTTTAGTTTCCCCAGCTTTAACAAAGAAGTTACTAAGAAGTTTTTGTTTATTTCTTGGTTTGTACCCTAAATCCGCTTTATTAAATACGGCTCGTTGACTATTAAGTATCATGTTTAATTTTTCAGAACTATATGTAAATTTTTCAACTAAGGGTTTGTATTTGTTAAGTTCTTTAGTTAGAGTTTGATTTTCTGCTTTTAGGTCATTAAGTTCTTTTGTAAGATCCTTATTTAAGATTTGTTTATGATTTTTAAGTTCTGACAGTTCCTTAGTTAGTTTTTCATTATCTTTAGTTAAGGTACTAGTCTTTTGAGTTAAAAGTTGGTTGCTTGTCTTAAGTTCTATATTTTCTTTGATGATTAAATCCTTATCCTTAACTAATTTATCGTATTTATGTGGGTATGATTGATTAGCTATTTTTAGTTCTTTATTCTTAAGATTTATGGCCTTATATTCTACCATTAATTCATTAAATGCATCATAAAGTTCATCAAAAGAAAAATCAGGATGCGTATCGAAAGTTACCTCGTTTTCATTTGCCATGAAGCAGAAATTGGCCTTCTCTTCTTGTTCATCATCTGATGAGGAGGATGATGAGTCGGAGTCGGATAGTGTTGTGACAAGAGCCTTCTTCTTCTTGTACTTACTCCCCTTCTTCAGTAAGGGGCACTCAGCTCTTATGTGACCCGGCTTCTTGCACTCGTAACACCCAATCCCCTCATTTTCCCTTTCCTTACCTTTGTCCTTGCGGTAGGAATTTGAGGGGCCTCTCCTTTGATGATAGGACTTCTTGTGGTTGATGAATTTCTTGAACTTGCGCACAAGAAGAGCCTCACCATCATCTTCCTCATTCTCTTCTTCGTCACTGCTGCTACTGCAAGACAAGTCCTTGTTAGATGAAGTAGACTTAAGAGCTATTACCTTTTTCTTGTGGGAGGACTCCTCCTCGTTGTGTTGCTTCATGGTTAGCTCGTGCGTCATTAGGGATCCAAGAAGCTCCTCAAGTGGTAACTTGTTCAAGTCCTTGGCTTCTTGGATTGCCGTCACTTTAGCTTCCCATGACCTTGGTAGACAACGAAGGATTTTCCTGACAAGCTCACTGTTAGTATAGTTCTTGCCAAGGCTTTTTAGGCCATTGACAATGTCAGTAAACCTAGTGAACATGCATGTGATTGTTTCATTAGAATCCATTTTAAATAGTTCATACTTATGAACCAAAATATTTATTTTGGATTCTTTGACTTGATTCGTGCCCTCATGGGTCACTTCAAGTCTGTCCCAAATCTCTTTTGCAGAATTGCAAGTTGAGATCCTATTGAATTCATTTCTATCTAAGGCACAATAAAGCACATTCATAGCTTTAGAGTTTAGTTGTGCCTTTCTCATGTCATGTTCATCCCAATCCTTTTCTAGTTTGGGTACCATGACATCCTCTACATATATGGATGGGATGTATGGCCCATTTACTACAATGGTCCACATCTCATAGTCTTGGGCTTGGATGAATATTCTCATCCTAGCCTTCCAATATGAGTAGTCGGATCCATTAAAGAATGGGGGTCTTTGGGTGGACTGACCCTCAATGTGGGAAGATCCAAATGGGGTTGTCATTTCGATCTTTTACTCTTGGGTAGAAGAGTTTAGGCTCTGATACCACTTGTTGCCCAGATAGACAACCCAAGAGGGGGGGGTGAATTGGGTTTTAAAATAATTTGAATAATTAAAACGATGTGGTTAACTAATTAAAAACTACTGCAAGTTATCTAATTAATGCTAAGTGCTGTGAGTGATGTGAGGGGAAGAAGAATAGAGACAATCCAACACAAACACAAGGTTTTATAGTGGTTCGGAGCTAACCCTTGCTCCTACGTCCACTCCCCAAGTCTCACTTGGGAATTCACTATAACCCCCTTGGATTACAGCCGGTTGTTTTCCAAGCTCACAACCAAACTTGTTGTTTTACGAGCTCACAACGAACTCGGTCGGTTTTCCCAGGCTCACCGACTAAAACCGCCCCGATTGTTTTCCCGGGATCACAATCAAACCCTTACACACGTTGGTTTTAACTCGGCTCACCAACCAACCTCAATCCCCTTGATTCAATCCCCGATTGAACTAAGTAAATACAAGTTGTAGAAAGAAAACAGAAAATGAGCTTCTCAAAAAGCAGATGAAAACAATATGAACAATGAATGAAGTTAAGAAGCCTCAAACGCTTTTAGATTGGAGATGAGGAATGGCTTCTTAAACTTCTGGTCTCCTCTTGAAAGAGTAGTCGACTTGAATGCAGGAGAAGGAGGTTTTAATTGCTGGGAAGATGTAGTTGGAAGCAGTAAATGCAGATCTTCCTCTTTTTCGTTGAAGAGCACGTTGCAGAGCTTGAGTGCTTGATTAGTTGGAGTGGAATAGTTGTTCTCTACTTTGCTACAGTCTTCTGTGGCTATTTAAACCAACCCCCACGGAAACTAGCCGTTAGACACCTTTTTCTGCCCGTTCTGCACACTCTGCACAGCCTGACAATGTGTCCGTTGGTGGGTTGGAGTCGACTCGCGCGATCAGGAGTCGACTCGGCTGTAGCAGAAGTCGACTCGAGCTTTTCCGAAGTCGACTCGGCAACTGTTCCCAGTTTGAATTAAAGTTGCTGTCTTGACTGGGAGTCGACTCGTCTTGACCCGGAGTCGACTCGCCAACTTCTGGCGCTGACCTGGCAATTTTGGAGTCGGCTCATCCTCTGTAGTCCGTGGATCCAAATTTGAATTTTGTCCACTCGAGTCGACTCGACTGTCCTGGGAGTCGACTCGAATCTCAGAGCCCGAACTCCCGATTCTCTGTCTTTTGGCTCATCCAGTCTTGGAGTCGACTCGAACTTCCTTGGAGTCGACTCGGCTCTCAGTTTCCGGAAGTTGGTCTTCTGCCTTTTGACGTGAAGCTTGTCTTGGAGTCGACTCGAGCTGTCTGAGAGTCGACTCGAATCTCAGAGGCAGTAACTTGGTTTTCTGTCTGTCTTGGGGTCGCGGTGTCTTGGAGTCGACTCGCGTATTGCGGGAGTCGACTCGAATCTCAGAGTCCATGAAATGCTCTCTGACTTTTTCTTTGTGTACCGCTGAGAGTCGACTCTTGCTTTCTCTGGAGTCGACTTGCCACCTATCGGAGTCGACTCGCGTTCCACTGGAGTCGACTCGAATCTCAGACCCGAAAACTGTTCTCTGACTTTTCTGCCTGTGACTGCTTGGAGTCGACTCTTATTTCCTTGGAGTCGACTCGGTGAACATTGGAGTCGACTCGCGCACTTCGGGAGTCGACTCGCTGACAGGTTCTGAGTTAAAGCTTTCTGTTCTTCTGTCTGTTCTCAGTCGGAGTCGACTCGTACTTATCTGGAGTCGACTCGAGCTCGTGCCAGTGAACTTGATACGCTTGGAGTCGACTCGTGATACTCGGGAGTCGACTCGAGTCTCAGACATTGGTTCAAACAGACTCCTTAACTTATCCAAAAATTATGAACCAAGTCCTGGGATACTTAGACAGGATTTTCACTGAAACACTCAATTGAATTCATTAGTAATCAAAAGATATACTCAAATGCTTTGAGCTCATCAAAATCAAATGGGGTTTTAATCAATCACTCCACACCAGCTTTTCTAGACAAGCTGTTATGGCTACACAAGCCTTATCTCTCATTCAACAACAGATTGCCCCAAAATTCAAAGATCTTGGTTGCCCCACTATTGAAATAAAAATAGGAGAGACGATAATCCAGAGAGCCCTATTAGATTTAGGAGCCAGTGTGAACCTACTTTTCTACTATGTGTACCAAAAGATAGGTTTGGGAGAATTAAAGCCCACAAATATTACCCGCTCCTTAGCAGATAGGATGGTGAAGTACCCTAAGGGGATTGTAGAGGATGTAATAGTGAAGGTAAATGAGTTTTACTATCCTGTGGACTTCGTTATCTTTGAGACTGAACCTGCAATACATTCAGACAGTCACACACCTATAATTTTAGGTAGACCTTTCTTAGCCACAGCAAATGCTGTGATAAATTGTCGAAATGGCATGCTGAAGTTATCTTTTGGCAACATAAAAGTCGAGCTTAATGTCTTCAACATAAGTAAACAACCACCAGACGATAAAGAAATCAATGAAGTTGACATTATTGAAAGTCTGGTTCAGGAGACTTTCTTACAAACTTATAGTAAGGACCCTTTAAAGGCTTACCTTGCCCATTCTGAGGAAGGGGTCGAGCATGCGCCCCCTAATTCTGTTCTCCTTATAAGCATAGATCGTCATCAGCCGACTGTTCTTCCTCGACTCTTTCAAAACTATTCTTAGATAATGGTTGAAAAAAAAATGAATCTACATTTTGTCTGGCTGAAGACATAAAACTTAGCGCTCTTGGGAGGCAACCCAACATGTAAATATTATATAAAAAAATAAAATAAAAAAATATAAAAAAAATTTACTAACATGCAAGTTTGGGGGTTTTTGGCTCCAACTGTCAATTTGCTTACCCATATCAGGTAACTTCTCCTCTACCCTATTACTGCTTTAAAATTTCTTTAACATTGAGGACAATGTTAGATTTAGGTATGGGGATGAGAATATTTTTGATTTCAAAAAAAAAAGATCATAAAAAAATAAAAAAATATATAAAAAAATATTAAAAAAATGAGCACATAAAAAAAGGGGGGATTTCAAATTTTTAACTCAAATTCTAATCTTTTTGGCTGTACAAACTAGGAATTGCTTTGACAATAGCTTTGAGTTAAGAAATATGATAGCAGTTCTAGTTTGAGTTTTCGTCCCACCTATCTTTTGCTAACATGATAGAAAATGATTTAGCACCTACACGTAAGCACATGAATAGTGGGGTATGTAAACTTGCAACTAATATGAATACTTTTAATTTTCTGGATAATTTAAAGTTATATGTGTGATGAACACCCTAATGCTAAAAAAAATTTTGAAAAAAAAAATAAAATAATAATAATGAAATAAAATAAAAAAAATAAATTAAATAAGTTTATCGTAAGTCTTCTCACTGAGTAACCGGGC
This sequence comes from Phoenix dactylifera, assembly GCF_009389715.1. Lineage (NCBI taxonomy): Eukaryota > Viridiplantae > Streptophyta > Magnoliopsida > Arecales > Arecaceae > Phoenix > Phoenix dactylifera. The sequence continues at coordinate 2,554 of NW_024067944.1, read as the reverse complement.
CTCTTGCTTGGCAAGCAGCGAGTATTCGCGTAAAAAGGTGAGGATGGCTGAGATTAAACTCTTAGTGACTAATTTGGCCTTGTAGCCTAGTTGACTTGAGTTATTAAGCTTGTTAGGGTGTCTTTACACCTAGTGCCCTGAGCCATCTGGATTGGGATTCATTGGCCTAACACTCGCTACACGGGTCAGCTAGAAAGCTTAATAAGGCTAGATATTGCACAAGTCATTCTTCTTAGCATTCAGTCGGATTAAAAGTTAAATCTTGGGTGTTCATTACCATTTAACTCTATAAAGTCTTGAAAATTAGAGCGATCACGTTGGAAGTAAGTGAAAGCCACTCATTTATATGATACTATCTTGCACCTCACTCTATTCTTGACTGTTAGCAGATAGATGGGGTGTAATGGAACTTGAGTTAGAGTCTACTTAAATATGATAGCAACAAGTCTCTATTATCCTTGCAATTCTAGTTTCATACAGTAATACTTGTTCAAATTTTGAGTTAAAAATTGGAAATCTCTGACTGATGAAGTTTGTGGGTAACTTCACTGCAAACCCTCACGTGACAACACTCGTCCACTAGGATAACCTAGGGGTTTAAAGGCTTGTTGCACGTGCTAAGTGCAATCGTGATGCTCTAAGAAAGTGGGTACGTATCTCAGTTTTATGTACGTAGCTTCAATAAAAAGTCATGGGTTAGACTACATCTTTTGTACCCTCATTTTATCGTTTGCTCATTAATTGCTAGAGACTAGCAATAAGCTAGTTGGGGGGTGTGATGAGAGCACAAAAAGTGCGACCTACACGCTGCTTAAATTAATATTATTATTAACATATAATGATAAATTCACTGGTTTAATATTATATTGTTGTTTGGCACAGGTTATTATAAATTATAGTTTAAATGCGCATTTGGTATAGACTGGGTTTAGAGAGATGCATCATGGCCCCAAACCGCGCGAGCCCAATCCTGCCATGATCTGATCGAGCACATTTGCACCATCCAAGGATCACAGAACCGAGGCCCGATTTGAAGACATAGAGAGCTAAAAGTGGAGTCCCACCATCCGACCACATCCTTCCAAATCAGTCTCCGCGTATCTCATCCCATGAGATCACGCGAAACCAAGCATCAAGTCACAATGAGCACCTCATGCGATCTCTGTGGAGTGATTGATCATAACCCTATTTGATTTTGATGAGATCAAAGCATTTGAGTATATCTTATGCTTACTAATGAATTCAATCTAGTGTTTCAGTGAAAATCTTATAAATTTATGGTTAAGTGCGTCTAGACTTGGTTCAAGATATTTTGGATAAGTTAAGAAGTCAAGTTGAACCAAAGTCTGAGACTCGAGTCGACTCTGGGATATTACGAGTCGACTCCAAGCGTATCAGAAGCACTGGCACAGGCTCGGGTCGACTCCGGACATTACGAGTCGACTCCGACTGAGAACAGACAGATGAACAGAAAGACTCAATTCAAAATCTGTCAATGAGTCGACTCCTGAAGAGCGCGAGTCGACTCCGAAGCTTGCCGAGTCGACTCTGGAGTAGTATGAGTCGACTCCAGGGAGTTACAGACAAAAAGTCAGAGAGCAATTTTCGACCCTGAGAGCCGAGTCGACTCCTGAGGAACGCGAGTCGACTCCGATGGTTGGCAGGTCGACTCCAAAGAAAGCTAGAGTCGACTCTCAGTGTTATACTAGGGCAAAAGTCAGAGAGCAGTTTTCGGACACTGAGATCCAGTCGACTCCCGCAATGCCCGAGTCGACTCCGAGACAGCGCGACTCCAAAAAGACAGAAGACCAAATTGTTGTCTCTGAGATGCGAGTCGACTCCAAGACAGCTCGAGTCGACTCCAAGGCAGCGCTACACCAAAAAGACAGAAGGCTGTGTTTCAGAAACTGAGAGCCGAGTCGACTCCGGAACAGCTCGAGTCGACTCCAAGACTGGACGAGCCAAAAGGCAGAAGATCGGGAGTTCGGGCTCTGAGCGCCGAGTCGACTCCCAGTATTTCCGAGTCGACTCGAGTGGGCCAAGTTGAAGAATAGCTCTGTGGATTTCATGGATGAGCCGACTCCAAAAATGCCAGGTTAGCTCCAGGTTTTGGCGAGTCGACTCTGGTTAAGTCGAGTCGACTCCCAGTCGAGAAGCTCACTTTAATTCAAATCCGGAACAGTTGCCGAGCCGACTCCAGAAAAGCATGAGTCGACTCCCGCTACAGCCGAGTTCGACTCCAGATCGCGCGAGTCGACTCCGACCCCAACGGACACATTGTCAGGATGTGCAGAGTGTGCAGAACGGCTAGTAAAGTGAGTCTAACGGCTAGTTCCGTGGAAAATGGCTTAAATAGCCACAGAGGACTGTAGCAAAGATAGAGAAAGCAACATTCCACTCAAAGAAAACAAGAATCCTTCATCTGCAAACGATTTTTCAACGGAAAAGAAGGAAAGCACCATTAACTCCATTCAACCGACTCATTCCAGCATTAAAGAAGTCTCCTCCAGCCTTCAAGTCTTCAGACATTCAAGAGGAGACAGAAAGTTCAAGA